>NC_083691.1:36757327-37065258 GCF_033118175.1 Dama dama
GATTTCTAAGATACATGGTCAATGAAGAATAAGATACAAAGAAGTATGTATAATATGATCACGCTCTTTCTCTCCTTAATAATGATCAAAATAGATCAGTAAATGTTTACATATGTTTACATACTGATTAGAAGGTGCACAGAGAAAGATATGGAAGTTTACACACCCAGGTTGTTAGTTTGCTTGTTTTAAAGTGGAGGGAAGAGATGAGTGGAAGGCATTAGGGAGAAGAAAAGCCTAAATCAATCAATCAATTAATAGACAGCAATGAGAAATACGTGGACTCCCCTGGTGGCTCAGATGGTAAAGAATTCACCTACAACACAGGAGACCTGGGTTCAATCCCTGGGTGGGGAAGATCCCCTGGAGAAGGAAATGGCAACCCACTCCAGTATTCTTGCCTGGAGAATCCCACGGACAGAGGAGCCTGGAAGGCTACAGTCCATGGGGTCATAAAGAGTCGTACATGACTGAGTGACTAACACTTTCACAGTGAGAAATACTACATAGATTAATACCCACTTATGTAAATCACCCACTTTGATGTTCCAAAAATTTTTCAATAGATATCTTGCTTTTGAACTGTGCTGTTGGATAAGACTCTTAAGAGGCCCTTGGACTGCAAGGAGATCAAACCAGTCTATACAAAGGAAATCAGTCCTGAATATTCATTGGAAGGACTGATGCTGAAGCTGAAATTCCAATTCTTTGGCCACCTGATGAGAAGAACTGACTCATTGGAAAAGACCCTGATGCTGGGGAAGAGTGAAGGCGGGAGGAGAAGGGGACAACAGAGGATGAGATGGTTGGATGGCATCACCGACTCAATGGACATGAGTTTGGGCAAGCTCTGGGTGTTGGTGATGGACAGGGAAGCCTGGCATGCTGCAATCCATGGGGTTACAAAGAGTTGGATACGACTGAGCGACTGAACTGAACTGATCTTGCTTTTAACAAAACAGGATCCTACTATGGACAAAAATTTGAATCCTTTTTTTTTAAACTTGGCACATCATAAGTATATTTCCATGTCCACTGTATTAGGTCCTCCCCTAGTCTAGTTTCCCAAGAAGATAATTTGGAGAGAAATACAGTGGCTTAGCCATACATTTCAGCAAATGCCAGCAGGGCATCAGCCTTTGGGTTAGCTGGTATATATAAGAAGAAAGAAATCTCCCTGGCCTTGATCCCAATCCATCCTCCTGGTAACACCAGCCAGGATGGCTTCACTCCTTGATCCACCAATGAATACACACAGACTCAGGTCTTCTGAACTCAGAAGACTTCACTATTCTAGGTAACTTTTGGCCATGGCCCTGCCAAGACCTCATTCAAGATGGAAAAGATGACTTCTCCATGAGGCGTTTCTCTAAGAGCAGCTACATGAACTAAAGAGGAAAATAGGTGGTCAAGAAAAGCCAGAATCAGCCTTGATGAGAAATACAGAACACAGCAGCTCTCATTTAGGCCAGGGAGTAAAAGAAAGGGAATGCCATGTTCAAGTTTCACGGAATTGCCCCTTTAAGAGCAATTAATGTACTCTAAGCAGTTAAAAATTCTTAAATTAAAAACACTTCTTGAACAAAGTCCCCAGTGAGTAGACTATAACATTCCCAACTGAAGAGATCCATTTACTTTCAAACACATTCACATCTGAGAACAAAAATAAGCAAATGGCTTTATTTTCAGACTCTTCTGCCATCTGGGCTGCTCCTGGTTTTCATGGACCTCTGGCCACTCTTGCTGAGTGCCACTAACTTAGGAAGAACTTCTCCACTCCTGCCACCCACACAATTGCCCTTTCTCTGAATTCCTTCAGACTTTCTTCTTGTTCTGCAGGAAGATATCCTAGACTTGCCACTGCATTGTGCTGGTCATGTCCCCCAACTGCACCCTAATACACTACAGTGGTAGAATAATGTACCAGGACACTCATTTGTATTCATCCTCACTGCATTCCACCCACTCACTCTCACCCCAGCCCTGTACCAGCCCCCAACCTCAGCATATAACCTGGACAGAACACTCCCTCCCTCCCAGGGAAATGGTACATGAAAGCTTAGGTATGTTGCAAGAATGAGTAGCCCAGAAGGTGATGGAAAAACGGAATTCCTCCAGCTTGGCAAGAAACAAAAGTAGCCAGTCCTGAAAGAGGTGGGTACCCCCAGGGACAGCAGGGTCCAAGAGGAATGGCTGTGTGGTGCCCCTAGGGAGGCTGGGCCCTGGGCTCCAGGCTCCCAGCATCACAAGGAACCCACCAGCCTGAGAGCATTAAAATGATGATGTTACAGACATGACCATGATGCTAAAACGGTCCAGGCTCTTCCCATGTCACCAGGCAATGAGGAAGCCTTCTCAACCCTTGTGAACCTATAAGTAGATGTGGAATCCCCACTTCAACCCAGGGGAATAGGAGCTCAGAATCAGGCTGAGTTCAATAAATAGGGAAATGTGGCACCAACTCCAGACCCCAATCCATGAAGTATGATTCACACTAGCTTTTTGTGAGCAAGAATGTTGTCATCTGATACAGGGCTTCTCAGAGGCTAATCGCCCAGACATCACCTGAGCATCTTGTTAAAATGTAGATTTTCAATCAGTAGCTGTGGAGTGGCCCGAGAAACTGCATTTCTAACAAACTACCACCAAAACACACTTTGAGAAGCAAAGGTCTAAGGCAGGGGTTAGCAAATTTTTCCTAAAAAGACAGTAAAAATTTCAGCTTCGTGGGCCACCTAGTCTCCATCTCAGCTATCATCTCTGCCACCCACAGGAGGGTGAGGGCAGCCACAGACAATACATAATTGAGGGTGATGGTTCCCTAAGACTATATTTATGGACACTGAAATCTGAATTTCAGATAATGTTCATGTGTCACAAAATATTTTTCTTTCTAGTTTTATTCCAACCACTAAAAATATTTTTAAAAAAACATTCCTAGCCCACAGACTAAGCAGAGGAGGAGGTGGTGTCTGAATTTGGCCCATGGGCCAACCCTGGTCTACAGTGTCCAAAACAGTATAAAAGCCACAAAAGGCATCCTTGACTAAATTAAAGTGGGTTGCTCAGTTAGCCTATTTTTCTATCCCAAGGCTGGTTTTCGTTTCCCATTATCCTTCCACTAGTGCTGTGCTTTTCAAAGAGCAGACACTTTGGGGACAAGTGGGTCCTGGCAAATGGACTTCTTCAAAACTCACTGAACTGACTTTAAAAGGCCGCCCTAAATCCTTCTTCTTCTAATAAGCAGCCCTGTGGAATAACAGGTTTCTGTTTTAGTGAAAGAGCTTTAAGGAGGAGATTAAACTTCAACCACAGTTTTCTGAGCTAACAGCAGACTGACATGATCAGGGGAAGAAATTCAACCTTGCAGAACAACTGCTAGTAAATTCAAAAGCAATTGTCTCAAACTTCTATCCGGCAAACCCGTCTAAAGATTCTCTCCATTTCCCTCGGCCTTACATCCCATTTTAACTCAAAAGACAGAAAAGACTTCCAGCCATCTTGCAGCCCCTTTCACCATTAAACAGCCATCCCAGGGCCACAGTTTTATCTTTTCAATAAAGCAACACACCTTAAAGTCCAAGAAGGAGATAGGGCTCTAGAGACAGAAATAGCCAGGCACTAGCTGGGGGCCACAGGGCCGCACTCTACTATCCTCTAAGAATTCATCTGGGACGAGGCAGGCAGAAGAGGCTCAGTCATCTCCCACGCCCTGCACAGCACTTAACACCCAGCAATGCCCATATGTCACGGTCTTTGTAGATCGGGACCTGGGGACTGCAGTCGACAAGAAGAGGGACGCAGGGGACCCAAGTCTCGAGTGAAACAAGGGTGCTTTATTTGCAGAAATGCATGTTTATATATCTTCACACAAGACAGCGTTAAGCAGTAAAAAAAAAAATGAGCAACAACAAAGCCAAGCAAATAACAATCTTCAAAGGGCCAGAAAGCATTCAATATCTTGAGTAAGAGGGGCATAACTGAATAGATTACACTTAAGTAAGGTCACTGAAGGGAGTCACTGAAAGGAATCCCAGCAGGCGCCCTCTCTCATGATCTCAGTCCTGAGAACTGCGTGCAGCTCTTTTCACTCCTGTCTTCTAGGAACTGATAAGGAATAGAGAATCCTTGAGAAATGGCACACAAAAGAAAAGAATAACATATTGGATCCCTTAAAGCTGAACATCCCCCGACAATTCCCCCTTTTCTATTTTTTTTCACAACTGGGGGTGACTGTAGATACTTTTGTGAAAAAGGCCCTGACCAATTGAGTTTGTTTAGTCTGAATAATTTTAGTTGAAAGGCATCGGTATACTATAAATATCACTAGGACAATTATCAGTGTTATAGTTCCAGATCCAATACTATGTGTAATGCTTTGAAACCATCCTCGAGGGTCCAGCCCAGATAACTGATCAGTTAGCTGTTCAGCTAAGCTTTCCTCTTCCAAAGGTTGGAAGAGGGTAGACTCTTAGAGAAGGTTTCAAAAATTTTCTTTTGCAACAATTGTACATTTAATGAAGCATTATTATGTATATCTTGCAGATGAAATTTGATTTGTTCCCAATTGTAAGCATAATGGTTGAACCAAACAGGAGTGATTCAAACTTGAGTAGAATTCCAATCACAATTTAATAATGTTTGTTTTTGTAAATCTATTAATTGATCTCCAACCCATTGGATGGCTGTTTTTAATTTCTGAATTTTATCTTGAAATTTTTCATCTATCTGAACCTGAGTGACCCATATAGTATGAGCATCTTTAGTCCAATTTTGAATAAAGTTTTGTGTTTGAATTGAAGTTTGTAAAGCAATGTCTGCGACAGCAGCAGTGGTGCAAGTGGCTATTAATCTCAAAATGCCAAGAATTAGCCATCCAATGGATCATTTAGATCGTCGGAGTAATTTAGTGAGCAACTGGGAGGCAAGTCCTGCCATGGGACCCTCTCCCCAGGGTCGCTGGAGATCTATTGGCAACCACAGAGTACGTCGAGATCAAAGAATCAAAAAGGACTTGTTTTTTAGAGAAACAGAAGAGTTAAGACAAGTATACAATTCATAATCTACACAAATCACAGAACATAAAGTCTTATTAAATTGTAAGTTTCCTATGGCTATAACAAAAGGAAGGGGAACACAAGCTTGTATAAAATATGAATGATTACAATGGAAGGAATAGTTACTATGATTATTACTGGTCTCTGTGAAATATCTAGTCCAAGTTTCAAGTTTTTCAGTACTCGCAGCAAGTTTCCAGATGTCCCATTGTTCAGGCCCAATCTGTTTACTGAGGATGATTCGAGGGAGAGGAGGTGCCATTCCACCATCAAGCCAGCCAAGGAGTCCTTTGTCATGGAAGTGTTTCACTGAACTGTTAGTAACCCTCTATGTTACTTGAGTAACATAATCACACTTAGTACTGTTAATATCATCTGAGCAGTTAGATAACCACATACCATAGGATGCCCAATCAACAATGGTATAATTGGCCACAAACATTAATTTTTTTGATTTAGCTTGACATCTATCTCAGTAAACAGGAGTATATTTAAAGTCCTTATAAGTAAACCACTTACATTCCAACTTTTGTCCTATTCCTAGAGTTTTGGTAGTATTGACATGGTTCTCATAAAAGGACAGAGCAGTAAACAGTCCAAGCAATGTGCGGAAGTTCTTTTTTGGAGGCAGGACGAAAGTCCACGTTTGTTGATGAACATTAATACATAATTCTGTTGGGCCCATGCATAAAGGAAGGATTTAATAGCCTAGAGAAATGTTAATTAGTCTTCCTTCTTTCTCAGGATGAGAGGGCCCCTCCAAGTTCCAAGGAGGAGGCATATGTACTGAGTCATTAGTGGATATGATCAGTTCTATGTCTGTCCATTTTATAACCTGCAATAAAGGGGGGTTAGGTAGATAAGCCCAATAAGTGTGATTAATCAAGTCAGCCTGAGCAGGGGAAGCAAAAGCAAGCAAAGCAAGCATAGTGACAAAAATATTTTCAGGATTCCAAGGCATTCCCTGTTGAGAAACCAGATTTTCAGTTTGATTAGTAAGGGTTTTTATCTGTCCCCAAATAAGAAGACCATAAGGTCAATGACATCGAGTGCGGTATTTCTTGGAAATTTTTAAAGCTGCCATGGCTTGTACTGGAAACTCCTCCTCCTGGGGATTTCACCCTTTCTTCTCTATCTTGAATGCCGGTGGTTCCCCTGGGGCGGATCTTACGAAGAGGGAGCCAACTGATTTCGCTGGATCCATCTGGAGAAATACAAGCATACCCCTTTCCCTGTAATATTAATTTTCCAGATTTCCATTGTTTAGTCAACCTGTCTTGATACCAAATGGGCAGAGGAAGGGAGGTGTCCTTCAATGCTTCGAAATGTTTTTCTACTTTGTCAAAATATCTTGTTGTGGTAAGTTTAAAAAATTTAAAACAAATAAAGCTGTATTAACAGCTTTAACAATATACTATAATTTAATTAACTATAACAATTGTTATAGGCTTAAAGAATATATTGCATTGAAATCTGGTAAAGTCTTCTCTGGATAAGGAAGATAGAGGTGTTCCTGTGTATTCCCCCTTTTCAAATTTTTTTATTTGTAGTTTTAGTGTGTGATGTGTTCGTTCAACTATGTCTTGTGCTTGTGGATTATAAGGAATGCCTGCAATATGTTTAATAGAAAATGATTGTAAAAATTGTTTGAATTGCCTAGAAACATAGGCAGGGCCATTGTCTGTTTTTATAGAACTAGGTGTTCTCATTACTGCAAAGCAAGCTAACAGGTGGGTTATAACATGTCATGTAGCTTTTATCAAAATTTGTCAATCATAAGGAATAAAATTTCCAATAGAAGATGCCATAGCATTTAGAAGTTTTTTAGCAAAAGGTGAATGAGGGCCATATATAGTTATAGCCATTTTCATTTGTTGCATGTGAGGAAAATCAATGTCTTTGTATTGAGGTATTAGTTGTCCTTGAGCATTAATATTTTTTAATACAGGAAAGACAAAAAGGTCATTGGCCTCAGAGACTAGAGACTGCAAAGCCAGTAAGTCAGAAAGCCTTTGTTGTGAAGGAGAATGAGTGGATTGTCCATTTTCATAAATATGAGTGTGTGTTAGAGGTTGATCATTGTCATCAAAAAAAGTATTGTTGGCTTTAGTGTCAAAGAGAGCATCAGAAGAATCATCATCAGATTTATCTTGTCCTTGAATCGAGGGGACCTTTGATTTCATGCCCATTACAAGAGGAGGAGGAGCACTTGGGATAGCCAGAGCAGGTGTGGTGGAAAAGTTTTGAAACATTCTATGTTGCTCTAATTGGGCCTTTTGTAAATTCTTATCATCTAATTTATATTCATATAATGAGCATTCCACTTGTTGAAGAATATCAGGGGGGCCAGAATTGCCTTGAAATGGAAAGATTATGGCTTTAATGAGGGCCCACAAGGGCCAGAAATCTATTGGAATATTTTCTCCCCGTCTTGCAGTTCGTTTAATTTTTTTTTTTTAAACCCAGTTCCAAAATTTTTAATTGGAACTGCCTTCATCAGGGAACCAGGGATTATATTCAACCACTGTTTGGAGACAAGCCTCTATTTGCTGACACGAAACCGGAAGTCCTTGAACCTTAAATAAATGATGAAGTAAAGTAGAAAAGTGGTGGGGGCTTTCCAGCCGTTTGTCCCATAACCCCGCACTTACCGATCTCCGTAGGTCCTAACAGTCACTCCATCCGCTTGCTAAGGGCTTCACCAGGTCCCTGTTTTGGGCGCCACTTGTCATGGTCTTCGTAGACCAGGACCTGGGGACTGCAGTCGACGAGAAGAGGGACGCAGGGGACCCAAGTCTCGAGTGAAACAAGGGTGCTTTATTTGCAGAAATGCATGTTTATTTATCTTCACACAAGACAGCGTTAAGCAGTAAAAAAAAATTAAGCAAAAACAAAGCCAAGCAAATAACAATCTTCAAAGGGCCAGAAAGCATTCAATATCTTGAGTAAGAGGGGCATAACTGAATAGATTACATTTAAGTAAAAGGTCACTGAAGGGAGTCATTGAAAGGAATCCAAGCAGGTGCCCTCTCTCATGATCGCAGTCTTGAGAACTGTGTGCAGCTCTGCTCGCTCCTGTTTTCCAGGAACTGATAAGGAATAGAGAATCCTTGAGAAACAGCACACAAAAGAAAAGAATAACATATTGGATCCCATAAAGCTGAATGTCCCCCGACACCCCCATATAGCTTTGCTGGATGAACAGATGAGCTTGACCCCATGGCCTGGTGCCAGGGAACTGGCCCACTCTGTCTCCCTCTGTTTGACAAGCCTCTCTCCCCACGCTGAATGGGTGCTCAAAGGGAGATATTCCTTCAAGGAGATCACTGACTTTCTCACTTGCTGACTCCCTCACTGGCACCCCAGCATCAACCAGACCTGTCTTGGCTCCAACACTTACAAGCTCTGTAGACTTAGGCAAGTTCCACTGGATGCTATAAAACCTCAAGTTCTTCATTGGTAAAATAAGAGTAATCAATACATCATCCAGAAATAATATTCAGAAGAGAACATCTGAACAATCAGTATGGCTCAGACACTGTTTAATCAGAAAGGTGCTAGTCTTAAACACCAAGTATGACTGTACTGGCAAGTACCAGCTAAATCTCATCTGCCTGTCTTGTGGTAGGTCTTGGAAAGAACGAATATTTAACACACATAGAGCAACTCGCATTTCTCCTGATAGGCAGCTGTTCACCCCTCTCCCCAAGGAAGCTTTTCCCTCCTAGCTTATAATGGTGGTCATGAACAAGTTCCATCACTAGCACTTCCTGCAGGGCTCCTGACAGTCACTTTCACCACTTACTGAGGGTGTGGCCAGAGCTGCCCTCTGACTCCTACCATATCCAGCTGCTCCTTGAAGACTTCCCAGGGGGCTCTTCCCACATGGTCCTACCCACATCTGCCCTGGCCAGAAGATAGCTAGAATCTCATTCTACTGGGAATGCATTGTCAACCTACTTGTAGGAAGATGGCTTACTTGCTGGGGAGGGTGAGAGCAGACACTCAAAGCACCCACACGCCCATCCCATCTCCTCAGATCGGGAAGACAAGGACCAAACCTCAAAGTGTCACAAAAAAAAGCAACTTCTTTGGCAATTAACTCCAGCACGTATTTGACAGGGAAAAACATACAATCCCCTGTGAAAAGAAAGTGTGAAAGTGAAAGTTGCTCAGTCGTGTCTGACTCTTTGTGACTCCATGGACTATAGCCCACCAAGCTCTCTGTTCATGGAATACTCCAGGCAAGAATACTGGAGTGTGTAGCCATTCCTTTCTCCAGGGATCTTCTCAACCCAGGGATCAAGCTGAGGTCTCCCATATTGCAGGCAGATTCTTTACCATCTGAGCCACTGGGAAGCCAATACATCCCCTTACCCCTTATAAAGACTTTGTGCCCATTGGGAAAGACCTGGATCCTGCTCTGGAATAATCCCGACTTCTCCCCTGAAAACACCTAGCACGTCTCACATAGGGTCTGATAAGTGACACTCAATTCATCAACATTCTCAGGTCCTTTTGAGACTGGAAGGAAACAAGAAAACCACTTGGTTACAGCAGAACAGACAATGATGCTTAATATGACTGGGGGAAATGGGAAGTCTTGGCACAGAAAGGGAAGAAAGGAAATTGCACATTATTAAAAGGAATATATATTTAAAAGTAGGAAATATCATAAGTGTGGCTTATTCATGGTTAATAGCAAGTATTTGTTTTTGGTGCTAATAATCTAATTAGTAGTCAATCCAGAGCATCCTTTATTATCAGCTGATCCATAATTACTGCTCCATGCTGAGTATTTTCCCGGCACATGATAGCTTTCAACTCCTCAGTACAAACAACCAAATAATTGGTGCTATTATGCTGGATACAGGACTATTCCTCTCCAAGGGGTGCTGTGGGGGAGGGGTTGTTTTCCATTCACGACAGCCTTTGCATTTTCAGCATCTGTTGATTAAGTCCATGCCATCCCCTCTTTAATCAGTCTGGAGGCATACCGAAAGCTCCTTCACACTCTCAAGAATGTGACAGCTTGAAGACATCCTTTTTTAAAGTTTAACCCTAGGACCAGAAACATCTCCAGTCCTCTGTAGGTTGGACATGTTCACAAGGGATAGCAAACAAAGCTGAAAGCATGGTATATTTCTCTTTGAAAGTGTTGTAAAGTTTCTCCTTGCCTATTGTTTTAAAATGACTTGTCCTGGAAGAGATAGCTTCTGATATAAACTATTTCATTCAACAGCTTCTGGTCTCAACAACATGTGTGTAATTCTAGGAAGCAGAACAAAGGCCAGCTATAATGACAGGTTGCTAAGGGGAAAATATACTCAGCATCTCTTTTAGGAGACCAGATTCGGTATGACTGTGAGGGGAGAGAAAGAAGCCAGGGTGAACATGGTGAAGTGGGAAGAGGTGGGTTCTGGAGCCAGACAGATCTGGGTTGGAATCCACTTCCTCCACTGGTAAGTGGCATGACCTTGGGAAAGTCACTTAACTTCCCTAAGCCTTGACGTTGCTCACCTAAAGAACAAAGCTACCACTGCCTGATGTATAGGGCTGTTAGGAGAACAGATGTCTGACACAGGAAGCACCTGGCACTCACAGAAGCTCAGGTTCTCAGTTTGCTTTTTTGCTGGATGGGGGGTGGCAGGGAAAGCTGGTTTTCTACAAGCCAGTAGCTTATGCCACATAATTCCATTCACTGTAAGTAGGGCTTCCCTGGTGGCTCAGTGGTATAGCTTCCACCTCCCAATGCAGGAGACACAGGTTCGATCCCTGGGTCAGGAAGATCCTGACCACCCCAGTGTTCTTGCCTGGGAAATCACATGGACAGAGAAGCCTAGCAGGCTGCTAGGCTGTCCATGGGGTTGCAAAGAGTCAGACAGGACAAAGCAACTAACCAACAACAAATGTAACTAAGCCTCCACATCTTAGCCATAAAAAGATAGATTTCAGCCCAGATTCACTATGGAGCTGCTCTAACAGCCGAATTCCTACTGGCAGTTCCCATTGCCTGGGTCTCCTTTAGAATTCCCCTCCCTTATCCATCTTCCTATGATTCAGCAACTAAAAGGTTAACTCTTCCAGGTATGGTATTTTGGGTGGCTGGTACCTGTACCACACTAGCTGTGAAACATCTCCCTCTATGTAAAAGGGAGTAGGAATTGGGAAATTGGGAAAATCTATCAAGACATTTCTCCGTTCAGAAACAGAAGCCAGTGGCTACAAGAAGAGTGAAAACTTCTGCACTCTGACCTCAAAGGAGGTGCTAATACCCGGAGTCAGAAGCCACAACTCAGCTCATTCTTTTCTTTTCGAAGGCCTTATTGAGGTGGCATATGCAAACAGAAAAGAGCAAGCATTCAGTGAATTTCCACAAAGCGAACATACTCAAGTTACAAGCACCCAGATCGAGAAACTAACAGGGTACCAATTCCCCAAATGTGCCCTCCCCACTCCCCTACCCCACAGTTTCCCTTCTGGTCCCTGAAGCCAACCAAGGGTCACCATGAAGCTGACTTCAAATACTGCAGGTTAGTTTGGCCTGTTCTTGTACTTTAAATAGAATTCCACAGCCAATTCCTCAGTTGGGAAGATCCACTGGGGAAGGGAGAGGCTACCCACTCCAGTATTCTTGGGCTTCCCTGGTGGCTCAGCTGGTAAAGAATCCTCCTGCAATGCGGGTGACCTGGGTTCAATCCCTGGGTTGGGACGATCCCCTGGAGAAGGGAAAGGCTACCCACTCCAATATTCTGGTCTGGAGAATTCCATGGGCTGTACAGTCCATGGGGTCACAAAGAGTCGGACACGACTGAGCACTTTCACTTTCTTTCCACAGCCTGAAGGCCAAATCTGGCCTGCCACCTGTCTTAGGACACCCTGCAAACTAAGAAAGGCTTTTACATTTGTAAATCTTTGACAATCACGCCAAAAGAGATGTATTTCATGAGATGGGAAAACTACACGAAACTCAAATTTCAGGGCCCATAAATAAAGTTTTACTGGAACACAGCCACGCTCATTTCATTTACATAATGTCTTTCACTCCACAATATCAGAGTCGAATAGTTACAACAGAAACCATACGATCTAAAAAAAAAAAAAAAAAGATTCTGAGTATATCCCCAACATATGAACCTTCAAATTGCAAACTTTCAAAGATGCAAACGTGCATTCCATCAATGTCAGGCATGAGTGAAACGGCAGCTTGCCCTCTGTCTCCTATTGCTGACAGTCCTTCTGCCTTCTCCCACCTCCTCTCCCTCCTCCAACCAGTAAATCTTCTTGCCTGCTCACTCGATGCCAGACCCTGTATGCCAGTTGTTGTGTACTGTGCTTTTCAAGGTACTGTACTGTAAGATTCTCTGTCTCTTTGGTCGCTAAGTTGTATCCAACTCCTGTGACCCCAGAGGACCCCTGCCAGGCTCCTCTGTCCATGGGATTCTCCAGGCAAGAATAGTGGAGTGGGTTGCCATTTCCTTCTCCAAATTAAAAATGTGTTATTTTTTGTATTTTATGTATTATTTGTGTGAAAACTATTATAAACCTATTATAGTACAATACTAAATAGCTGATTATGTTAGTTGGGTACCTAGGCCAACTTTGTTGTACTCAGAGATCAAACTGGACTTACGAATGTGCTCTCAGAATGGAACTTGTTTGTATATAGGGGACTTACTGTATCCGACCCTTTACAGAAAAAAGTGCTGACTTTAATTGGAATGCAAGGCATTCATTGAAATACAAACGCATTTCTTTGGGGTTTATGGCTAGGAGTGACATTGCAGGGTCATAGGAATATTAACATATTATACACATGTTCAGCTTTAGAAGACACTGCCCCCAAAATACACACTCAGTTTTAGCAAAAAAGCTAAAACCTGTAGCAAAAGCCATAATCTCAGTGTTAAAAGAGGCAGGGAGAATTACAGAGAGTTTATCTGATACAGAATTAAACAAATGATTAGAAAACCATCAGGACTTCTGAGCAGAGAGGGAAAATATCAGAGTTCTCTAGGTTTACATTTCCTTTCATTCTTACTCCAAGCATATCCTTAAAAAATATTGTCCCCATTAATGTTGCCATACTCTGCAGAAATGCACAAGAGTGGAAAAGTCATGTTTCTGCCCAGGATCCCACAATACAGACTGTGACATTCAGGCCACATCACAAAAGCATTACCATGAGCTCTCTAGCAGCTCACCAGAATTGCAGACAAAAATACCAGGAAGATATTCCTGATTTTATCCTGTCATAACTTTAAACATATACATGGGCAGCAACTCTGTTACTCACACCCAACCCCCAAAGCAACCACCAAATGGCTGAACCCTGGCCCTTCAAGGCTGAAGAGCACGACGCAGGCAGGGAGCCCTCTATCTTTGAGCCGCAAGGCTCTCTCAGGTAATGCTGGGTACCTTCCAAAGTCACTTCCCTGGAGTCACTCCCCCATTTACCTGCCTCACATTTCAAATAGGATGTATGTCTTAGGTTCTTCCAAATGACATTTTTCCTCTTAGAGGGGAATTGCTTCTGATTGTTTAAGAACCACATTCATCACGAAACGGATACAGATCAACAATTTCCGTCTTAATTGCAGGATCCCATTGACTTCTGAGTTGAGCAGCGTCTTGAATGACAGCAGAGCTTCATTTCCTGCTGTCAAACCTTGCCAATCCTGGGTGGGGGTTTGGAGGGGTGGTCACTAATACAAAGACAGAGCCAGTGCCGACAATAGGACTGAAGGGGCACGAAAGCCTCTCTCCACTTCTCCCAGGACCACGAGTCTGCCAGTCCAGCCCAGTATCTTCCCCAAATCACCTGTAGCATGTTTCTGCTGGGTCTGAGACTGAGTTAAACATGGTCTGTCCTGGGAGAAAACACCAAGTCCTGCTGGCCCTTCAGAGACAGGTTGTACAGTTCCCTTAACCTGACCCACCTGATAAAACCTGGGTGTTTTATCAGAGGCATAGATATCATTTTTCAGCAAGAGCATGAGCTCTTTGTCCAGATGAAAATATACACAAAGCACATACACATATAAAAGAACTGCCACCTCCCCTGGAAAAGGAAGCTAGCCGGACATTGAGCATAGCCATGATAGAAACAGCACAGGCTTTACAGTCAGAAGAGTGAGTTCAAGGCCACATAACGGTTGGGCGAGCTTGCCTGTCTCCTCCCTATTGCAACCTCAGTTTTCATCCTACTTCAGAGAGTGAGGGTAACAATAACACCCACCACACGCGGTTGCAGGAAGAATCAAAGGAGGCATTTGTGAATAAAAATGCTCTGTAAACTCTGTAACATCACACGCAGGGAGGAAGCTCTCTTATCCTCCAGTTTCTGATTCACCTTTAATCATTCAGGTTTTTGAGCAGTCCCTCTGCAGGTGAAGACCACCAGCCCACCACAATCAGGACCTGTCAATTCAGCCCTCAGCTGGCAGCTATCAACTGCCTGTCTATTAACAGCCAATTATCTGGGTGGCTTAATTAATCCATGGACCACGTGATCTGATCTCCCAGAGAGAAACAATGAGCCTGAAACATGAGTGCCAGCTAATTTCTCAATGACCATCAAGGAGTTTGGCCTCCACTATGCCTACACGTTGCAGCTGCAAGTGATGGGAGCATAAATATTGATCGGCTCAGTCTCTCTGTGGCTGGGGGGGAAATTAACGATTAGAGTGCTCTCAGAGGAACAACAGGAGCTACATAAATCCTCAGCCTGGGCCATTAGAGGAAAAAAATCCTAATTTCCAAACCTTAGTGAGGACTGAGGAAAGGAACTGATTGCCTCTTGGGAAAGAGCGCGTCAAGATGGGGCGGTCCTACCCACCCTGGAGATGTTCCTCATGCTCTCCAGGCCGTGAATGAGATGCAAATTGGGTTCAAACAACGTGATCATTAGAAAGAGGCAGCTGGGTGGTGGCTCTCCGGCTGGGCACTCAGACCCGGTGGCAGGAACAAGTGCCTGTGCTGCTTGCCCCTGCATTTCCTTGAAAGATCTCGTAGTGCTCACAGTTAAGAAGACAAGTGATATGAGGAGAATTTAATTATTTTTTTAAGTGCTTGATCTTGTCTCTGGGAAATGGTAGGCAGAAGAGACTCTGTACTTGAAATTGGCATTGTCCAGAGGCAGTGGTCCGCTGGCCCCTTAATTCCAGCCAAGAGGGCTTGTGCTGTAAAGGCCGTCTGAGCAGAATGGCTCAGGGTGGCCAGAGCAGCCACGTCCCTCCTTCGGAAAGAACTGCCTCTGCATCCAGACCAGCAGCTAGGCAAGCCGCTCCTGACCTTGGTCGGAGCCTGCAGGGAGGTACTAGGCTCCCAGGCCTACAGACTTCTTTCCAGGACTCCTGACCAAGTGCCTGTGCCTCTCTGCTCCAGGGCCCTCTTGCTTCCCAGAAAATGTGAGTAAGAAAAGGAGGAAGAATGTGATAAAGGGAGGAGGGAAGTGATGGAAAGGAAAGCAGGAGGAAAGAGGACTCCCTGGAGGCATATACATTCCTCTCACTGTAGACATATCTTCCTTCCCCTCGCCATCAGCTTCCTACTGTCCATTAGGTCCTGTGATGGCAGAAGCTGTTACCGAATGCAATGGCTGCTGCCCCAAAAGGTCATCTCAGGTCATTTATCCTCAAATACCAAAATGCCAGAGTCAGCAAATTTCAGGAGCTTCTGCAGAATTCCCCAGGGTGCCAGTGTACACATGTGTATGCATGCGCATGCTTTTCACTGTCCCAAAGGGGTTCTTTCTTAATCAGCTCAACATCTCAGGACTCAGAAACTGATTTAGTGTTTGGTTAATCTAGCGTTTCTGGTAAAATAATTATAAGATAAGTAATAGACTCAGAGTATCCGTGGTATAATTATTTAAAGCCATGAAGTTTCACTTCAGAGTTATTCACAAGTAATGCAAAATAACTCAGACTGCTGGCGAGGCAAGTGGGAGATGGATAGGTAGGGCTGTACCAAGCTGCTCCCATTTCACAGATGAGGAGACTGAGCCCAGAAAAGACTATCTGAGTGATCCCTGGCACCACCAATGGCAGAAAGAGACACCCGGGCTGCCAGGTGTATTAGAAAAACCAGAAGGCAAACCCACACTTGATTACAACATGATGGGAGCTGCCACAAGAGAGCTGGGGTCTCCATTTCTTGACCCTGGTGCAGTTTGAGTCTCTGAGGTCCAGACAAGGAGGAAGGCCAACGACTCAGCTCTGGGTCACTGCGGGCAAGTGGGAAGAGGCAGCAGCCAGCCGTAGAGACTTACCTCCCCAAACAGATGGTGGGTCTATAACACTGATCTCAAGTGGAATGTGCAAAAGTCATAGAGGGGTTCACAGATGCCCCCAGAGAGGGGAGCTTTCTAATTCAGATTCTTTTTCTGAAAAACACATCAGGGACTTCGAAATGCTCTGGAAGAATGACATAACTGTAAACGTTAGAAACTAAACAGGCACAGAAACACATTTCTTCAACTTCAAAATTTGTTCCTGGGTGCCTGATAATGCATAAGACTATTTTGGAAATTTGGGATGGGAGAGGTGTGGGAAAGGATGCAGGCAGAGGAAGCAGATGAGATGGCATGTGAACCTGGCCCTGTAAAGATCTTGGGCCTTAGGCATCAGCCAAGGGCAACCTCATTCTGTCCCTGTTGAGCTAATAAATGACCTCTTATGAGTGGAGATTAGCACTTTTAAATGATACAAACAGATGAGCAACCTTGGAAAAGGGTAGTCTCTAGACAGGCTGGGGAAGCTTGTGACAGGGACATTAATTTCTCTTTCCTTTCTGGTTTTGTCCCTGTGTCTTCTCTGATTGCAGCAAGTATCATTCTGGGCCTCTGGGAAATCTTGAGATGGGGATTCCTGGTCTTTATTTCCAAAAGCACCAGGCAACTTAGGAGAACAAGGGTTTAGGGACAGAGAGAGAGAGAGAGAGAGAGAGAGAGAGCGGTCCCCAGATTGACTCAAAGAGATTCCCTTAAAAGAGATCTGTGGGTCCCTGGGATACAGCCTGGGGGAGAATACCAGCTGGGACAAGGGTATAACCCCAGGCAGGCCAAAAATGACCCAGGGAAGAGAAATTCCCACGATGAAGGCAACGATGAAGGGCTGATGAAGGCAAGAGAGGAGTACAGGGGAGCTCAGGGTTTGGTTTTTTGGGGGGAGGGGAGGGCGCTGGTTTGTTTTGTTTTGTTTTGTTTTAAGCTTGTTAATATCTAGAAAGCAAGGCATGCTATTTCTTGAATACCTGGAGTTCTAACCTGCTAGTCTCATACTTCCCAGCTTCTCACGGTACCCACATCTGGGCCATGAAGGCAGCATCATCCCCACCACCTTCTCCAGGAATTGCCTTAGATGGGAAATCAGCACAGTGCCCAGTGTGGGCACCAGCACACACAGGCACGAATGTCCACGAAGGATGAAGGTTCATCTGAAAATGGTCTGTTTCTGGTCGTGCCAGAGTTGAAATTCCCTGAACAGAATCTAAAATATGCCCACGGAGCTTCAGCAGATTATTAGGCCCTCTCTCTAAAATTGATGAATTTTTTTTTTTTAGTGGAAGAAATTATGTAATAAATGGGGAATACAATAACAGTGCCATATACATAAGGCGTGTGCAGTATGCAAATATTACAGAAAACAAGCTCCTTTCTGACAGTGTTTGCAGTATTTCTAGCACAGCACAAATACATTTACATGGGCCCGAGGCACTTTACTCAAAGCCTTTACATTTCCAATACCTTCCTCCGAAAGTACCCTCAGGCTTCAAATTCTTCTTTTTCTAAGCCCTAAACCCCTGGCCTAAATTTAGTTTCTTGAAAATAAGAGACAAATTTGCTGTTTAAAAAAAAAAAATTCTGTCAGTTATTGTATAATTCTCCAAATGGCAAACAAATGATAGAGGAGAGAAGAAATGGAAACATTTTTCTGTCTTTTTTTTTTTTTTTAGTGGTACAGTACTTATTGCTAAAATCCTATTTAAATTAAAGCATCAAGCTTGTTACATGATTTTCAATTAGGAATTAGAGCTTTGCTGAATTTGGGGGTGGGAATCTCCATAAAAATCAAATCAACATTGAAAAGTCAAACTTAAAGAAATCTTTATTTGAGCTATTAATAGAACCAGCCCTTCTTGAAACTAAGAAAAAAATCCAATTATTTTCTTAAACCAAGAGTGCAGCCTGGCTTCTCCATATCACTTGGACTGTGACGGGGCATAGGTTTTATTTTATTATCAGGCCCACTTTGGAGATCCCACTGCCAGGTGAGTGAAGATATTTGCTATCACTGAGAAAGAGAGTCAGGGCCTAGTCCCCAGCAATGGCAACTGGCTGCATGGAATGGACAAGCTGGGAAGTCCCCAGCCAAGGAGTCATAGCTGCAGCCCTCTCCTGTCCAATCCCTCCACCATTTCAACTTCTCTAAATATTTCAGAGGGAATGGAGCCCACTGCTCTTGCTTTGGAAAATAAACTGAGCCCTCTACCACACTGGGAAGAGCCCTAGGCAGAGTCCCCATAGCTTCAGACATATCCAAGGCAAGAGTTCCCCCCAGGACTGGGCAGAAGCATTGTCTGAGAAACCTGGGATACTGAACTCACCCAAAAACCAAATTTTTTGCCCTACAATAGACAAATGTCCCTGGATAATTCTTACTGTTGCGGAAACTGTCTCTGCCTTGGCAAATGATTCCTAGCCCAAGGGTGGTGCAACCACCTGCAACTGCCCAATGACGCTGCAGCCTCTCATTGGACCCGTCCCAGCAGGGTTCACTCTGGCCAGCCAGAAGCGCTTCCTCGGCCCCAGATGGCCTCCTCCACAGGTAAGGCAGGGTTCCCTCTGAGATGGTTTCCCCACAGATGGCACCAACCTCCCTGGAGCTCTACAAAGACCAGCACCTAGGGATGAGTCATGGAGTGCTTGGAAAGTAGGTGGGCACCATGCAGCTGTAAACATCCCTGACCTCACCCCATCATCCCCTAGCAAAGACCCAGGCATCCAGGTGGCTTGGTGGCAAAGAAGGAGCACAGGGTGTGGGTGGTTTCCAGGATGATCCAATTCCATTCTTGTGCTGAAGCTGCCACTTAATAATAGCCCTGCTATCTTGGGCCAATTGTTTAACCTCATTACTCAATCTCATGTGCATTAGAGTATGATCTGCCTTATTGTTCATGGTCATTGTGAAGCTTAAATGAGCTAATACATGTGAAGTGGAGTTTGTGAATTTGTAAAACCCAATGCAAATGCTAGCTATTGTTATTTCACATGAATGCACATGCTCACACAAGCTTGGACCACCAGGAACTCAAGAAGAATGAAATTATTCGGCCATATTTACACGGGGCCCACTGAACCGCAAAGAAACCCCCATAGACTTGGTATTCTTCATCTAGCTTCCAAAACCATCCATCAATAGGCTACTTCAGATTCACATGGGGCCCTTGTAAAAAAAAAAAAAAAAAAAAAAATACTGATTCTAGGACCTTCTACCAAAACCCATAGAATCATAATCTCTGCAGTAAATATAAAAATGTGTATATTAAACGAGCTCTCTTAGGTGGTTCTGACATGGAGTCAGGTTTGGAATCCTACTGCACTCCTTGGGACCCGACATGCAAATTTCCTGATAGATCAGTGATGGAAACAGTTGTTGTGGCACTGAGAAGGACCTCTCTTTGTCTTTCCATCCCTCCCCTCAGACACATACACACCAAGATACAGAGGGGTGCTCATCCACCAGACACAAAATACACCCATGAATATACACAACATATATATGTAGACACACAAATGCGTAATATAGGTGAAAGAAGAAATAGACTGACAAGAAAGGGTGACCAACAATAAGAAGTATCAAGACTGTTGAAGTCTAAAGAATTCACGGTTATAAAGGAGACAGAAAATGGGGAGTGGGGGGGAGATGTTAAGACAAAGAGCAAGTGGTCAAAACCAGGAGACCCCTGTTCCATGACTGCACAGCACTATATCTGACATTAGACCACTGCTCCCACCCCATCCCACTACTCATGTTTGCAATTCTGCCTCAACCAGGAAGTTGTGAGAGCTACCCCCAGACGGCAGAGGCAGAGTGTGATTCTCATAGCAGTGCCCAAACCCAGCACAGAGCCTGGCCTGTGGCTGCACTGGATAAATGTGTGCTCAACGCATGGCAGGATGAGAAGAAGCAGGTAAGGAAGAACGACAAAGTGCACAAAGGAAGAAACAGATCTCTGGTCCCAGCTCCCGGGAGTAAACTAGAATAAGCAAGTTTAAGGTAATGAAGTTCAACGCAAAACAGAGAGAGTTCATGTCCCCGCAGGCATCATTAACTGCATCACAAGGAGCAGAACCACCCAGGGAATAAGAGGAAAAGCTCCCCAGATCTATGGGCGGGTCCAAAGTGAGTGAGAAAATCGATCCAGTGTGATGAAGGCTGTTGGAAGGCATCCATCTGACCTTGTCACTCCCCTGCTTAGTGTAGCCTCAAGGCCCCCTGGAACCCTCAAGGTCCTACCCAACAGGACTCTTACACATTCCCCCCAACCTCATCCCCACCATCAGCCACGTGCTTTGACACTCGAATTGTGCCAAATTCAACCAGCATGCTGTGTCATTCCTCTCGGCCTGTTTGGTGCAATTAACCTCTACCTGGAATGCCCTCCCTACCTAGTGCCAAACCTACTGTCCTTCCTTCTCTACTCGGTTCCCTGTGCCCTCCTCCTCCTCCTCTATTAAGTGCCCAGGCCCCCATGACACCTAGTGCACACTTGTGGTCCTGGTCCATTCCTGAGCAAAGCCCCTGCCCGCAGAGAACAGGTTCTGCATCTCTGTACCCACAGCAGCTAGCACACTGCCTGGCACACAGCAGATCATCAATAAATGCTTGGGGAATTCAATCAAGCATTGGCAAGATTTCAGAATGTAAGTACCCAAAGACAGTTAAAAGGCAATCTCAGAGGCAACTTGATATAGTGGAAAGATCCTGAACATCAGAGGTCTGAGTTCAAATCAGTAGTATCCTAAGGCAAGACTGAAGCAGTTTCCTAATCTATGGAATAAGGAGAATCCCACCCAACTTCTATAACTATTTAGGAAGCATCCACACGTACCTGCCACCTAGTTGGTCCTCTGCACTGTACTTACGCCCCCTTCTCCCTCTCCCCCCATTATTTTCAGTCTCCTGCTTGGGGCCATAAGGTTCTCTAAGGGCTCTTTCACAGTTACTGGACGACCTCTCTGGACCCTGTTCATAAATGTTGCCTGGCTGGTCAGAAAACCCCCCCTGAGGCCCCCTTCTGTGTCCCACGGCCAGGTCTGTGGAAGAAGAGACCGAGGAACCGGGGCTCTGAGTAAAGCTAAGACTGAGCCTGCAGGGAGAGCCCAGTGGCTCCGCTCAGATGAACCGCCTGGGCAGGAGTTGGAAAAGCCACTTAGACTATCATTCTCCCAACTCCCCACCAATACCAAGGCGTCTGTTTTTACAGGCTCTTTAGTGATGTTCAGGGCACATTCATTTCAACTTCCAATGCAGCTGAAGAGATCGAGGACAATTATAAAGCAAGGGTTGCGACAGGCTGGGTGGGCCCGGGCGGCAGCCGCCCGGGAGGCTGCAGGGCGCTCGCCCGCGCCGCACACGCGCGCGCGGAGCACCCCTGGGCCTCCGGCCTCCCCTGCTCCGGCCTGGCAGCTGCGGGAAGGAAGGAGGTCAGCGCGGCCGCCAGACTTCTCTCCGGCGCCAAGCGCCGGACGGCCCTGCCACCCGACCCCAGCCCCCCCCGCCCCACCAGCTACTGTCTCGCAGCGTCCACGGACCACCAACCCCCGGGCGGCTCGACCGCTGCATCCCCGCCGCCCCGGGACCCACGCGAGCTGTACCCAAGTTAAGAGCCCCGCTCCGCAAGGCAGCGAGCGCCCGCCACCCACACCCACTCCCACTTCCACACAGCGCGGGGCCGGGGATGCCCCTGAGCTTTTGTAAAATCCAGAAATATCACACTGTATCCGCATCCGGCGCCGGGTTACCTGCTCGCAGCACCCAGACCCCCGCCCTGGCTTCCCGGGAGCCCGCAAACCCCGCGCGCGAACTGCGCGCCCTCCTGCCAACCACTGCCCCACTCCCGGCGCACAGCCAAACCCCATACCTTGGGGGTCTGCACTTCGGGTCCGGTCGGCACCTCCAACTTCTTCTTGGTTACCCAGAAGAACAGCAGCACGGTGATCCAGAGCACCCCGAAGATCGGCAGCACCAGGCGGCGACTCAGGCGCCGCATGGTCCCGCTTGCCTTCTCCTCTGGGCGTCACTGCGCCCCGGGGGCACCCCCTGGCGGTCAGGGTCGGCGGGGCAGGTGTCCTGGAGAGTGCCCTGCTCCCGCGAGCTCTAGCCCCGGGATCCGGAGCAGGAGAGGACCGGCGGGAGCCTGCCAGGCGCCCCGCCCGCTCGGGAGAGCAGCGAGCAGAAGGGGGAACCACGCGGTGCCCCGAGGCGCGGCAGGCGAGGGCCGAGGGGCCGCCAAGCTGGACGACCGCTCCAGCCGGAGAAGCGCAGTGGCCGCCGAGATGCTCCCCGCGCCGCCGCCGCCGCGAAGGAAACTGACTCGAGCTGCGGGGAGGCAGGAATCCGAGGCTGTGCCCGGCACCCCGCGAGGAGCCCGAGGGAGAAGTGGAGGGAGGGAGAGAGGGGGAGGGAGGACCGACAGACAGAGCGACTCCGAGGGTGAACCCGGGCGGGAGCGAGCTGGGCTCTGAGAGCGGGCGCTACCGCCGCCCGCCCACCGAGACGCCGCCGCGTGCTGTTCTGGGGCCGCCCGCACCGAACCCCGCGCGCAGCTCGGGGGCCATCCTGGGATGGGGCGGGGCGGGGCGGGAATGGTGCGTCCGCGAGACTCGCCGCCCCCAGCTGCACGCCGGGACCCAAAGGCCAGCCGGTGCCCGGAGGAGCGGTGCCCGGGAGGACTTTCCCGCTCGCCGCGGGGGTCTGCACGTGGCGCTTGCAGCCTGGTCCCGCTCTCTGTGCACCCACCCTAGGGGAGCCGGCGCTGGGACCTTAGGACGCTGGCAGGCATGCTGCCTCACCCGGGGGTCATGCTCCTGGCCTTTCAGGGCCAAGGCCTAGTTCAGCCAACTCCCCAGGGTGTTTCTCTGCCTGCCTGCAGGTGCCTGGCAACTTTTTCTGCTTAATGGAACGCTGAGTTGGTCTAAATTTAACTTTAAAGAAATCCTTTTAAAAATTAAGGTGCAATTACCTCCCTTAAGAGTCTTCTCTCCCAGAGGATCAGGGCTCTGTGTTTGCAGAAAGGGGGTGGGGGTGGGGTCCAAAGTTGGGTGAAGGTGACTTGGAGGGAGGGGGGTAGTGGGTGCAGAGTGCTATCTTTAAAAAGCCCCTTTCCCCAAATGCCTTTTGGAAGTGCGTCCTCCTTCCTTTTGAAGATTAAAACTACTTGGGTCCAGAGGCAGAGCACAGTCTGAACTGGATTCCCACATGGACCTCAGCTAGGCTGGAATGATGATGATAACACTGGGTGAGGAGTTCCTGGCCCCAGTCAGCTGCAATAGCTGTGTGAATCATGGAGACCTCAGGAGGCTTAGATTCCTCATCTGTAAAATGGGGACGATTTACAAGTGAATGAATAGTTGTGAAAGCTAAGTGCAAGGTGCTGGTGTTACTTGATCATCTGATCCCTGAAAGAGGCGGAGAAGGACACCTTGCTCTCCCTGGGGAACAGTGCCATCTTATGTGTGGAGCCTGACTTGGAAGAATGCTTATCTCATCAAGTTGTTGGTGAGGTGAAGGTGACGCACCCACTACTGTAGCCATCATCCTCTTGGCTCTCCCTACAGGGCCCAGCATAGGAGGCAGGGCAGGTGTAAAGCAGGGCTCCAGAATTCACTCTTCAGGAAGACGAAGCCAGCAAAAAGTGGAGTCAAAAATGGAGGCATCTGCCCCGGTATTTGGTACACTGTCTTTTAGTCACAGGACAGTCTTTCCTCCTAGCCCCAACGTGTGCTTGGCTCAGCTGTAGATAAGAAGTTTTGGGTGGGAACAAAGATAGAAAATAAAACAGCCCAGAAAAGCTGAGTACACTTGCCAGCCCATCTCAACATGCAGCAGAGCTCTCAGACCATGACACAGAACCATTTGCCTTTATTAGAACTCTGTACAATGAAAGGTTGGGGTAGGCTCCCCAGCCACTGCTTTGGCTGGGCAGAGGTCCAGGTAGATCACGGTCTGGGAGGGCTGGGGGCAGCAGCAAGAGAACCCCTCTCTGCAGTATCATGAGCTTCCTGGATCCCTTCCAGCAGTCTTGCCCTGGACCTGCGGTCTGGGGCCTGCAAAGTGTTCTGCGGCAGGCTCTGCAGGGGACCCCCAGGCAAGTTGCTGAGATGCTGTCAGCTCCAGGCAGGAGCCGCAGCTCCGTAGTCCATTGCTCAGCGCTTTGTGGTGCTGCTTCTGAGTAACAGATGGCAAACAGTTACACAACACCACCGCCAAGCTTTAGAGCTGGTTGCAGCAGCACACACCGCCTGCTGCTGAGGATGTAAGGTGCTTCGTGCTGTCTGGCATCTGGGGAAACTGAGGCCCTGGGTCTCCCATGGCAGCTCCGTCCAGGGACTGTGATGCCTGGGAGCACAGTTATCAACTTTCAAGGTGCTTGCTTCTTGATTACTACTTTGTCCTCCATTCAAGTGGAGGAGATTCCCTGGGCCTATGAAAGCTGTCAAGGGAACCCAGTTTTGCCAAGTGTCATTACCTGATCCAGCCAAAAGCCATATTAGTTTGGGTTATCAAGCCAGTCACTGTCATTAGGGTTGAAATTGATTTCGGATGGGACTTCACACATTTGGAAGCCAGGTGAGTCTCCATGCAGGGCCCAGCCCTTTAAGTCTCTCCCAGCCTATCCAGGGATTCCCCCGAATACTTAAAACTTTAATAACCAGCTTAAGTAATGCAGAGCACAGTTGATCCCAGTGGGGGATTAGCTATCATTGGTGATTAATCCAAGTGACTTTTTTCTCATCACAGTCTATATGGGGAAGAAAAGCTCCTAGCAAAAGATTTAACATGACAGGAAAATAAGAAAAATAAGTACATTCTGAATTAAGACTATCCTATTGCTCTTTAATGATTCTACCCTCAGGTCTTGATAGTCTGGAGCAAATTCCTCATTTCCCAGGGTCTGTTTCCCATCCCTAAGGTCTTGCCCTCTCAAAGGGCTTCCAACTCACACCTATGAGGTGGTAAACTTCCTCATCCCTGAATTGAAACTTTTTTTATTTTTTTTGCCACTCCTGTCAATTGGCAAGTTCTCTCCTAGCAGCCGAAGACATTAGAAACCGAATTGGGTATTGGAGCAGATGTGAGTCATCCGTATTTGTATAAAAACTATGGAATAAAACCCATTATGGCCCGGGAACGCTATGTGAAGCAGCATATGGAGCCAATGTAAGCTGGGAAGAAGAGGAAGCTGTGAAGTCCAGGGCATATGCTCCCCAGCGCCTTTGGCTGTGGGTTTTCACACTTTGCTTCTGGTTGCCTTTAGCTGTCCTCCTGTCACTCTCATTCAGCTCACTGCAGAGGCTGCAGCCTTTTGTTCCTTTTGGATCTGATTCCCCTTGTCCCTCCTCTCTGCCCACTGCGTGACTTCAGTGAGAGTGTATGTATGCGCGTTTGTCCTCCATCTTCATGCTTATTAGACCTGCCACCACCAGCGAGATGCCCTCTGTGCCCAGCCTAATGAGACTGCACCTACAGAGGCCCAGCAGCTTCCTGGTGAGAACTTTACCCCTTGTGGGCCGCAGGGAAATGTAACCGAGAGCAGGGCAGATTGGAGCACACCAGCCCAGCACTGACAGAGGTCTCCAGCAGCAAAAGGTACGGCAGTAAGAATTCAGAGGTGTCTGTCTTTAGTCCACAGTCGTACAAACACGAGTCTTTGGGCCTGTTTTTGCATCCTGCTTTGTTCAAGTTCTCTACCTATAAATAATACATCAGCTCCCTTTTTCTGTGTTCCTCTTCTTTTTCCTTGCCACTGTAGATTCTGTCAAACTGTATGTCCCGAGTCTCCTGCAAGTCCTTTTTATAAAGTGAGTGATAGGATAGTTTAGGCTGTGTGGTAAATGAGAATGAGCTGTTTCCAACCCTCTTACTTCCTCTCTCTGCCACATTGGTGCATCTTTGTCAAAAGAATAAAGCCAACAGGCTTTTCCTCTTATCTTCCCTGAGTAGATAGGTGGCTTTATCTGAGGGATCCGAGCCTCACCTTTCTGGATCTTTCTCTATCCATTAAACACCTCCTTTCACCACCCTACTCCCCTCAACCCCTCCTTCCCTTTTTTTCCCCTTCTGTTCCACTGTATAATTTGCCTCCTGGAAAGGGATTTATATCTTTGCATTTCAAAAGCCTGCTCCTTTCTTTCATTATTTGAAATGCCCCCAAACTTTCTTTGTTCCTCACCCAAATGCCAAGTATAAAACTCACTATTGCTGCAATGATATGCCTTTGCTGGTTGTGAAAGTGGTGTGATCTTCAGAGCTGGTGTCCTGCAGGGACCTGAGTCAGGGACCACCCCTCCCCCCATGGAAAATGTAAAGTTCTAGCAGCATGAATGGATGACCCAATTAGCTTAAAGAAAAGTAGAGGGAAATTCTTTAACCTGAATTACCTAGCAGGGTCTCTGAAAGAGGGGAACAGGAGCAGGAAAAGAAACGGAGAGATCCAAACAGAGATTTCATTCATTCCCCAGGACCCAAATTTCAGAGAGCCACATCTGATAGTCACACGCATCATCTCTGAGAGTCAAAGACAGTCTTGTTGTTTAATTACTAAATTGTGTCTGACTTTTTGCGATCCCATGGACTGCAGCACATCAGGCTTCCCTGTCCTTCACTATCTCCCTAAGTTTGTTCAAACTCATGTCCATTGAGTCAGTGATGCCATCTTAAGTTTAGAGCATCAGTGAAAGGTGGAAGCAGGCAGGAAAGTTCAATTCCTGGAAGAAATGGAAACAGGAGGCCTCTCCAATCTGGCGGGAATTTCAACAATGAGAGGAGCCACGCATGCCCCAGGGGTAGAAATGGGACAAATCTGGCTCCCAAGACAACCTGCTGTGGCCAATGGCAGCTTTTTGTAATCAAGTCATTAGGGGGTGTTGCACATTGAGCAGGGTGACCACATGCCCCAGTTTGTTTAGGGAAGTATTTTCCTGGCATAATTATTAATAGTGCCCTCTTTCACTTTTAAGAAATTCCTATTTTAGGCAATAAATTAGATGGCCACTCTAATGAACAGGAGGATTCCATTGATGTTGCTAAAAGAGGATTGATCATTTTAGGTGACAAAAGGGTCTTTGCTGTTCAAATTCTTTTGTGCATGTGCTGAGTTTGGGGTAGCTTCAGTGTTCCTGTGGGGCACTATTCTGAGTGAATGATATTCAAAACATTTGTTCAAAGAAGAGAGACACTGTGGACATACTGAGCCGGCTTTAAATGGGAAATCATTGTTCTACCATATCAGTCAATGGATGTCTGATCCTATCCACCCAACGAAGGCACTTTATCCACCTAGAAACTCACACATCTCAGGAAACATCCTGGCACGGATGTCTCTTCAAAGGACAGGAGGTTCCTGACATTGGACTCTAATTATTCCTCCAGCTCTCTCTTCCTCTACCCACATGCCTCTGTGGGCCATGAATGAGTGAAGTGGGATGAGGTTGGGGACAGCATAAACACAACGAAAACAATGGGACTGACATTCAGCTTGTTGGAGACACAGTGGGAAGTGGTAGGGTCCATTTAGGACTCACAAGAAAGTAATCCTAATTGATCATTGCCTGTGAAGATGAAGCAGTACCAAAATTTTCCAACATCTCAACAGAAACACAAGTCCAACTTCAGGATATATCTTGGATTTTAACTATTGTAAACGAATTCAATTCCCACCCTTCCTCCAAAATAAATATTAGGTAGGCTAAACTAAACAGATCTGCAGACTGGATTCAGGCTGCTGCTTGCCAGTTTACAACCCGTACTTCAGGCAGAAATGTTTCAATAAGCCCTGAGATTTCCTGTATACTGTCAGTCCACTAACTTAGAACAGACACACCCAGTGAAGACAAAGGAGAAATCGTGGATCAAACTATGTTAGAACCAGAAGGGGTCTTGGAGACCATCTACTTCAATGCTTCTTATTTTGTAATTGAGGAAAGTGGAGCTTAGAGAAGCTACCTGATCTATTTCCAGCAAGACAAGTTCTTCAATAGAGCTTGCATTATAACGCATCTACCCCAAACCCCTAATTCTCCCAAGTGACACCCCTCATTAGGTTCAATAGACCAAGTGAAACAGGGAGCTGAGATGTTTTGGGGACTAATAAGCCCAGAAGTTTCAGGTAATCAGCCAAGCAATCAACAAAGATATTGTGGGCACAGATTCTGGGCAATTTGCTATAAGGAATACCAGTAAATACCAGCCTGTTCCCATCTCCTCAAGAAAGTGTAAGCTGGTGATCAGGATGCAGGCTTGAGTGCTGAAAGTTCTAGTCCATCCTCTCAGTTTCCACTGAGTAATGATAGAACTCCAGGTAGAGGCGCTTCAGTCTGCCTGAGAATGAGCTAACATTGCAACAGGAAAAATCGTTTTTGTAGCCATACTCTGCACCTGTCTTCAGATACCCTTGCTAAGTGCTGTACAAATATTAATTAAACATAGATTATTTGAAAAGTGCTTTTAACATTTGAACTCAATGGGGCTGCCTCAGAGAATGATATTAAAGCTAACCCCCTGTTGGCAGGATGCTGTTTATAAAAAAAAAAAAAAACAACTCTTTCCTTTTTGCAGTTTTCCCCAACATAGACAATTTATTTTGCCCATCCTCTGGCTAGTTCACCTTTTGTGTCATCATTTTCATGAGACAAGTGAAAATAATATTTCCCTTGTGCTCCTTAAAGCCAAATCCCCCCTTTTTTTCTGGCTTGATCCAAAGAAGGTGGGTTTGAGCAGTAATAGATGCCTGATGTACAGTCCAAGCACAAATCCTCAGGGAGAAATAATGCATCTCTTGGGGAAAAAAAAAAAATAGCTTATACTTATGAGGTAGGAGATTTTCAATTTACAATGGTTTTCTATTTCCTTCAATTGCCAGGATAACTGCATAACAGAAAGGTTAGGCTTTCCATATACAAGGCAGACCTGCCTCTTGGATCTGGAAGGTAGATTCAAAAGTGATGAGTGATAAGCATCCCTCTGCCTCCTCCTGCACCACTGTCCCAGGGATTTTGATGCAATGCAGATCAAAGGGTTAAAATCCATTACCCAGGGAGATGGCAAAGTTCCTTTCAGTGATTTCTTCCCCCATCACTGCTCTCAGGCCTGAATTCCAAATTGATTTCCTTAATAACTATTAAAGATCTTTTTAATTAAACCAGGCATCCTCTTCCTTGGCAAACTTTTCTCGATGACATCTCTGGTTAATTAAAGGTTTAAGCTGCAAAGACATATTACATAAGAACACAGGAAGCTGCTTTGTGGCATGCCTGTGAAAGACCCTGCTGGTTCCTGCTACAGAAACCAGGGCTGCGGGGAGCTTCCTAGCTTCTTTGAGGGTGGTGTAGGGCGTCCCAGGAAGTGTTCATAAGAAAGGTAGTTGGGTGAGGGGGGAGTGTTCATTTTTTTTGTTTGTTTGTTTTTGTTTCCCAGGGTTCAATTTCTCCTTTTAGGCTTGCCATGTAAGTGTCCATCAAATGTTTTCATTAAAAGCATGCTTCATTTGGATCATAATTCACTGATACTAACAAGATATTTTTTTACCTTTTCATCCAAAATTCTTGAGGTAGGAATATACTTGGTAATCAGAGAACAACAAATAAAGCCTCTTTTCTCCCACCAACAAAATGCAGCCACCTCTACAATAGACTGTATCAGGTTCTCATAAGAAGGGGAATAAATTGTATATGTGTTTACAATAGTAAATTGCTCTGATCTGTTCACCTTCTTTGTCCTGTTTCTTTTTTATTTTTCACTTTTTCCCACCAGGACCCCTATTAAAAAATGATAGAATAGAGCGAGATATGCAGGATATCATTAAGGAACACAACTTTGCTTCCTGCAAAATTAAATAGCTCTTCAGTTTGGAATCAAACCCATGACCTTGGCTTTAAGATCATCGTAGTCTAAAATATGGCTCTCAAATATAAATGTATCAGAGTTACCTCTGATGGCTGTTAAATCAGATGCCTGTGTCTCATCCTAAGCCTGCTGAAATTCTCTGGGTGATGTTCCTTGGCACCTTGGTTTGGGAACCACTGTTCTAATCAGTACCTTCAAGTTGAGTCAGTGTCCCCTCTAGGTCTGCCTGGAAATGTTAAAGACGGTTTGTCATCCCAATGCTTTGGTCTTACAGATGACTCAGACAGGAGAAACAGAGCCATGGGAAATAGAACCTCACCAGTATTGCTGAGGAAAAGTGATTCCAATTCTGACAAGACACCAAGCAGGGAATTAAAAAGATTTTTCCACTCACACATTGTCATTGGTCAGTGGCTCACAGCTCCACATCAATGGGCCAAACCATTAGAGAAAATCAGGATCACCTAGAAAACTTGTTTTACTAGTCATTTTATTAAAAATACTCTCAAACATGTAGGAAGTTAGACTAAGAGTCTACTCAACAGCCAGGCACAGAACACACATACCATCAAGACTCAAATATTAACATTTGACCATATGTGTGTATACACACACAAGCCTGCATCTATAATTGCTGAACCATTAAAAAGTAAATTACAGACATGATATGTAACACCTGAACAATAACTCAGAAATCCTTTGTCACACAGTCCTCCAAATTAATGACATCCTGGCCATAACCACAACATTATGATCACACCTAACTGAATTAAAATTGTGGCACTGGAAAAGACTCTTGAGAGTCCCTTGGATGTCAAGGAGATCAAACTAGTCAGTCCTAAAGGAAATCAACCCTGAATATTCATTGGAAGGGCTGATGCTGAAGCTCCAATACTTTGGCCACCTGATGTGAAGGGCAAACTCTTTGGAAAAGACCCTGATGCTGGAAAAGATTGAGGGCAGGAGGAGCAGGGGGCGACAGAGGATGAGATGGTTGGATGGTATCACCAACTCAATGGACATGAGTTTGAGTAAACTCTGGGAGATAGTGCAAGACAGGGAAGCCTGGCGTGCTGCAGTCCATGGGCTCACAAAGAGTCGGACATGACTTAGGGACTGAACAACAACAACTGAGTTAAAAATAATTTCCTAAGATCATATAACACTCAGTTCATAACCATGTTTCTGGGAAACTTAAAAACACAAAGCAAAACTGAAAAGCAAACCTTTCTGATCAGGTTCCCAAAAAGGTTTATTCAGGTAGGTGATGATTTTTGACTGAATGATGAAGAGGCTTGTTTTGCCAATAACCGAAATGCAGTTTCCTTTTTGTACTTGAAAATTGCTTGGTGATTTGCAAGGCAACTTAGTCATTATTTCATGATGTTCTTAGCAGTGGTTCTTATCTAAGGTAGATAGGAGTGACCACGCAACTGGGACCAAGAATTGTCATGACGTTCCCAGGTCCTACAGGTGAATCTCAGTGATAGCTTGGACTCTGACTCTGGGGTAGTAGACACAGCACTGACCTGAGAGCCTGGAATTGGGAATCCTGGTTCTCCCACTGCTTCCAACCCTGCCTATGGAACTTAGAGCGTTAGGCCGAACTTCCCCGGCCTTCATTATCTTCACCTGTAAAGCGAGGCACTAAGTTAATGGTCTCTAAGATTCTTTCCACTTCAATCTCTCTTTGATTCAGTGCCCTTCCGGCCCCTCCTCCTACACCTTTGGCTCACCTCCATTTGGTTCTTCAGCAAACATGAAAAGGGGTAAATTGAGTCACAGGGAAATACTCATTAATAAAACGTTGATGAGAAAAGATGTACTTGACAAAATTCTTCCTGCTTGCCATGGCCAAGTAGGTCCAGGTCCTTTAAACTAAAGGAGGGTATGAACCAAAATCACAAAATTCCTCAGTAAGTCAGACGGGACAGAGGATGTGTGAAGAAGATTCTTCTTCTGTCTGAGCCAGGGCAGCCCCCTAGAGAGAAGCCATCGGGCCAAGATGCTGAGCAGTTGCCTCTGATGCTGACTGCCTTAAAGCAGCATCTGTTAGAGAAGAGAGTGAATCTCTATGCAGGAGCAGGGGCCCACACAACCTCTTCCTCACTCCTTGAAAAGAAAACTGCAAAAACCTAAGAGAACATTCCTGGCAGAATCCACAGCCTCTAAACAGAAAGGGTAGGTTCAGCTAGAGGCCACCCCCCCCAATTTCGTTAACAAGTAACCCCAGCTTCTCCATGCTTCCCTGTATAACGAGGGCTCCATGCTGCCTTAACCCCCTTTCTGGTTCCCCCACAGCCCCTGGAACCGGTTCGTGGCAGTCCTGAGGTCTGACAGGTGAGGACCAGAGCTATTTAAAATTCTTCACTTGGAGGAGATGTTAATTTTATATGTATCAAGTGAATTTTTTACAACCAGAACATATTCATGCATTGCTTGTGTAATTAAAAATAAATAATTAAAATCTTTGACGGCTGATGGGTTTTTCTCTTTGGCCTCTCAAAGACAAAGCAATCCCCAGGGTGCAGCAAATAGCTCTGAGGTTTTCACGGGTGGTGTGCATGTGCATGTGTGTGTGAGAGAGAGAGAGAGAGATGAAAGGGGAGAAGGTGGTATAGGCTCACATTTACAGGAACTGAATAGAAACGATCCAGTAATGCTCACACAACAACAATAAACATATTTAAGCACTTATATACAGGCCACGGGTACATTAAGGGGCAAGATAAAAACTAAGGCTACATCACCACGGGGGAAGCTGGACTGGTGATGGGAGGTGGGAAAGAAAGATGTAAAGAACCAGCTCCTCTAATTCAATCTGCTTTTCCCCCAACCTCTCTCAGAATATCCTCTCCTTTTTGCCCTCAGTGCTGCCAGACCTGTCCAGTTGGGAGGCAAGTCCTCATAATGTCACTCACAAAACATCTCCCACCAAGGCTCTGAGCATGCTCCTTCTGCAGGAGTCCTCTTTCCTCATTAGGAAATTAATCACCACCAGCAGCCTGTCCTGGCCACCTCACCTCTGAAGATGCCCCCTCCACCGTGGGAGTCTGGTCTGGTCCCATCCCGCTCGAGCATTCTGGCCCCTAGCCCCAGAGGTTGAATTGCCATCGGTTTGCGACGACTTCCATACTTAAGCTTTACAGTTGGTGTGTATATGTTAACAGTTGGTATGAATACAGTGGCTCTTTGTTTTTTAAAGAAAGCAGTCTGTCCCTGTCCTTTAGGGAAAGAGCTCACCAGCGGTCAGGGTGACTGCCCTCAGATCACAGCATCCTGCTGTCTCACGGAGGGGAGGTAATATCGAGAGCTTCTCTCCTGAAGGGGTCACACACTCTAGAGTGATCCCTCCTGATGGAAAGTCAGACGGGAAATGACCTCCATGCTCAGCTGCTCGATGTCCTGCTTCTCACTTAGCCTGTCCTCAGAGGGTCTCTGGTGATCTGGTTTTAATGACACACCACATCTCCTGAAATCACCGGAGGTAGACAGCATCCCTCAAAAACACGGGACTGGAAAGGACAAGTTTTAAACCTCAAGGCTGAATAAAAGGCCTTCAGAACAACAAATGCAAAGAGGGGGCAGGCAGGCCAGCCTACCCCTGGCATGACATGATGTCAAGCCAGTCTGACTTAGCGGCTAAGCACACAGGGACCAGAGTCAGAGCCCTGGGTTCTAATCCCACCTCTGCCATCGGCTGCAGACTTTTGTCAAGCTACTGAATCCTTCTGGCCCCTAGTATCCCCAGGTCATAGTTGGCCAGACAGACCTCTGCTTGTAGTCTAGGATTTGCTGCTTCTTAATTGTGCAATGTGGGCGTGTTATGGAGCCTTTCTGAGCACCTGTGTCATCATCTGAAAAAAATGGCATTACAAATAGCCCCTTGCAGGGTTGTCAGGATTTAGAGACAACAGATCCAAAGCACCTGGTGCAGAAGGCAATCAATAGACTAGTCATCCATCATCACCACTCACCACCATGTGATGATGGCTCGACAAGTTATCACCCTGAGGGCAAGGACTGTGTCTTCTGACCTTGGCACCCTTGCCCCACCACTTAGTGACATGATGAAAATACTCAATACTCTATTTGTTTGATGAATTTTTAAAAGCCAGCATCTCCTCCCATTGTATTGACAGAAAGAAGGACTCTGGAAAGAGATGCCAACTCCCCGGTGGCACCAGACATGGTATATTGGCAGCTCTGGAGGGTACGTGACTGTTTGGCTGCCTACATCAGAACCCCTTTCTATTTAGGGGGAATTCCATCCCTGATAAGGAACTGAAACAGCCTCTCTCAAAACAGTTGAAGAATGCCAGCACTTCCTTTCCTAGCCTCCCTTGCAGCTAAAACCCAGATTTATGGTCTCCTGATCAGACCACTTGGCCAAATTTTTACATGGGAGCTGTGAGACAAAAGAGAAAGAACAAAGGGGTGTGGGAGTCATGACAGCTGAAATGCTGAATTTCTGGCACAGAAGAGGCCTGGTACTCACAGCAACAGCAGAAGCTGTGTACCTGCCCAAAAATGGCAGTGGTGCAAATCTGGTATCTAGTTGTCTGCTCATCAGACCAGAGCAACTGGAGGCAAACCTCTCAAAGCTTAGCCCTGGTTCTCTGTGCACTTCCCAAATTCCTTTTAGTATTCTGCTTCTATCCGCCAGAGTAATCTTCTGGAGCTTGCAACCCAGAATTTGATCCGGCAACATGCTTAATCTCTGGAGTTGCTTCCCTATCTTTACAATAAGGTTAATTCCTTCAGGATAGAAAAAGATGGTCTATGTTCAGTGCCTGGCATCAGAGAACTCAAGAAATACTAATTCCGTTAAACACAAGTCTAACAGCAGTCAGAGCCTCGAGCTACAGTGTTCCTCATGTTCCTTTTTGACACTGGGGTATTTGTGGTATCTTGGGGATCCACAGAGTTCTAGAGAGATCCCATCTTGTTGGTTGATTCTCTAGCTAGAGTGAGATCAAAAGGCCAGAAATGAACTGTACCCCAGGTTTACATGTAGAATCACAAAGAGCCATCCAGAGTGATGGGACCAGACTCCAAGACAGGACCAGCTATTGCCTTCAGTTCAAAGAAATCACAACTAATATCTCTAAGTTTCCTGGAATCCTACAGATGAAACGGGTGGATCCTGGCATGAATGCTTTCAAGATTTTAATTTTTCCATTTTTGAAATTTGCTAAAACTGGGATAAGAAACAGTTGCATTTATTATCTCTTAGGCTCACAGACTGGTTTCTGCCCCTTTGTTAAGGCGCCTGCACTTCAAGGGAATTGGCACCAGGTGGGGACAGAGAGCCACGTGTTCCGACTAAGGCGCCTTGACAGAAATTCTAGAGTGACTTGTAACTGCTTTAGACTCACCTTGTGGATTTGTAGATGACTTTGAAATCCGATAACTGCAAGAAAATGAAAGCCACTCAAACTGACTTAAGCAAAAAGGGGTAATTCACTAGATGTACAGCAGGGGATCTCACAGAACCCAAGGACAGTAAGGACAACCAGATCTCAAAAGAATCCCTCTCTCCTTTTCTCTGTGACCAGAGGAAAACTTGTCCCTAATCCTCCCAGCCACCCCCTTCACTCTTTCCTCCTAGGTCGCTACCTTTATTGTTCCCTTGTTTCACCTTTCCTGTCCTCTTTATCTAAAATAGCAGCCTCTCAGTTCCATCTATCTCTCTGGTCCTAGTGATTTTCCTTTTTCTTCATAATGTTTACTACTGCCAGAGCATATAGTGTATGTTTGTTAATTTTATGTTTCCCTTTTGCCCCACTAGAATGTAGACTCTGTGAGGAAATGGACTGTGTTTTAGTTATTGTTGCATCACCTGTGTCCCGAGGAGGGTATCGTGCATAGAAGTAACTCAGCGAATAGCTCTGAATGAGTGAAGAATGATGGGTGGGTGAATGAATGAATGAGTGAATAGTCCTTGCCTCCCCTGCTATCCGAGTGTTGTTCTCTGTGTCTGGGTGCTCGTGAAGACATGGTTGCCTAGCACAGGTGTCTGTGTCCTGCCCTCCCCATTCAGGCTCCTGACTAGCAACTAATTCAGTTTTTTAGTGCAATTCTTGAAGATAGAATCTGATTGGCTGTGCCCAACCTGTAAATGAGTTCCTTAGGAGTCCACCCTAATTCCAAACACCTTTGGTTGCACAATGGGGTTCAAAGCACCAAAAGACCGCCAGGACTATGGGCAGAAATGATTTGTATCCCTATGTCAAAAACCATTATGGGCATGTGCTAAGTCGTGTCCAACTCTTTGTGAGCCCATGGACTGTAGCCTGCCAGGCTCCTCTGTCCATGGTATTCTCCAGGCAAGAATACTGGAGTGGGTTACCATGCCCTCCTCCAGGGGATCTTCCTGACTCAGGGATCAAACCCCCATCTCTTATGTCTCCTGCATTGCAGGTGGGTTCTTTACCACCAGCGCCACCTGGGAGGCCCATTATGGGCACAGTCTTCATTTAATTGTGCGTGTGTGTGTGTGTGTGTGTGTGTGTGTGTGTAATCACAAAAACCAATGAGTGATTGTCCCAAATAATCCATGAGGAACTTGGACAGTCACTCCTTGTTTTTTGTGATGACATATATACACACAAAATTAAACAAAATCCACATGGGCATGTCTTTCTTCATGAATTTCCCAAGGAATTCATGTTTCTTACAAAAGCCCTTCTAAGTGATCTTCTCAGGAGCCCTGATTGGAAAGCTAACCTTTGCATGAAACCTGGACCCCAACTCAACCCCAAAGCAATTAAGCTTTTCCCTTGATAGACCCTTCATGCTGTGGTTTCCTTCTGTCCTAAGAAACCCTCAACCATTTTTCTGCTGGCCATCCACTTGATTATGAGCTGAACTCTTTTCATCTACAACTCCCCGCAACATCAGTTCTCTCTGTGTCTGGTCCCAGTTGGCCTTAAACTGAGACAAAGCCTCTACTGTGAAACTCCTTGTTTCTCTCTCTCCCACCCCTCACAGAGGACGAAAACCCCCCAACCAGCTTCCTCTTCTCTAGAAGCTAGAATAGGTTGCAATCACTGCAATGTTAATTAACTAACAGACTCTTGGTCTGGTTGCCCTGGCAATGCTTTCTGAAGTGTCAGAACTCTTCCAGAGCAGCACGTGCAGCGGGCAATTAACAGTTTTCTTCACACATATAAGCCAAGTGCAAGAGCGCCTGGTACAGAGATGGGCACCTGGGGACTCTCCACAAGCACCTGCTGACTGGGTGACGGTGCCTTGGCCAGCGAGGACAGTGCAGGGTCTGCTGACTCGAACATCTGAAGGCGTTTAGAGCTGGTGGCTGAGACACCATCCAAGGGGACTAGCAGCCAGTGTGATTTTACAAGAGCATCAGCGTGGTGCTAACACCTTAAAAATAACCTAGAAGAACAGGGAGATTCTGTATAAGCCCTTTGCCAGGCCAGGCTGCCCTTGGACTGGAAGAGGAAAGAGCTAGGTCAATTCCTTCTGTGCCTGTCAATTCCACAACCATCTCCCGAGGCAGCAGAAAAGACTTTCCACATTAAACCTCAGTCTCAGCAGTTCCCCATAGCAGGCTATGAGTCCAAGTGGTGCTGGGTCAGATGTCCAGTCAGGAAAGTCTCCCTCACCCAACTGTGAGTAACAGAGAATGTTGGCTTTATACATAAACACAAGAACTGGCTTTCAGCTTAACTACAGACAAGCATGATATGTCTAGCCTGCTTCTTCTGAAGCTGTGTTTGTGGCTCGAGTCTTTAAGAAAGGTGAGTACACCCAGGTTCATCTCAAATTCAAATTTAAACTGTTTGCTCCATGACAAGCCCAATTGCTTCTCACATTTCTTTTGAAGATAAAGAATGAGTGAGACCCACTCAAGCTTGCCTACTTAAAGGAGAGTTTATTGAAAAGATATAGAACTCCCAGTCACCTGACTCAGTCAAAGAAGAAGCTAATGTCATAAATACAAGCAAGATGATGGAGCTGGGACTGAGCCAACTGTGGTCCAGATGGGAAAACGGGGTAGATTTGAAAACCACCGAGAACATGCAGTTTGCTGAGAGAGACAATGAATATACATAACCTGTGTGAGTTAAATTACTTTACATGATATGCAGAAACTGGTTGAAGAGAAGGGCAATGTTAACTCTAACCAGAGAAGGAGTCATAGAGAACATGCCTCAGAACTGGGGCTTATTGAAAGGTGGATAGATGTAGACCACAAGAATGGAGGAGAATGCGGACTCAAATGTTGCCTAGGAATACGTTTCAGGCTTGAGAATGAGTTGTCACACTAGTGTACTTTATACATAGCCTTCTGATTGCCCACTGAGGAGTAAAACTTGAAAAAATAAATCAGGTAGTATGGAAAGTACATGGAGGTACTCATTTAACTTTGGCCAATGTGTGTTGGGTATCTCCTCTGTGACAGGCACTGTGATTAGCCACAAACTTGGCAGCACACAGGCGCTGTCCTGAAGATGCTCAAGGTCCAAGCTCAGCATCTTTACAGCCCACGTAACAGTCTCTAAAAGGAGAGTCTGAAGAACACCTGAGTCAGAGTCACCTGGTCAGCTTTGGGAATCCAAACACAGATTCCCTGGCTTCTCCTGGAACAAACCAAATCGATTCTCTGAACTAGAACTCCAGGATCCTTCTTTAAAGCAAATCCACCAGAGAGTGTATATACATCTCAAGCACGAGAATGGAGTGAGGGGGCAGAGGAGACAATAAGTATTTTACAAGAGACTGTACACCAGGCGTGACAAGCATTTTACATAGTAATTCATGTAATCCTCCCAGTGACACTACAGTGTTTATATTACTACCTCCATTTTATAGATGAAGGAACCAAGATGGAGAGAGGTTAAATGTTTTACCTAGTGATAAAATGTGTACGTTATAAAATAGAGGTTCCACAGGTAAAATCTCCTCTTTCACAAAAGAAAATTTTTTAAGTTCAGTATAACAGTTTAAAAATTGAGGCAGACCACCATGTTTTAGCTCACCCACAGAACGCCATCAGTCCATTTGATGAAAATACCAGATGAAGATTTACAGATGATTTTCCCGACAGAGACAAGCAGGCGTAGTCCTATGGGCAGCTCCAGGACAGGGGAAATAGTCTGGGAGAAAAGGAGTAGAAGGAAAACGGAGAATCAGGAAAGAAGAAAATCGACTTGCAAATTGGAAAACTGAGTCAGGTAAATCCGAAGATCACCACGAAAGGGCCACTGGAGGACTTCACGTGCTATCACTAGGTAAAGTCATTGATTGGCAGATAAAACTGCCTCCCTAGCACTGAGAGTCAGTGAGAATTCACTGGCCCAGAAGTACAGACCTTGCAGAGTCACTTCTAATAGGGAGAAACAGTGAGCAAAACTATCAACACCTGTTCTTCCCCCTCCACTGCCATTTCAATATAACTTCCCAGATCAGGCACTCCCTGATCCTTCCTGGGTTGCAGACCATACCCACCAAGACAGACACAAACCCAGAGAACCAAATCTGCAATGAAGCCACTGAGAGTTATAAGGAGAGAACTGCCAGGTAGAATGAGCAGGCTTGAGACTGCAGTAGACAACAGCGGAGGTTTAATTGCATCATGCAGGGGAAGATTGGCAAGCATGTCCCAACCGGCACGGATTATTGCAGTGGAGGTGAAATATTTCATAGGATATTTTCAGATGGAGATGCATGAAGAGGAAACTGTTCCAAATATATATATTTTAAAATATCTTTGCAGTAACAAGCTAGGTAGGAGCATGTGGGTAATTGATACATATGCATGAGAGCATAATTAAGAACTATAAGACCTGGAAGATTTTCAAGCTCTGTGGCAATTATAAACTATGAAAAAATACCCTTCCTAGGGGTGTAAGGCTATTATTCAAGCATCTCGCCTCATTATCGTCGCTGAAACTTACATAGCACTGCACAGAAATGGAATAAACAAGGAGTGAGTTGTCATAAACTAATAATGACTCCTGGCTTTGTGTTTTTCTGAGAGTCTTCCCACACAAGATCTTACTGGATCCCTACTTGTATTAGTTTTCTATTGCTGCTGTAACAAATTACTACACATAGAGAAGCTTAAAAAAACCTTTTTTCTCTTAAAACTCTGAAAGTCAGAAATTCAAAATGAGTCTTGCAGGGCTAGATCAAAGTGTCAGAGGGGTTAGGGAGGGTTTTCCTTATGAAGGCTCTGGGAGAATCTGTTTCTTCCCTCTTCTAACTTGTAGTCCTTGGTTTGTGGCCCCTTCTTGCACCTTCAAGGCCAGTCACATAACATCTCCTGGTCTCTCTCTGCTTCTGTAACCACATCACCTTCTGTCTCTCTGATCCCCTGCCTCTTCCTTACAAAGACCCCTGCAATTACATCAGACCCATCTGCATAATCCAAGATAATCCTGTCCTGCTGTTATCTAAAAACCCTACGAAGCAGGCATACCTAAATCCCATTTTGCAGAGGAACAAACTGAGATCCAGAGGCTTCTTGACTCGCCTTTGTTGGGTAAGTTCATTCACGTGTCCCACCAACATTTACTGAGTGTCTTCTGTGTGGCAGACAGTTGTATACACAGCAGAGGAAAATCTACCTTTAGGAGCTTACAGCTGGTAGGAACAATAAACAGTTATTTAAAGACTCACATAGATACAAATGGGCTTCCTAGGTGGCACTAGTGGTAAAGAAGCTGCCTGCCAATGCAGGAGGTGCCAAAGACATGGGTTCAATCCCTGGATCAGGAAGATCCCCTGGAGGAGGGTATGGCAACCCACCCCAGTATTCTTGCCTGGAGAATCCCATGGACAGAGGAGCCTGGCGGGCTACAGTCCATAGGGTTGCAAAGAGTCAGACACAACTGAAGCAACTTAGCATGCACACACGCACATAGATACAGATATATTGTGTTGTAAAGGAATGGGAAGGTAGCAAAGAAAAGCGGCAGAGGAATCATCATTTAGATTTGTGGGGAGTAAGGCCAGGGGAAGCCTCCCTGAGAAAGCAATGTTTATGCCAAGACCTGAAGATGTATGGGAGGAGATAGCCAAAAAGAGGGAGGAACAGCATTTAATTTTGAGGGAACAGAGAATGAAAATTCCCTGGTGTTGGGAGGAATCTGTAACAGCAGGACAGACCAGCAAAGTGAGAAAACGTCACCTCTGCCTGGAAGCATTTCCTGATCCTGGACTATGGATCCTCCCTGGACTTACATGACCCCTTGCACTCCCCTTACCAGAACACCATGCTGACTTTTCTTTAACCAGACTGTGAATGATGGAGAACAAGACTGGGTCTGTTCATCTCTGAATATCTAGCCAAGCACAGCTCTTGGCATGAAGTAGGTGCTCAATAAACACTCCTAGGATAAATGTACAAATAAGTAATATATGGCATTTGGATCCTTCTCTGTCTCAGGACCTGCAAACTCAGACCACAGGCCCACAAAGGCAGAGCTCCCCAGCCCTTCCAGATACACAGGCTCCCCCAGCAGCTGGAGGCCTCCCCTAAATGGAGAAGGTGGTAGGAAAGCTGATTTGCCCATAAGTAAATAACTGTTGTAATTATGGAACATTATTCTCAACAGACCAGCAGACGGAAACCAATTTGCATAACAGACGCAGTTATTCATGGAAATGTTTGTGATTTATCTACCAAAGCAGATGAAGACCCTAAAATGAACGTGTATACGCCAGCACCAGGAAGCTAAATGCTCACTTCATCCTCTTCTCAGAAAGGTACCCACACACTGCCAACAGGTCACGTTAGGCATCTTCAGAGCTCTTTACTTTGGGGAGCTCTGGAGAAAGTGCAGATCTAAGAGGGATAGGAGGAAGGATGCAGAAATGTACACCGCCCAGCATTTTCCTTTATGCCAAGAGGTGACTGCTACCAGGGCCCAACTGATGGGTACCTTACGTGACTCTGGTGTGTTCTGGAAAACTATCTCTGGAGCACATCTTGGAAAGAAACAGGGAACAAATGAAATCTGGCAAAGCAAAGTTAGTCGGTTCTGAATAACATCAGAATTTTGCATACATCAGAGTCATTGTAGTGATTTTGTGTGTGTGTGAAAATTTGGACTTTCATGTCTTGGCCCCAGAATTTCAGATTTAAGTGGTGAATGAAGGTGCCTTTACCTGCATTTCCTGAGAATCAGCCATTCTGAAGTTCAACCAACAGAAAATCATCTATAAGCTGGGAGAACATGCCATGCCCTGAAAGTGCCACATGTTAAAATGAAGAGGGTGATCTATGGGCCCCTGAAATCTGTACAATTAAAAGCCGCAGGCAATCTGATATAAGGTCACACTGGTCACACACACTGAGGAGGTAACCAGGTCCTCTGAAAATGAAAGTGAAAGACGCCCAGTCGTGTCCAACTCTTTGGGACCCCATGGACTATAGCCTGCCAGGTTCCTCTGTCCATTGAATTTTCCAGGCAAGAATACTGGAGTGGGTTGCCATTCCCTTCTCCACAGCATGTCAATTACCCAAATCCCAGAGTCCACTTGTCCAAACCAAGTAAACAATCGAGAACCTCAGTTCTGAAGCAAAACTGAGCTCCTTTAAAGACCACTTCCCTTATGAATGGGAGTGAATAGTGAGAGCTCTTACAATCCATTAGGAAACCAAGCTGCAGGGGACAAGTAGGTACTCCCCAAATGGAACTTCAAACATGTGTGGGTCTGAGGCAGAAATTCACACTTGAAGATAAAGACCTAGGGTTGACCTTTAAGGTCTTTGTTTCTTCTAAAAAATTAATTTCTAAATGCCTATTAACAACATTTAATTGCTTGCCTTATAAAAAAAAAGAATTATTTTTGAGGAGTGGAAAAGCTTTCTGTTTCAAATCCCAAACTCTTAACTCAAAGGTTGGCCTTCCTTAAGGTCCCTGCACACTTTCTATTGTTTTTGGCTTAAAGGATATTTATGTAAGTTCCCAGGGGCTGCCAGCAACATTAAAGGCAGCAGTTATTAGTGAAATAAACCAACACACATGGTGCTTTAAGGGTAAGACAGATCACAGAGAATCTCTTTGATCAAAACTAATGGGAATCTACACTCCTGATGGGGATTAACTAACTGTCTAAAAGGAAATCTCTCCTGGAGTAAATCGGGCTGGGGCAGTGACTGAGAGTTTGCCCTGGTGAATTACAGGCCCTCCCCACAGGCTCAGGGAAGCAGCCACTCAAAAACGCAATCAACATATAATGATCTGTAAACTTAGCTGGCCTGCGACAGACGCTCCGTGTGTTCAGATGGAGATGATGTCATACAAGCGCCAGCAGATGGATGGAAGTAACTGACAGCTGATGGGGGCGCAGCAGGAAGGCAGAGCCCGCCGCGGTTGTGGAGCGCCGTCCAGGGGGACGATGGGAGTGCGCATCTGGCAGCACAAATATTTAATCACTCGGCAGGCCTGTGCAGCAGTGGCACAGGCTTGCCTCACTCCCTGGGCTTTAAGTCTGTTTAGCCATTTAATGATCTGTTTGCTTTCCCAGGTTCCCAGAGGTGGTGCTTCTTGGAGGGTGGACATAAGCCTGGCCACCCTAAAGGAGCCTCCTCCAAGTGGATGCATTTCCAGGATGCATTACAAGGACATGAGCAAGCACTGGGGACCCAGTTGTCCAGAGACTGGTCACTTCCAGGTGACCCAGGGTTTCTGACCTGCTGCATCCTGAACACACTACCGTACAGCCCCTCAGAGGCCCAGACAGGAGCTGGTCTCTTCTCTTCCTCAACCTCCCACTGCCTCTTAATAAATGGACTTCCAATCATGGCTCACACAGTAAAGAAACTTCCTGCAATGTAGGAGACACAGATTCAATCTCTGGGTTAGGAAGATTCCCCTGGAGAAGGAAATGGCAACCCACTCCAGTATTCTTGCCTGGAGAATCCCATGGACAGAGGAGGCTAGCAGGCCATGGTCGCAGAGTCAGACATGGCTGATGCCACTCAGCATGCTCAGAGGGCTGGTCTTGTGTAGTGTGAGTCAGAGGGGTTGGCAGTGGGGTAGGGACCTTGCTTGTTCACCAAATGCCCCTTTTGCTCCTGAAACCAAATGCCGTCTGGCTGAAGGAGCGACACTGAGGAACGAGGGGCAGCTTGAAGTCGCCTCCTCTTCCTTCTCCTCTACCTCCTGCAGGAAACCCCTGAGGAGGGATGGCTGGGCAGCGCACAGGCTCTGGGGAGGCTGCCGCTCCGCCCTTGCCTGTCCCAGAGCCACGCCGTCCCCATCACACCCTCAGCGTGGCCTTTGTCTGTGTGTCTGACGACATGATGTGGGACGGGGCAGCCTCCCTGCGGCTTTTCTCCAGAACAGCTTGATCTGCAGCTGCCAGGGTGGGGTTGACAGCAACTTGTCTGGAAAGGCACCGACCTGGGGTCAGGCCCTTCTGGGATTCTAAGAAACCTGAGGAGAAGGCCCAGAGAGAGTTGAGTCACAGGGACCTGCCACTTCCTGTGGACCTTGAGTAGGTCACTTACAATCTCTGAACTCTTCCCATTTCTACTCCTGCCTACCTGTCCTCTGCTAAGCTGCTAGAACAATCTCTCCAAATCACCCTCTATCCTCTACACCACTTGGCATTATAACACTTGTCCCTTTTCTGATAAATCCACTTTCTAATCCTCGGTCCTTTCCCATGCCATTCCTTTGACCCAGCTCAACCTCTGTCCCTGGACCTGACTTTGAGCAAAGTACCACATCGTCCAGGAACTCTTCCAAGACTCCTCGAGTAAACCTGAGCTCTCCAGGTATGTTCTTACCTCTACACTGAGCTACTTTCTAGTATTTTCCTCCAAGCAGATTGCAACCTCCTTAAGGACAGGAGCTAAATTTTCATCTTCATATGTTAGGATCTAGGCCAGCACCTGTATGTCTACTTAAAAAAAAAAATCTAAGTAAGAAAATAAAATCAAGTAGAGTAAGTAAGGGGCTTCCCTGGTGACTCAAACAGTACAGAATTCACCTGCAATGAGGGAGACCTGGGTTCGATCCCTGGGTTGAGGAGATCCCCAGGAGGGGGGCATGGCAACCCACTCCAGTATCATTGCCTGGAGAATTCCAAGAACAGAGGAGCCTGGCAGGCTACAGTCCATAGTATAGCACAGAGATGGACATGACTGAAGCAACTCTGCAGGAGCAGCCAAGTAAGTGAAATAAAATAAAGAACTACCTGCCTTGTTTGTACTTGGGGTTATTGAATAAACATTAGCTGTTGTAAGTGTATGGTCAGTCATCATTTTACTAATGAGGAAACTGAGGCCCAGAGTTTAGGTGACTCATGTACATCTCACAGCGAGTACGTGACTGAGGTGGGACACTGACCCAGTTTTCTTTGCTCTCTGACACGTAGCCTCTTCAGGATGACGTTCAGAAGAGTCTGCAGGAAGGTGATGGTAAGAAAGTTGGGACACTGGCCAGGCCCATGAGGAGAGCAGGAAATTCTGTCAGGTGGTTGCTGAAGTCACTTGACTTCCTGTCCTTTTAGGACAAGGGGAGAAGGGTGGCAGGATCCCTGGGACGCTGTCCGCAGTGTAGTCTTGGGCATCATTCAGCACTCTGCAAGGGAGCTGGCCCACCTGACCGGGGGTGTGGGGGAGTCCTGAGGGACCCCTCCACCCACCACACATGCAGACACAGCACCCGCATCTCAGCAGTTGGGCTAGAGAGTTGGAAGCACGCAGTCCTCCCACCCCCAGCGCCCAGTCCCCGCTTCTGGCCCCAGGTGTCGTGGAGGGATTACCTTGCTGCAAGGATAGCGTCCAACTCCACTGCCAACAGATCACCAAGCCAAAGAGCTCACAGACCAAAGCCAGAGCCGCAGCTCACATGGGTGACTGGATCAATTTAAAACACAGCGAACGCAAGGTGGGGAGAGACACTCAGGATACTGTGAAAGGACCACACCACCGAATCCTGGGCGTCCCGTCCATCTGCCACATCAGCCCTTCCTGCTGCTGGTACGGTCACAAGCACCGGAGCTGAGGCTTTGAGTAAAAGACAGAAGGTTCTGGGCCCAGCCACACAGGTGCTCTATCAGCGAGCCTCGGGCAGGGACGGCGGGGCACAGCTGCAGATCATCAATTTAGTCAGCTGAAAGCCGAGGTGCTTATCTGCATTTCTAGGGGTTAGAATGGGACCAGATGGGCGTCACCAACGGGCAGCTGATTGAAGACTGAGTGCCTCATGCCTCATGGGTCTCGTGTTTGTTTGGCGTATCCTGAATATTTGATGCTTCACGTGTCTCATGTATATTTAGTATGAATCATGAATATTCAGAGCCCACTATCTCCACGCCTTCCTATCTACATTCACGCTGTGGTTCCCTCTCTTTATCTACTTCTAATTTGTCTTTCAAGTCATTTGTTTCTATACTAATTTTTATCTATCCTCCTTAGTTGTTTGGTTCCCTTATTTTCTACAGTAGAATCAAATATTCTCAAATAATCCAGCAAACACACGTGACTCCAGGTCTATCCAATAGAATAGTAGCCCCCACTTTACAATTTGCAATTCCCTCTGACACTCCCAATCTTACTTAATCTTTGCCACCATCCTGGGAGGCAGGAGTCACCATCCCAAATAAGAAGATGACCCACACCGATTCTCAGAGAGGTCAAATACTTTCCTAAGGCTACCCAACCTCACCTCCAGTTGGTGGCAGAAGGGACGTAAGCTCACATCATCTGGCTTCTGGTCAGGTGTGTTGCCCTTTTTACTAGCCCACTCCTGAGTCATTCTTACTCCCTTAAGGACCCCAACTTTCACAGCAGAACTTGCAGGATTCAGAATTCCTTTCAGTTCCTGAGCCTCCAGCCCCATATAGCCTGATCTGAAGAAACCATCGTTTCTGGGAGCCTGGGTGTCAGACACACATATACCCAGGCAGCAATGAGCAACCCTGAGTGACAGTCTCTCAGGCCCCTTTCCAGGTATCACCTACAGGCCAAATTGCATACACACAACCTCCAGAGTCCCCAGAAGGGCTCCCTATAGCTCCCTCTTCCAGACGCCCTGCCCGCACCCAGAGGCAGGGGTCCTGAGAACACCACGGCCCTCCCAGCATGAAAGTCCTGGCCAAGGCCCTCTAACAATCTCTGATTCCTCTGATTCCTGGCCAAAGACCAGGAAAAGAATGTTCTATGTCCATCAACCATCCAAGCTGTACCCAGAGAACCCTGGACCATGCAAGATGGGAGTCAGCCCTGCTCTGGGGCCTGAACAAGTCCACTTCTCCGCGTGTGTGTGAAACCGAGGGTGAGAGAGCAGAGGGGCTGGCCCAGGCTGGTCTGCCCGCTCCGCCTGAGCAAGGCTGCTGAGGCCGCCATGTGGCCTTGGCTGGGCTGCCTCTCCTGTTACTGCTCAAGAGCAAGTTGGCCATTAACTGGGTGAGTGAACAGTCAAGCTCGATGACACTCCCTCTTGGGGGTGACTTGATGTGAGGTCAATGGGAAGTCAAAACAAAGACAAAGATCATTTTGATCCTTTAATTCGGCCAAAAGGAAAATGAATCTGGGAAACATTCTTTGTGTGAAAGCTCTGAAAACCATGTTTTCCAAGCAGAACTAGAACTGAAGCTTGGGTTTCAGGCATCAGAGCCCTGAGGCCTCTGGTTTGCTCTGGTTCAGAAACCACTTGGCTTCACGCCTGGGGGAATCCTGGGGCCACTGCAGAATGGAGACGGCCCCTCCTGTGGGTCCACGGTAAACCATAGCAGAGGCCTGGCTTGGTGCTAAGCAGCTCACCATCGTAACCACATGTGACACGTGATCCACACCATCCTGTGGACCACAGAAACATTGGCGACTCGCCAAAGGTAACTTAACGCTAGTAAATGGTGGAGCCAGGCTCAGGCAGGCTTTTTTTTTTCAAGCCCAGCCTGTGCTCTTGGCAAATGTATCTCCAGCCAGAGGCAGATTTAGAAGTTACACAGTCCAGCCTCCTTCAACTGCACACATAACTTTTGTAAATAGTTGAATTGAGAAGTTAGGAAATGCATCTAAGGCCCCCTGGAGAGCCTTCCAGGAGAACAAAAAACACCCAGACCCCCCACCTAGGTGAGCCTTGCTCCTGCCGCCTCCCCTCCATGCCTGTGTTGGGCTGTGGGACTGCTGGCCTCATATACTTCTGCTAGCAGGGGGAGCTATGGAGGCTTAGGATGGAGATGACCACAACCACGACCAGCCCCCGCTCACTGCCCACAGAGCTGCCACTGCCACCCTGAAAGCAAAAGTCTCTGGAACTTTCCCCAACTGGTTAATACCACTGAATTCTGAACGTGTAAGAGAAAATGATGCCTAAGTCCCCGGAATGTCAAGATGTGGAAAATGTTTTCAGATAGAGTTTGATAACAGTTTTCACGGGTGGTCCGAATTGGTCCCCTTAGTCAGGAAACGGCGCTCGGCATCAGCATGCAACTAAATCTTATATAACATCTGAGGGAACTTTCAGAAGAAAGTCGTTTGTCCCTAGGCAACCTTTATGTACTAATATTTTCAGCTAGAAACTTGAATAGATGCTGGCTTTTTAAATGACAGGATTCACCTGAATTGTTTCAAAAATCATCCATTCATTCAATAAAAACCAAACATGTGTTAGGCACTAAGGCAGGCGCTGGAGTCCGAGGGTGAGAGAACTGGGTGCATTATGAGAGATGCATTTGAAACAAGGGTTTAGAAGCACAGCCTGCTTTCCGCGCCGCCCCCCACCCCCCCATAAATGAATAAGCTGTGTAAAATGAAGTACAGTGCAACAACTAGAACCTAAGCAGAAAAAGGAGACAAGAAAAAGGGAGTGAACCCACGTGGGGCTGAAAGTGGCTTTTTGAGGTGAGTCAGGTATCAGGACTCTAAATCAGCCAGGGTTTCCCAGGATAGGGGCTGAAGATATTAGTGGCAGTCCAGCTCCCAGGAAGGAGCCCTAGCATGGGAACAGGGCGCCATCTAGTGTCTATACAGCCTCAGTACATGCCACAGATGGCTAGGGGCCCCCCGAGCCCCGCCCCGGCCCCATCCGAGAAATCAGGTTGCGCTCACAGCTTTTTTTTTTTAACGTTTTATTTTGTATTGAGATATAGACAATTAACAATGTTGTCATAGTTTCAGGTGAACAGCGAAGGGGCCCAGCCATACATGTGTGTGTGTGTGTGTGTGTGTGTGTGTGTGTGTGTGTGTGTGTGTGTGTGTGTGTTCCGTTGCTCAGTCATGTCTGACTCTTTGTGACCCCAAGGACTGTAGCCCCTGCCAGCCCTTCTGTCCATGGGATTTTTTCCAGGCAAAAATACCGGAGTGAGTTGCCATTTCCTCCTCCAGGGGGTTTTCCTGACCCAGGGATCAAACCTGTGTCTCCTGCATGGGCAGGTGAATTCTTTAACCTTGAGCCACCTGGGAAGCCAGCCATCCATATATATGTATCCATTCTCTCCCAAACTCCCCTCTCATCTAGGCTGCCACATAGCACTGAGCAGAGTTCCATGCACTGTACAGTAGGTCCTTGTTGGTTATCCGTTTTAAATGTAGCATTGTGTACATTTCCATTCCAAACTGCCTACCTATCCCTTCCCCCTTATCCTTCCCCTCTGCAACCCTAAGCCCATTCCCTAAGTTTGTGAGCTTGTATTTTTCAAGGGCTGGAACAACTGCTGGTCAGCATGGTCTCCAGAAATTGCTTGGTTTGTGGTCCAGAAAACCCCTGGCTGACAACCTGGGGCTCTGATGAGTAAACCTTCTCCTGCTTCTGAAGTTCAAGGAGAGCAGAAGGCAGCGCCTGCGTCTGTTTGACTTGAGAGGAGCTTTCATTACAAGACGGCCCCTTTCTCAGAGGTGCCTGGAGTTGGATCCCTGGCATTGGAGACTGGGCTGGACCTCCTGGCAGCACACTTCAGGGAAGGAGTAACACATTCAGAAGACCCGGGTTCAATCTCTGGGTTGAGAAGTTCCCCTGGAAAAGGGAATGGCAATCCACTCCAGTATTCTTGCCTGGAGAATTCCATGAATAGAGGAGCCTGGCAGGCTACAAACAGTCCAGGGATCACAAAGTGTCGGACACGACTGAGTGACTAACAGTCAAAATCATAATCACAGTCAACACATTCAGAGAGGAGATGTAGAGGAAGAAGAAAGTAAAAATGGAGTGTGAAACTTTGGGTGTTTCAGGAGAGTGGTTGTTATAAGTGAGTATGTCTCAAAAACATAAGACATGTTTTTTATGTTATATATATATTTTATGTTTTTTATATTTAATAAATATATTATTAATTTTAAAAAATAAATAATAGTTGTAAAAAAAATCTGCACTGTCTAAGAGAAAAAGAGGAGCTTCATTTACTGAGTGCCTATAGCATACATGCATTATTTAGTCTTCATAATCACCCAGTAATGTCAACATTTTGGGTTCCATTTTACAAATGGGTAACCTGAGGTCCAAGGTCATACAGCTAGACTCTCCCTGCCCGACCCCTTCCCACTTTCATTGCTGTTGGACTTTGTATCCCTTCAATCTTCAGAACCCTGGGAGAGAGGGTAACTCACGTACTATGGCCAGCAACGTGACCCCAAAGGGCCATCTTACCAGAACTCCCCAAGAGCTGGATACACAGCTTGCTCATCCACAAGCCAAACAGAGCTGGCCTCCTCTTACCTACCTAGGGCCCACGGAACTCATTTTTGCCTTTTTCCCCTAAATATAAAAACTTATATTTCATTGGGAAAACATCAGCTTGGAAATCCTAGAGGCTAAAATCATTTCTCTAATCCAGAGTAACAACAGTAGGAAAGTAGTGCTCTGTACAGTTGGCAACTGACTGCCCTGCCCTGGGCCTTAACTGGAATCTGGAAGGTTCTCTGTGGTGACTGAATTTTTTTTTAATTTTTTATTAGAGATTAATTGCTTTATAATATTATGCTGATTTCTGCCATGCGTCAACAAGAATCAGCCACAGTATACATATATCTCCTCCCTCTTGGACCTCCCTCCCATCTCCCACCCATCCCATCCCTCTAGGTTGTCACAGAGCATTGGGTTGAGCTCCCAGTCAGCGCCTGAACTTTTATACAAACCATGAGAGAAAGGAGAAAAGAAAAACCAGAATAAAGAAATAAACAGGGCAGGTACTTTAGTCCCTTTTCTTTTATCAGCAGAATCCTTTTTTTTCCTCCTGAGATATGAAAGCTTAGGACAGGCTCCCTTGGCATGCTCTGCCTACTTGGGCTGGTCTTCTGGACAACCCAACCCTTTGGACGCCTGCCCTCACCTAACACCTGAGGGCTGGCTCCTTGCTCCTTCGTTGCTGGACTTCTGGATTGCACACTTTGCACCTGTCATGACAAGCTTGGGCTTTTGACTTCTGGAAGTCACTGACGTCCAGCACTCAGGCCTTCAACGTGACTTCATCCTGACCTTCAACAGTCTATCCTGCTCTAGAGCTTTACTTGCTCCCATGCCCTGGGTGACAGCAGATGGGAAGGGGTTACATGGGTAGGGACGTGGCTTTGCCCCTCATTTCCAGTACTCAGCTTTGGGGGGCATAGAGGGACTCATCGGGGGTGGAGGTCAGCAGGGCCCAGGGCATCTATGAGTCACCACACCACACAGTGATACATAACTTCAGGGGAGTGGAGGTTATACATGAGTGACAGGAGGCCATCTCAGATCATCACCAAGAAGCTGGAAGAGGGACTGTATCAGAATTCATTTCAGTGTTGATTCCATCTGCACCAGCAAAACCATCACTCTGCAATCCACATGTCATGAAAGGAATAATGGTACCATCTTCCCCCAAAAATCTGCAAAATTGCCTTCATGGTGCAAAGCAATAACAATTTAATTAAACCAAATATTTACAATGGCAGAATCTAAAGATAGAAATATTGATAAATAAATAGACATAAAACTCTTTAAAAGAATATAAATACAGGATTACTATTTATAAAATCAGTAATACCTCATGTAGTAGTATACATGGCGCTTTATGACAAACTGTGATATTTTTCATCATTTGGAATAAATAAAGGTTTTCCTAAATAAAATGCTTTTCTACCCCCTGAGCCATGCTTTGAAAGTGCTCCCTCCTTCTCCTGTACTGCCCATCTACCAGGCCGTCAAATTTCCTTTAGTTCTGCCAAAAGACACCCTTTGATCCCTCCTTTTCAGCCTCCTCCTGTAGTCTGCTATGGGCCTGGAAACCAGGCAGTCACGTTGGTTAGAACAGTTTGTAAGTGAATAATAAATAGAATTTTAACGAATGGCTCTAGGTTGCTAACTTATAAATAGAATGTATGGCCTTGGAAAATAGCCAATGCTCTGGTTTTCCATCTGGGTTCTGGGTTGGTAGGGATCCCATGAAAATGAGGTGTGAACGTAGTTTAAAAAAAAAAAAAACACAGATATACCGACTGTTTACTGACTAACTCTATGATGTAGCATGGATTTGCTGTTTTTCTTTGAAGTAGACCTGATAACCCCTAGGTCAGGTAAGCAGACTGACACCCATCATATGCAGGAAGCCCTTTAAGAAGCTGGGTGTTCCAAATCTACCCGTACATACCAAATCCAACTATCTGGAGATACTGTTAGCAGAAGATCACTCAGTGACCTCAAAGGCCAGAGCCAGCCCATCCCCGCCCCCAAACCTTGCCAGTTCTATTATTTTCTGTACTCTTGAAAGTGCAATATAGGTCTACTCCACCCCCAGACAGTTAGAACTTAGCCTACGCTGCTACCAGTTTATAGATGCCAATTTACATATGTCTATAAACATATCATTCCCTCTTCAGATCTTGAAACCTAGATAGACTCTTACCCCAAATATGATGACACAGCATGTCTAAGGTCATTTAAGTTGGACACCCATAGAGGCAGTATCATACAAAGGTAAGCACACCAACCCAGAGTCAATCAAGCCATGTCTCTGCTTATGGTTGTGGTCACTGGGGAGAAGAGCTGCTCTTGACAACCCCAAGGCAATCTTTACTTCCTCACTTCTCTTTTTGTATGCTGCCCATCCTCCCAGATGAGAACGTGATGACTGGAGACACGGTCCTGAAGAATTGTAGGCGGGTTGAATGTGGGTTGGTCTCAGCTAAAGGCCACTCTTGGTCCATATGCAGAGTCCTCAGTGAGGATCAGTGAGCTTCCAGCCTTCTCAGCAGTACAGAGCCATCATTAGCCACTGGAATAACGGGGAAGCAAGTTACAGTCCATTCAGACCCATCTCTGACATTCTGTTAAGGATGCTTCATCGCTCAGTCACCTGGTGACTGGACTTGAGGCCTCCTCCCCCTCACTCCTGGGAAGCCATGGAGACAGGACATTAATGGATGGCTTAGCCAGAGGGACCACACCATCTGGTGGTAAGTATAAATCAACCTGAAATATAATCAACCTTGACTTCTCCTGGTGCCTGTGAATGATGATAGCCAGAGATGCAGGTTGATTCTATATTCAATTCACAATGCAATTTTCCCCCATGAATTCAATTTGGCATGCTCTTGATAGCAGTGCGCAGGTGTGTGGACCAACTGGGCAGCAGAGATCCATTAGAGCATATTCTACATGTTTACATTTATGAACCCATTTGTCTGACAGCTTTATGTGCGTGTGATGAATGGTCACTCTAACTCACACAGTGGGGATCTCTGGGAGGCCACACCCCGGGCCAATTACATAAAAAGGGTGATGCTGATGCTGGTGATGATGAAGGTGATAATGGTGACATTACCAAAGGGATCAGAGAAAACCCCAGAGTGAAATCCCAACAAGTTGGCTGCTACTCCCTTCAGACCACTTTGAATGACCTTGAGATCTCCTTAGGGAACCAGAAATGGTCAGGGCTGCAGACACTCTTAGAGACCACCTCACTCAGCCAGCTCATCTCACATATTGGGAAGCTGAGGCCCAGAGTTGTAACATGATTTGCCCACAGATGGTTACAAGGGGTACTGTGGCTTGTAACTGTCTATTCTGTTATTGATAGCACATTGTTTTTTAGAAGCCTCCTCAAGCAGTGGGCTATCCTGTGTCGATTGCCACACTGACGTTGTCCTGCTCTCTCAGTGCTGAGTCTGCTATGGAAGGACTGCTTGAGATCAGGAGGTGGTCTTGGGGACCTTTGCTTGGGGATGGGCTCAGGAGTTCTAAAACCATTGCCTCTCTAGCTGCATCCCACCTTCATACTCAAACATGGGAGTGATTGAGGGTAGACACACGCTGTGGGTCCCTATATCTTAGAAAGTGAAAGTCAATCATGTTCAGCTCTTTGCGACCCCATGGACTATACAGCCCATGGAATTCTCCAGGCCAGAACACTAGAGCGGGTAGCCTTTCCCTTCTCCAGGGGATCTTCCCAACCCAGGGATCCAACCCAGGTCTCCCACCTTGCAGGCAGATTCTTCACCAGCTGAACCACAAGGGAAGCCCACCAGGGAACCTTCTATATCTTAGAAGGTTATTCCATAAAATGGACATCTTGGATCAAGAGAGAAACCCCAGCTTTTATCAATCCCTTTCTAAGCAGCTCAAACAGAGAATGTGTTTTATTTTTTTGACCACCCTGCATGTGGTATCTTAGTTCTCTGACCAGGGATCGAACCTGCACCCCCTGTAGTAGAAGCACAGAGTCTTATCCACTGGCTTTCTAGGGAAGTCCCAGAGAATGTTTGAGACGGAAAGGGCAAATGATTCAACTCCAGACACCAACGTCTATGCAGCAAACACCATCTAACACCACATCTGGCCCATAGAAGGTGCTCAGTAAATCCATACAACCTGAGTCATCAGGGAAGATAATCAGTGTCAGACACAGTGTTGTTTTCCCCTCAGCATATCACTTCAATCATTCAACAAACACTTGTACCTTCCCGTGTGCCTGGCACACAGCGGGTGCCCCATCAGAACAATGCCTGAATGAATGAATGCAGTGCTGCCTCCTGAACTCAGCAGAACAAAGGGTCCCCAGCACCCTTCTCCTTCACAAGACCCTGGACCCACACTGACCACCACTCTTTAAAATGACGAGACTCAATCCCGTGGAGAAGGTCTTACCTCTGGCTTCTGGAGGTATATCCCTTTGCCATCTTGGGTCAAGTTTTGGAAGACATCTGTGAAAATGCAGCAGAAAGGAACACAGTTAGTGTGTGTGTGTTGGAAACATAAGGGACCATGCATCCCCTCACCCGGGAACTCAATTTTGGCCTTAGTGCAACCACACGCGCCACACTTGTTCTAAGCAAGCCACCCCACACCTCTGCCCTGGAACAGGCAAGGCATCCATGAGTTTGGGGAGATGCAGCCAGGTTTCACAGAAACAGAGCCAGCATCCCCAGAGTTCCCTGCACAGGCAGCCGTCCTCTTTTTGCTTGAGCTGGGGACAGGTGGGCAATCCACGGGGAGAGCAGAGGAAGCCCGGGTCCACCCTCCTTCCTACCAGCTCACCCTCCATGTTCTCCACACGCAGCATCAAGTGGACAAAGTTGACGAAGTCCATCTGGAGGTCGGGGCGGCCGTAGCGGATAAGCATCAGTTGGCAGACATCATCACTGAGCACGATTCCTGTAGGGAACATAGGCTCCAGCTGTGGGTGCTGGGACCACACACCCAGCTCCCCTCCCACCTGACGCCCCTAAATTGTCCCTCCATCTCCAGGACCTGATTCCTAATAGCCCGGGGTCTTCTTTGACAGGGTTCATTGTGAATTAATTACTTATCTTACTAATCTTATTTTCTCTCCATTCTCTGTCCCTGTCCCCTAGGCAACCAGGAGGATCTCTTGATCACGCGGGTTACTGGCCTTCCAGGCAGGAGACAGTCTGCTTAGTGGTCAAGAGAATCTGTTTTGGAGTCTGGGAGTCCTGGAGGTAAGCCCCAGGTGACTTAACTTATCTGAGCTGCTATTTCTTCCTCTGCAAAGTGGGGATTATGTCTAGGTGCTGGCAAAGACTAAAGTGTGGGTGTGCCAGACCTCAGCAAATGTTAGCTGTGAGCATACTGGTAATAACCCATGTTTTAGTTAATCACAGATACTTATCTTTGGGCTTCTGAACTCAGGGAGTAACCCTGATCTTTAGAATGACTGCAGGCTTCCCTAGTGGTTCAGTCAGTAAAGAATCTGTCTGCAATGCAGGTAGACCCAGGTTTGATTCTTGGGTCAGGAAGATCCTCTGGGGAAGGAAACGGCAACCTACTCCAGTATGCTTGTCTGGAAAATCCCATGGACAGAGGAGCCTGGCAGGCTGCAGTCCACGGGGTCACAAGAGTCAGACACAACTTTGTGACTGAACCACCACTAGGACGTCACGCACCCCTGCCCCACCCCTGTCCCACCCCCAGCCTCACTCCCCGCCTGCTGTGTGCCTACCTGCCTCCCTCATGGCAGCCCTCAGTTGGGCCCAATTCAGGGATCCTGACCGGTTAGTGTCTTGCTTGTGGAAAACCTCCTGGGAAGAACACAAAGCAAAAGCTGAGGAAGCCAGCCATCTCCAAGCACCCGCTGAGAACCCCTTGCCCCCCAGCATCAAGCCTGCAGGACTGCTAGTAAGCATGAGGCTCCATCTTCACTAGCTGCCCAGACAAGAACAGGCTGGGGTCTCCTGGCCGGGATCCCACCCCCTGTCCCAGTTGTCCTTTAGGCTGTAAGAGGGGGCAGTCTTTCTGTCATGAAGGATGGAGAGACAGGATACAAATAAACATGCTTAATCTAAGCAAATTATCCAAATTTTGAAGGGCTTCCAACCTGATGACTCAGGAGACAGGAGGAGAGTTGTGAGCACTGACTGGAAAAGTAGGTGGGAGCCAATTTATGAAGGACTCTAAAGGCCATGCTAAGGGGTGTGAACTTGATCTGAAGGCCACAGAGAGTCTCTTGCTTTTAGTTAGGTAAGGAAGGAGGCAACGTGATCAGATGTCACTTTCAAAATTCAGAAGATGATTGCAGCAGGCTCTCTGGGTTTGGGAGGGAAAGGAAGAAACACTCAAAGGACACTTGGGAAGACTGGGTGAGTGGTTGGGTGGTGTCAGGCGAGTGTATTCTCGGTTCTGTCTCGTCTCAACAAAAATTTGAAGTGACGGACATTAGAGCCCTCGGCATATCATAGCTCTCAGACAGACCGTGCTATATAGCTCTCAGGTCTTGGACAGACCGTGTTATAGCTCTCAGGTCTCGAACAGACCCTGTTATAGCTCTCAGACAGATCAGTGTTACAGCTCCGTGTTACAGCTCAATTTTATTTAGAAAATAGCAAGAAAATACACCCTCGAGGTGTGAGGGCATGCCGACCCAAAGATGCAAAGAGAAGAGAGGGGGAGACCCAGCCCTTTGGCTCCTCTTTTTATATGTTTTTTCCTCCCCCCACCCCCCACCCCGGGCCTGCCCTATGTAAATTGGGCTAGCCAGGAGTGCTGTTTGTTCTACCTGAGGTCCTCACTCCGGTCCTTGGACCTTTCTTTGTTCTATTTTTGCGGACTTTTCCCTTCCTTGTCTTTTAGCCATCACCATTCTGGACTCTTGTTTCCTATTCTAACTACCTAACAGTAGAAAGGGCTGAAAGGGAGAGGAGTCTTTTATAAGTTCTGCAGAATTGCCATTTATGCACCATCCTGCGGGAGGCAGGCTAAACACTTGTTCTCACCTGATAGAACATCAGCTGCTTCCACAGGTCCCTGAATTCCTGGATACTCACAGTGCCGGATGCGTTAAGCTGATAGCAGGGTTAAGGTCAAAGCCCCCACGGAAGTTTCATGCCCACTTCTGGAGGCAGTGATGGGCCCTCCACAGAGCCGCGGGCAATTTGGGACACCACAGTCAATGTCGGACAACCCTAGCTGGCCTCCCCTGGCTGGTCTGTCCAGCCCAGGGCTCCCTGGCCCCTGCTAGGAAAGGACAGAAAGAGTTGGAACTCGGCAATGCTGGGAGGAGAGGTGGGGATGATGGTGGTGACAACAGCTTCCATTTAGTGAAACAGGGTGTTCTGATGAGGCCGATTTGATACAGTTTAAATAAAACATGTAAATATTTTATCACTGTTGTTAAAACTAACTTATGGATGGATTCAGGCACAAGGGTAGATGAGGAGGCCTTTTATATCTAGACATTTTGTGACAAGTTAACAGCTGAATGGTTGGCTCTGCAGACCATGTCCAAGTCCCCCCACATCAGAGAGACTGGGTTAAAAATCCCACCACACGCCTGCTCTATTGGAGCCCTGACTAGTGCTAGGTGGGCCTAGCGCTGAGCTACACACTTGACCTATGAAACTTCATTTTCACCTAGCAGTTGGGGTAAGTACTAACTGCCCCCTGCTATGGATGATGAAATGAGAGCTCAGCGAGTATGATCTGGTCCAAGTCCATACATCTGGTGACAAGGCTGGGACCTGTCCCAAAGCCTGCACACCTGACCACCATCCCCCATCACCCCCGGCCTCTGCAAAGTTGCTAACAAGATTCTTTGTATTTGCAACCCTCTTCACACTATCCATTCTACATGCCTCTCTGTAGTGTGGGTAATTAAACTCCAGTTAACTTGTCCACTTAGAAAAGCAGAAGGTTTGCTAGAAAGATCACAGGGTTGAGAATAAGGAAAACTGAGTTCTCGGCAGGTCACTGAACTCCAAGCTCTGGTTTCCCAATCTATAAATGGGGGCAGCTGCTGCCCCATCAGCAAAAGGAAAACTCAGAACCCTGAGGCTCCTTTAAAAGCTTCTTGTCATCCAGAGAAGTGTTACTATCCACCACCCTGCAGCTGCTTCATCCTCACTCTTAGGAAATAAACTTATTGTTATTAATAACAATGCATGCGTGCTAAGTCATTTCAGTCATGTCCGACTCTGTGAGACGCTATGGCCTATAGCCTGCCAGGCTCCTCTGTCCATGGGATTCTCCAGGAAAGAATCCTAGATTGCATTGCCGTGCCCTCTCCCAGGGATCTTCCTGACCCAGGGATCGAACCTGGGTGTCATGCATTACAGGCAGATTCTTTATGTCTGAGCCACTAGGATATTGATCACTTATTCAATGACTCAGTGACAGTTCTGTCCTTAGCACTTTATCTTATTTGCATACCAATCCTACAGAATAGGCTTTAACACCACCCCCAGGCTACACATGAGGACTTTGTCACTCATCAGAGCCCTAGTTTAGTGGGTATCAACCCCAGGCAGTCTGGCTCCAGGGCAAAGCTCTCCAACAGCAGAATGCATCTACCCACAAACCTGGAAGGATACATCCAGCAGAGCCAGGATACCCTGACAGGCCTCAAGGCTGAAGAAAGGCTGTTTGCTTCCTAGACCTGTGAAGGAACAGAAAGAGTCTACATGGGAGTGGCCCTGGGACTGCATGGCCCTTTTTCCAAACAGGAAGAGGCAGTGCTGTCTAGACCCTCCATGGGTTCCAAGGAGCATCATTTATGTTGGGGGTGGGGAGAATAAGAGCAGTGGAGACAGAGAGAGAAGGCTTGGCGGGTGGGGGTGCAGGGGGTGATTCCTACCCCCAAGGAAAGCAGTAAAACCCTGCAGAGAACATTCTGGCTTACACAGTGGGACAGATGAACATGGCCCTTTGTACCTGGTGGAGTGGCAGAGGGGTGACATTTTGTAACTGGGGGAGTGGCAGAGGCAGGTAGCCAGCTAGTCACAGACTACCCAGCCTGAAAGAGCAACTTGCTCAAGCTCCCACCCAAACTGGGAGACAGCCTCAGACATCTTGACAGTGCTCCTATCAGCGATGGGACCTCTCTTTTTCACTTGAACCCATAGCTCCAAGTCGGGAGAAATTTCTCATTTAACTCCAAAGGAACCTTTTTTCTCATTCATTCACTAGTCCTAGTTCTACCTCCAGAAAAGCATAAATAACTATCTGTCCTCTCCTCGACATCTCCCCTCCATTCTAAATATCTAAACATTTCTCCAACGCTTCCCCAGATGACATGGTTTCTAAACCCTCACCTCCCTCTTCCATGAGCTATGCTTTGCCAGCTTCTTCCTAAAATGTGATACCAAGACTGGAACACATTCCTGCAGCTGCAATTGGATTAAGCAGAGTACAGTGGGCCTATCACTTCCAAAATTTTCAGTCTGCATTTCCCAAATTAGGTTCCAAGGAAAATGTTTTGCAGAGAAAGGGTTTTGAGTTCAAATACATTTGAAATATTTTGTATCTACAAGCCTTTTCTCCATTATCATGTACCTTAGCACGTGACTGGTATAGAGGAGTCAACACTGAAATTTTGTTTAATGCAGAATTACCTAAGCTCAATTGACCATAGAACGTAACCCCTTATATTTCATGGAACACTCACGAAAGCCTAATTTCCTAAGCACAGTTGACCATAGAACCTAACCCTTTTTATTTCATGGAACACTCACTAAAACCTTTTGGTTTCTAACATTTCTTGGAACATGATTTCAAAAACACACATCTAAAGCTTCCATTAAATACCGCCTGAATTTGGATTAGCTTATTTAGCAGCAACTTAAAACTATTAGCACATGTTAAGCCCAAGGTCAACTAAATTAACCAGATATCTCTCAAATAAACTGCCACAAAGATGAGGTCTCTTCTGTTATGAACTTGTGCAACCAATTTTTTAAAAATTACAAAATGGCAGTTTTTAATTATCACCCTGACTGCATTTCATCTTTTTGGCTTGGGCACAGCTTGTGGTGAACATTCTGAATTTCAATTCTGTTGTCTATTAATGATTCCTCCCAGCTCTGGGCCATCTGCAGATCTGATAAGCCTTCTTGTCCTGTCTTCTTCCAAGCCATTGATAAAAGCTGAGGATGTGTAGGGGGACCAAGGGCAGAATACAGTGCTTCATCTAAGTATCTAAACATGTAGACTCTGATCCATAACATAGAATTATCCCTCTGGTTTCATATTTATATAACTCTTGGGATTGATGCTAAAACTTTGAATCATATTGCTACTTTCCAACCCCCACTTCATCACTTGTTATGGGAGACTTTACCAACTATTTTGCCAAAATCTATAGTAGCTCTTTGATCTGTCCACCAGAAACGCTGTCATAGGAATAAATGAAAGCAATGTGTCCATCCATTCTTTTAAAAATTTAAACATGCAGAAGCCATCTCTTTTAGATAATTTCCATATAATTTTTTTTTTTTTTTTTGATGAGGAGTAGGGAGGGGGTGCATCTCATATTCTATCATTTCTAGAGCCTCGCCTTCTGGCTCTTTTATGATATTTGAGTGTGGTTTTGAGAAACCATCTGGAAATTATACAATTTCGGAGTTTGTTTGGGTTTGAAGTCTTGGCTTCATATAAAAGAGAAGCAATCAAATACCCTTCAACTGTTTGGTTTACTTTTTTCATTTTAAGGTTCATTCTCTTGCCTGGAGAAATTATGTTCTTCTCATTCAAAATCTACATATAAAATACTTTTAGATGGGCTTTAAGCTTTCCTGATGATTTATGCCAGGCTTCACACAAAGGCATCCACATGGAAGTTCTCCTGTGTGATGTGCTCCCTTCTATCAGATTTTTGTAGGTTAATCAATTTAAATATGAGCTCATCAGAGATCTCCCTGGTAAGCTACCAATACTTATTTATTTGCTGAGTTGAAGAAATGAGTGCTATTCTTCCACATGGACTTTCTAAGCCAAGAAAGGAATACTCAGCTATTCTTCTCAAACTAGCAAACTAGCAGAAATCTTTATTTTCTCTACCATGTATCTCTACACACCCAACTAAGAAAAAAAAAAAAAGAACTATTTTCCCAAGCTGCATAAATTCCTCTACCTCTGTCTGAACACACGACCCACCCTGGTGTAGGACACAGCTGCTGGGGAGACCAGTGGGCATTCACATGGCCCACCAGGAGAAAGAGAAGCAGACCCAGAGTTCAGAAAAGTTGTGTCCCCTGAGTCCAACAGGAATGACTGAAATACTCACCTGACCAGGGCATATGGTTCAGGATATTCTGCAGTTGGATCGCATTTATTTCTGGATACTGAAGTGGAAGCAGAGGGTCGGGAGAAAATCATCATTCCTGAAGGCTCATTAGATGAACCCACAGATAAACAAGGCTGGGAAAAGCCTCTCCCACATCTGCTTAGCACAGCACATATGCCATTTCTGGGCAGAATAAGTGACACTGTTTTCTTATACATAAGGACGTGACTAGACATATAATTAAATCCAAAATTTCATAAGAACTTCAACAACAGTTTAACTGAGTGTCAAATTCAGACTGCCCCAGCAGGGCAGGACTCTTAAGAGGTAGACAAATAGAAGTGTTTCTCAAACTGGGTTCTATAGAGATGCTGCAAAAGTTTAGCAATTGAGTTTCAATTTTATTCTTATTTAACTATCCTTAGCCAAGAGTCCAGATTTCCATTCTAGACTTCATCAGAAGCCACTCTTTACATGGACATTTGACTTTAAAATATGTTAATGAAATGTAAGTACCATAAATTTGAACTTATAAAATGGTTATGATACCTGTTTATATTTATCTGTTTTATATATCTTAGGATTCTCTATGAGATTCCCTTTGATAAAAGGACTGCAGCAGAAAATGTTTGGAAACCCCTGGCATGGAGGAAAATTCTTAAAAACATTACACAGATTTTGATGTAGCCTCTATGACTACACTAAGCAAATGCCAGTGTGAAAAATGAGAAAAGATGGGAAGGCAGGCAACTTGTGAATTAAATCAGGAGTGTTACTAATGCAGGAAGTTCATGTTCTTCCAGTTTTAAATGACATCTCTCAGATGTCAGACCCAGATTTCTTGCCCTGTTCCTAACTGGGTTTACTGTCCTACAAGTTAAGAATGGGGTGGCTTTCTGTTGGTGCTCAGACCTGGGTCAGCCCAAGGAAAGAACTTGAAAGGCTAACAGGTGGGTAACCTTCCTCTTCCCCAGTCCTCTTACCAGTCCCATCCTCCACAGGGGACCACCCACGGGGTCTTTCTCCCTGGGTTTCCCTCCTCCAGACACCCCAGGGCTCGTCATGGCCACACCCCACCCTCCCCTCCCAACACTGAGTCTCACCCCTGCCATGTTCCATTTTTTCAGGGTTTAAAAATTGAAGTTGTTTCTCCCACAGCAAATCAAGGTAGCTTCCAAGAGCAGATATGCATTATATAAGAGGCTTCTGAAAACAATGGCTCTATTCATTTGTCTAAAAACTTGAGGGCTTTCCTGGAAAGTGGCAATTTGGGGACTAGGAAGCCTTAAATCACAACTTAAACACAGGATCAAGCAGAGACAAACCCATTCTTCATGAAATTAGAAGCTCCCCAGCTTCCCCTGCTCCTCGTTACCTCCCCTGGTCAACTTACCTTTTCAAAGAGTTTGGTGAAGAATTCATCCTTCCCTTCACTTTGGTCTACAATTTCCTATAGAAACAGACATACAGAAGGACAAGGTCATTCCCTGAACAAATGGACTCTCATGCATACACTAATGGGTCATGGCCCCCAGGCCTCTGAAATCTATAAACTTGACCTTGAGCACTGCTTTAAATTTTCTACCATAGCCTTCACACACACCCCTTGTTTCTCTAACCCTCAGTGGCTTGGGAGAAGTAGCAAACCATGAAAGGGGCAGAAGAAACACCAGGTAGAGAGAAATAAGAGCATGGATGTGTAACTCATGCACAAGGGCTCTGGGCCTTCAAGACCAAGGACCTGATCAGAAGGGCAGTTCTCCTGGTACAAAAACAGCAGAATCTGAGGACTTTCAGGGCATGATAGATAGATAACACAATATATGTGCCATAGAAGGCTTCCCCAGTGGCTCAGCGGTAAAGAATCTGCCTACAACGCAGGAGACAAGGAGATTCCAGTTCGATCCCTGGGTTGGGAAGATCCCCTGGAGGAGGAAATGGCAACCCACTACAGTATTCCTGCCTGGAGAATTCCATGGACGGAGGCTGCAGTCCATAGGGTCGCAAAGAGTCGGACACAACTGAAGCGACTGAGCATGCATATGTGTGCCACAGAGTAGGGCCTGCAGGATCTGTGGACCTCTTCCCCCTAAACCCTAAACATGAGGGGAGAAACCTGCCCCCCCAGCTTTGTGAACAGATCCAGTCATGTGGAAATCCACCTGAAAACTCACCTTAGAGAAGATGACACTGGAATTGCTGCCAATTTCACTGAGAGGGGAGAAAAGACAGACTTATTTCTTGGGGATAGCCTTGGGAATCTTTTGGCCAATACCCTCCCTCATCTTCCCAGTTCCTTAGCTAATGCGCCACGCGGGCCTTGCCCGGCTCCACCTCATGCCCCACTTGCCCTTGAAGTGTGAAGTCTGGCACACAGCTCAGCACTTGGCGGTACTTCTCCACCTGCCCTGCGTTCTCACCCCCTGCATTTGCTCAAGATGAGCCCCCCACCCCGACCCCATGTGCCCTTTCCTCCCCCTTCCCCCGCACCTTCATCTAACTACACACAGTCACACATTAAGGCTCAGAGGTCTCATAAGGCAGTGAGACCCAGGACCAAGTTAAACTACCTACGCCCAAAACATGAAGGAAAAAGAACTGGGTCCTAAGTACTGAAGGGCAGTCATGTCAAAACAATCCTTGGCAAAATACAGGCCTACCTCATTTCACTGTGCTTCGCTTTATTGTATTTTTCACAGATTAAAGGTTGGCGGCAACCCTGTGTTGAGCAAGTCTATGGGCGCCATTTTTCCAACAGTATTCACTCACTGTGTGTCTCTGTCACATTTTGGTAATTCTCACAATATTTCAAACTTTTCATTATTGTTTTATTTGTTATGGTGATCTGTGATCAGTTTTGTTATTATTGCAAAAGATTCTAACTCCTTGAATGCTCAGACAATAGTTGCCATTTTTTAGCAATCAAGTATTTTTTACTTAAGGTATGCACATTGGGTTTGTTTTTTTTTTTTTGACACAATTCTATTGCACAATACTACAATACAGTATAAACATAATTTTTATACACACTGGAAAACCAAAAACCCCTGTGACTCTCTTTAATGAAGTATTTGCTTTATTGCAGTGGTCTGGAACTAAACCTAAGGTAGGCCTGTTATAAGTTCGGCTGGGGTGTATGTATATTGAATTGTCTGAGCCCAATAGTTGATGACAGCCTCCCTCATCTGAACAAGCCCAGTGCCTCCTGTAGGAATCACCACCTCCATGAAGCAACCCCTGCTTCCCCCAGGACCGTGGAAAGTTAGCTCAAATGCTCCTCCTTGATGTTCTCCTAACACCCTGGGCAAATAAACACTTGCCCCAGACAAAGTGCCACATAAATAACTGCTCACATATCTATGTCCTTTCCAGACTTTGAGCTCCTGGAGGGCAGGGCCCAGGCCTTTCTAGCTTTTTCTCTAGCAGAGTGTTCATTTGTTAGGAGAGCAGGGAGGAAAAAGTGAAGGTGTCTCCATGCAGAGAGCGGCCCTGCTCTCGGGCTCACCCTGTCTCTCTTCTGTGTGGTCACAGAGACCCCTCCACATTTTCCGCTTACTTGCCCTCCCTTGGCCCAAGTGGACCCCAATGTCCGGGAGAGGATTGGCCCTTACTAAAAGATGTGCTTCCTGGAGAAGACTCTGAGGACGAACTCAGACTCCTGCCGGGCCTCAGATGTGCAGGGCACGATCACGTACATCCCTGGCTCCAGCCACAGTTCCTGGCTCACTTCCTTCTCTGTGAGAAACGTCACAGGGCGACTCAGGGAAGCATTTTTCCAGAAGAACTCAGAGGGCAGTTTCTTCTGGGCATCAAAGCTCTGTAAATGGAGGACAGAGGGCAACAGATGAGGTGATCACCCAGGGCTGTGGTCAGGCCTGGGCACCTTGTCCAAGAGCCAGGACTAAAGTGGCCTCTGATTTGCCAAATGCTACCTGCCCCAGTGGAGGGGTGAGGAGTGGAGAGAAAACACCAGAACATGTCCTGAGTAGGCACCTCTGCTGGAAACTTACATGAGGCTGAATACACTGGTCATTTGATTTGACTTTGTGTTAAAACAACATCATGCGTAGAATGAGGTGAGGAATGTCACTGCGTCTACACATACACGTTACAGTTGAGGGTCTGAGGCTCAGATAAGGTAGGTCGTCTGCACAGAGTTACCCAGCAGGTAAGAGTCTCTGCCAGTACTGGAATTCAGGGCCGCTAAGCCCCAGTGCCCATGTTCTAGATCCTTCCTGATGCTGCCTCCAGGTATGCGCTACAGTTTCAAGGTTGATTATGACATGATTGTGGTCACAGGTGCACACATACCACCAGCCATCTCCCTCCATACAGATCACCTGGACATTCCACACCATCTCAGGGAATATAGCCTCATTAAAGGGAAAGAGGACTGGCCAAAATCCAGAAGACCCAATCAGAGGTCTGGTTTGTGTTTTGTTTTTACATCATATTTTCATTCTCTCTTCCTCGCTCCCTCCCTCTTTTATTTCCCCCTCGGCCCTATTTCTCTCTCTCACTTCCTCTTCCCTTGGCTCTCGTGCAGGCTGTGGTGGTCCATACGGGGATGCACACCTTTGCTGATAAAGACACTACACCACGTAAAGACATTTCCCCCATTCCACTCAGGGCTGGGGAAACGAAATGTATGTCCTAGTCCTGCTTGCTTCCTTATTGAGAAAATGAGAACTAGAGAATCAGTCCGTTGCTGTCTTTGCCCTGGCTTCCAGGAATCTCAGAACTCACTTTTACAATCAGCTGTAGCAGCTGTCCTATGTGTAATGTTCCTGGTAGAATCAATTGCTTCCTTCTCCATTGTCCATTTATAAATTTTTTCTCTCCAGGTGAATTCTATAACTGGCTCATGGTTTTGCTCTGTTTACACTTTTTATTGTAGGTTGACCTAAATTCTATTTAGGAATAGGCTTGATATAAATAACTTTTTCTTTTTAAATTAATAGGTAACTTTGGAAGCACTCAGTATTCCCTCGGGAGAGAAGGAAAAAAAAAAAAAGCCCAAACCAAACTAAGACACCCAATGCAAAATGGTTTCTTTATAAAAATCCTTTTACTCTAATCAGTCTAATCTGAGAAAATTAAGTTTTTCACTCCTGTTTTCTTTGGGAAACAAAATAATAGCTACCACCCTTCAGAGGCCAGGATAGCTCAGGCCTTCTTAACTGATCCCTCTAGGCTGCCACTGCAGCTGAAACAGCTATCCTTGTCCCCTGCCTGTGTTTTCTGTTTTGTTTTCCCAAGCCTTTGTCCCTGTTTCCTAGGCGGTGGGCTGTATGGTCTCCTGTTGTCCCCTCTGTTATAGATCTATTTTATTATGGGCTTCATAACTCAGGCAAGATTGTAATTTATCATTCTTCCTCTGCTGTGACAGTCTGCAATATTTGCCCTAGGTATTTATGTAGAGATTTAATAAATTCTAAAATTTATTGGTTCTGCATCAGGCTCAGACGTCTCTACAGAGGCATAGGGACATTTGGGAGTCCTTGGATAAAAAAGAACAGCTGATGTTCTTTGCTTGCACACACAGGCAGTTGGCATTATTGCCAGCCCTTTCCAGAGCTCCTTACATAAGGCTCCTGCAGTCACAGTGACACCAGCCACAGGGGACATCACTCCCAACCAGGGCCAGAGGGCAAGTGTGAGACTCACCTGGTTCACCTGAAAAACAAACAAAAAAAAAAGAGGCCTCATTAGGCGCTGATCCAGCTCTTTCACAAGCACAAATTCTAACAGAGGCTGATTTACAAGAAGACTCTACCCAGAGGCCACTGCCCCTCCCAGAAGACTTGTTGTTCTAGTCAGTGACATTTTAACCCATCATTAGAAATTCTGGAAAGGGGTGAGGCAAGGTAAGGTTGGCTTGGGGGGAGGGGCAAAGGGAACCAGAATTAACTGTACTGTGTGCCAGGTACAATGATAATCACTATCCACAGGATCTTCTTCTGCTCCACCCTTTGCATAATTATCACTGTCCCCATTTTACAGATGGAGAAACTGATGTTCAAATGCAAGGAGGAGGCTTGTTTTAGATCATGTATTCCCAAGGGACAGAGACAGGATTTGCACCCATGGTGGACAAAGGAGGTGGGCAGACAGAGACAGGTGGTAAAGAGGACAGGGAATGGGAAGAAAGGATAAGACCCCACGAGAGGCCTACTGACCCTGAAGAGGTAGAAGCCAATGGCGAGGTGAGGCTTCCGGTTGCGGTGCCGGTGTCTGGGCTTCTGGAGCAGGGACACCAGCACGCTGCAGAGCATCTGGGACCTCCTGCCCTCCTGGGGCCTCCAGACCGACAGCAGGAACTGCGGGTTCTTCCAAAATGTGTCTGGGGCAAAACACAGCAAGGTGAGACAGGTTTCCCTAGCATCCTGCTCGCTAAACCACAGGGAGGGGCACAGATCCAGGGTGCCTGCCTGGGATTCCCACTCCAGGGCCACCTGGACAGAGCTGGGGCCTCTTCCACCATAGCTCTGTCCCTCTCCCACCCACCTCCTCCACCTCGGGTTCTTTTGTGGACACACAGGCCAAAGGTTACTCTCCCTGTATTAATAGTTTTGGCCCAGCACACTGCCTGGCACAGACTTTGTGTCCTGTATATTCATTGCCTGGGTTGGTGACTGTGTTAACTAACTAGAGAGTAGATGCCCCTGGTGCCAGGGCAGCTCCATGTTAATGGAGACCAAGCCTTAGCTTATGGGCAGCTTCAGCCTTTGGGGGGGACATTGCTGCTACTGGTAAGTCGCTTCCGTCGTGTCCGACTCTGTGCGACCCCATAGATGGCAGCCCACCAGGCTCCTCTGTCCCTGGGATTCTCCAGGCAAGAACACTGGAGTGGGTTGCCATGTCCTTCTCCAATGCATGTATGCATGCTAAGACGCTTCAGTCGTGTCCGACTCTGTGCGACCCCATGGACAGCAGCCCACCAGTTTCCTCTGTCCATGGATTTCTTTAGGCAAGAATACTGGAGTGGGTTGCCATTTCCTTCTCCGGGGGGCACATTGAGGGGGAGAGAAAGTCAGAACTAAGACCACTGTGACCTTGCTGAGATCCTACCCCTCTAATCTTTCCTACCATGGAGATGGCTCAGTACCTCCACTGTGGAGAAAGGGATGCAGTCCCCAAACCATTGCACTTGGAGAATGTATATGTGTTCATCTCTTGTACTTGATGACCTGGGAATCCTTGACTTTGTTTCCCTATCAAACTCTAAGTAAGGCGGGCCTGATACATACAATATAAATACTAATTTCAATCCTGCCTGTTACCCCGTTGTTACTTCAGCATATCAAAGGCCTTGTCCGAAAACCACAGAAAGATGTAACTTTTCTATTATGCGCATGCACCTGTGGACTCCTGGTGCTGGTTGGGAAAGAGAACCCACCCTCTACAAAGTAGCAACCCCAACAGATGGGCAGCTTGACAGCATTCTATGCCTCTGTGCAAATTAGGACAAAGGTGTCCCATCTTCCCGCTTGACACAGCCCAGGGCCAGCACACACAGTTCGGCCAGCAAAGCCCCCTACCTCCTCAGCCAGGTGCCCTGGGCAATGGCTCTGCCCACAGCCCCACCTTTGCCTGGAGAAGCTGCTACATTAGACACGAAAGCCTCTGGCTTCCATATACAGACTCACCTCGGGGCGATTTCATCTGGCCCCCAGCAGTGCTCCCATTCTTCCATCTCCCCTCCAGCAGGGTGTATGACCACTTTTGGCCCACCTCCTGAGTCAGCAGGCCTGGGCTCAGTTTACAGATGACCAGAAGCATGAAATGTGCTTTAAAGTCCCGCAGTGACATCCTGTGTAGAGGATGAAAGAAAGAAAAGAAAGTGTAGTCGCTCAGTCGTGTCCAACTCTTTGTGACCCTGTGGACTGTAGCCCACCTGGCTCCTCTGTCCATGGGATTCTCCAAGCAAGAATACTGGAGTGGGTTGCCATTTCCTTCTCCAAGGGATCTTCCCAACCCAGGGATCGAACCTGGGTCTCCCATTTCACAGGCAGATGCTTTACCCTCTGAGCCACCAGGGAAGCCCATGGAGATGACATTCAGTCATCAGGACCAGAGGGAAGCTGTAACTAAGGACTGGGCACCTAGCCCTCTGTAGACCCAGAGCCCCATCCTCCATGCCCTCAAGCAGACCCAGGAGAGTGCGGCTGGCTGGAGCAACATGAGGGTCCATCACCAGCAAGTGGTGCTACGGAGAACTCTCTGTGGCTGAAAGCAGCCTCCAACAATGGCTGCCTGAGGGCAATGATCCTGTGCCACTGATGGTGGTGATAAAGCAGAATTGGGGTATTCATAGCTGTCCATTGATTTACACATGTTCAATGAGAATCACACAGATTTGTTCCTAGTCATCTCTTGATAAAAAAGTCTTTGCCCCTGCAGGCTAACGTTATGGCCCAAGGCATGCCACCTGCAGCAGCAGATACTCCATTCACACTCTGTAACAGGAAAGTAATAGTATTTTTAGGGCTCTCGAGTTCAATGACCTCTTTAAGAATAAGTCTGAAAAGGATTGGTAAGGGGAAAAGAGGGGCCCATGGGACAGGTTGGAAGTTAATAGTAAGGGTGAAATGCGGAGGAAACCAGGAACAGGTGGGTCTCATGTCAGACACCCAGAAGCAGCATCAGCTCAGGGCGTCTGGTGGTCTTTCATAAAAAGAGGTGAGAGGCTTTGGGGTGGGTGGGATAGTACTGCTTTGCTCTGGAGGGCACAGGTGCAGTAGCTTATAGTTTGGCAAGAAACAGCAGTCAGAGAGGAGGTGGTGGCCACCCCCACGCTCTGCTCTGAGCACCCACTGAGCTCCATGTCACAGGTCTCTGCTCTGATCACAGAGACTGTGGATGTTGGATTGCCCTGCTAGGATGTGAGCCCCTCAAGGGCCTTCTTGGTCTCCTAAAAGAAGTGCCTGGCATATACGAGGCACCCCATAAATGTCTGCTGAATGGATGTCCTAATGTAAGCCAGGGCGTGTGTTCTGAGTCCCTGCATCAAATACCAGAATTCTCCATCATCATCTTTTCTCAGCAGCATAATCTTCTCCTTGGGGCTCAGTAGATCCCACATACTCGAGCTGAAAACAGAAAAGAAATGTTTTCATGGGGGAGGAATGGATTACAAAGGATATGCAAGAAATTCTTCTTGCATTATAGAGCAGAAATTCTTTTGCCCTATAATGGGCTTAGTCGCTCAGTCTAGGCACATCACTTACTCTGAGCCAAGCTCTGGACTAGGCTCTTGACATGTTTTATTTTATTTTTTTGACATGTTTTATTTTATTTAAGGATAACAACAATTTTACAAACTGGGGGCTTTTTATTGTCATTTTTGTGTGCATGCGTGCTAAGTTGCTTCAGTTGTGACCGACTCTTTTGTGTCTCTGTGAACCATGCCCCTCGAGGCTCCTCTGTCCATGGGATTCTCCAGGCAAGAATACTGGAATGGGTTGCCATGCCCTCCTCCAGGGCATTTTCCCAACCCAGAATCAAACCCGTGTTTCTTATGTCTCCTGCACTGGCCAATGGGTTCTTTACCACTAGCGCCACCTGAGAAGCCCCACTGTCATTTTTAGAGATAAGGAAATTGAGGTTAAAAGAGATCAGGTCACTTGCTTGAAGCCACAAAGTTATTAAATGTCAGAACTACCACTGGAATCTATATTGCTATTTCTTTTTTTCACAACCCGTCATTTTGGACTTTATTTCTGGCCATAGAAGAGTAAGGCTTTCATGTATCACTTCCCCACTATAAACAGCTAAAAATGGGACAAAATACAGGAAATAATTGCTTTTAGACACAGACAGCAGGCAGCACAGAACTGTGACCCCAAGAGGAGGGAGACAAATGAAGTGAGCCCTAACACTGACTAGACTCCTGCCTGAAACTAATTCCCCAGACACTGATGCAGGGACAGGGACCCCAAAAGAGCCTGGCAGTCTTGCTAAGTGTAGGAGACAGTCTGAAGTTCAGGGAGGACAAGGAAGCTAGAATTTGCTGGAAACAGTGCCCAAGAGAAGAGGGCTACTTAAGGAAGGAGCTCCAGAGAACTTCATAGGGGGTCCCTTGAGTCTTTGACTAAAATAAAATCTGTGCATACATGAAATGAAACCCCACAAGACTGAATTATACTGAGAACAATTCCCAGAGTTGACACTAGGTTGGAAATCATTTGAATTCCCACCAGCCAGGGTTAAAAGACCTTATAGAATACGTGGGGTCTTTTATAAAGAACCCAAAGATTCTACACCTTAGTAGTGAGGTCAAATTATCCCCTCAATAAAGTTTTTCCTAGATCTGTCCTAAAACTTCAGAGTATCATTTTAATCCCTAAGCAACTAAATTTACAATGTCCAGCATCTAATAAAAAATTACTAGGTGTATGGAGAAGCAGAAAATGTGATCCATGACCAGGAATAAAAACTGACCTAGAAATAAGAGAAATATGATTGAACTAGTCTATAAGGACATTAAAACACCTATTAGAAATATGCTCCATGTTCCCAAAGATGTAAAGGGAACTATGGACATAATGAAAAGAGAAGTGAAAGATATTCTCAAATGGTATCTCTAGATTTAAAAAATATTTTTTTAAAATGAAAACTACTTTGGATGAGACTAACTGCAGATTAGACACTATGGAATAAAGTCCATCATTTTATTTAATCCTTATCACACTTCTGGCTCAAAGAAGGTTGCTTAAGATCACACAGCTAACAAAGTCAATTTAACTCATTTTTTTCTCAAAACAAGCACTTGTTTTCCTAAACAAACTACTAGCAACAGCATTATGATGCTATATTTCTGTAACACTTTAAAATTTATGTATATCTTTGGATGCCATTTTTCCACATAGACCCAGTCCCTCTGACAATTCTCTTTATTAAAACGTAATAAATAGAGTGCAGTGCAACCTATCAGGAGTAAAATTCCACTTATTTTTCTGAGCCTTCAATTTTTCATCCATAAAAATGATTCAGTGATGATGCACATGTGAAAATGTTTCTGTACTCTTAAGTGATATGTGAAAGTGAAAGTCACTCAGTTGTGTCTGACTCTTTATTATCCCATGGACTATACAGTCCATGGAATTCTCCAGGCCAGAATACTGGAGTGGGTAGCCTTTCCCTTCTCCAGGGGATCTTCCCAACCCAGGGATCCAACCCAAGTCTCCTGCATTGCAGGCAGATTCTTAACCAGCTGAGCCACGATGAAAGCCCAAGAATACTGGAGTAGATAGCCTATCCCTTCTCAAGCAGATCTTCCCAACCCAGGAATTGAACCAGGGTCTCCTGAAGGCAGATTCTTTACCAACTGAGCTATCAAGAAAGCCCCCAAGTGATATGTAGAGTTAAGTATTACAAATCTTCATTGCCAGAGGGGAAAGGACTATAACACTTGGTCTGCCTTTCTGCCTGTGCCCTATGCCAGCCCGTAGCCTGTAAAGCCCACATTCCTTTAGGGTTGATTTTAGGCAGAAACAATCCAAAAGTAGGCATCTAATCAGAATGTCCAGAGGTCATTAAATGTAATTAGAGTGTAGGGGCCAATCCTGATCTGTCTGACCCTGACTCAACAAGTCCAAGTGTACACTGATTAGAAAGAGCAGTGGACTAGATGCCAAAGCTTGCTTGAGTCATGCTGCGAGACCTTAAAGAGTTCACTTAATCCAACCAGTCCATCCTAAAGGAGATCAGTCCTGAATATTCACTGGAAGGACTGATGCTGAAGCTGCAGCTCCAATACTTTGGCCACCTGATGCGAAGAACTGATTCATTGGAAAAGACCCTGATGCTGGGAAAGATTGAAGGCAAGAGGAGAGGGGATGACAGAGGATGAGATGGTTGGATGGCATCACCGACTCGATGGACGTGAGTTTGAGCAAGCTCCAGGAGTTGGTGATGGACAGGGAAGCCTGGCTGCTGCAGTCCACGGGGTCGCAAAGAGCCAGACACGACTGAGCAACTGAACTGAACTGAAGCATCAGTTTCATCATAAGTAAATGAGGATAAAATCACCTACCTTATAATAGTGTTGTTTGGAGGACTCAGTGAAATGATAAAAATTCAAAAGGTTTAGCACAATGCTGGCAAGCTCTCAATAAATATTAACTTTAATTATAATGAATGAAGTGAAAGTGAAAGTGTTAGTTGTTAAGTTGTGTCTGACTCTTTCCAACCCTATGGACTATAGCCCGCCAGGCTCCTTTGTCCATGATTCTCCAGGCAAGAATACTGGAGCGGGTAGCCATGCCCTTCTCCAGAGGATCTTCTCCACCCAGAGATCAAACCTGGGTCTCCTGCATTACAAGCAGATTGGTCTGCATATTTAAGCATTGTATATGCATGTGTGTGTGTCTGTGTAAATCACTTTGCTGGACACCTGAAACTAACACAACATTGTAAATCAACTATTATTCAAATTTAAAATAATAATAATTATAAACATGAGGGATTGAACCACACAGTCTAAAAGCTTTCCTGATTCAACCTGAGACCAAAAGCATGCACTGGAATTCGTGTGCCAACAACAAACTTCTTTGCCGCCTTCACCTACCCCGTCCTCACCCCTCCCAGCCAGTCTCAGACGTTCACCTGTCACTCCAGTCTCCTCTCCACTCTATCTTCCCCCAGGGGTTCCGCAGCTTCACGAGATACTCAGGTCCATGTCTGGTGGTCACCTACACAAAATGAGAACCAGTTCAGGTGGCTGGGCTAGAGGGCCAACAGCAAATGCTGCAGATATCTGGGTGAGATTCATGCCTACAGCTGAGACCTTGAAATGAACCATCAAAGGCCCTGGGAGTTGGCAGAGGAGAAAATGGCTCTGCTGTTTTGCTTGCTGTGAGACCTAAGGCAAGTTACTTAACCTCTCTGTGTCTGTTTACTGATCTGTGAGAAGAAGTTAATGGTCACGTCTATTGCATGAGTTGAACATTCAAAGATATGTCTACTGAGAATCTGTCAATGTGATCTAATTTGTAAAAAGGGTCTTTTCAGGTATAATTAAGTTAAGAATTTTGAGATGAAATCACCCTGGATTAGTGTGGGTCCTAAATTCAATGACAAATGTCATTACAGGAAAGGGAAAGACAGAAGAGAAGGGCATGTGAAGATGGAGGCAAAGACGGGAGCTATGTGTTTGAACTTAGGGAAAGCTTGAGCCACCCTGAGTGGGAGGAGGTACAGAAGGATTCTCCCCAAGCCATCAGAGGGAAGATGGGACTAAGGACACCTGGATTTCAGACATCTGGCTTTAGAAAACACTGTGAAAAACACATTTCTCTTGCTTTACATCTCCCAATTTCTTACTAAGGTACCTACTCATAGGACTGTCGTGAGCATTGAGTTAACACTGGTAAAGCAGTTAAGACAGTATCACACACTAAGTGCCACATTTTGTTAAATAAATATAAAATCATAAAAATAAATATTTTAAAGTATAAATTTTGTTATCTAAACGTGAAAATTTTCTTGACACACCAAATATGATTGATGGAGATCTAGGAGATAAAAGTCAGGTATGAATGGAGTTGAAAAAAATCTGAACCAGAGTTAAAGGGAATTGGAGGACTTTGGGGAAGTCACATCCTCTACAGAATAGCAGAAGTTCTCGAAGATTCAACCTGCTGATTCCTTATCTCCGTGCTCTGCTCCTGCTGCTCCCTCCATTAGGAAGGCCCTTCTCCCCTGACACAAATCTACCCATCTTTTAGGGCCAACTCAAGGCCACCTACCCTATAAAGCCTTTTCTGACTTCCCTCCAACCCAACCAGATAAATGTTTTCTCTCCTACCTCTAAACCCCAGAAGATTTTCTTCATTGCTTCCTTCTTTCAGCTTCTACTTTGCTTCCCTATAGATTTCAAATATGATTTGTCTCCATACTTGATGGTAAACTCTTTGTAGGCAGGGTCCCTGTCTGGTTCATCTTCCTCTCAATGTTTAATAAAGCTCAAAAGGTAGAGAGCAATGGAAGGAAACTGAAAGATGGTTGAAAAGGAGCATGTGAGAAAGAAGCAGGAATTTGAAGGGAAACCCCATTTCCATTTAGCATATCATTTAGCAGCCCAGGGCAAAGCGAAGCTCAAGAAATGGTTATGAGACACAAGAGGGCTGTGTGTATGCTTGGTCATTCACTCATATCCGACTCTTTGCAATCCCATGGACTGTAGCCCATGAGGCTCCTCTATCCATGGGATTTTCCAGACAAGAATACTGGAGTGGGTTGCCATTTCCTTCTCCAGGGGATCTTCCCAACGCAGGGATTGAACCCACAGCTCCTGTGTCTTCTGCGTTGCAGGCAGATTCTTTTACCCACTGAGCCATCAGGGCTAGACGGCCGATTGGCCAGGGCCACCCCATGGCAAGAGAGGCTGGGATGATACTTGGAGGCGGCAAAGCCTGAACCCACCATTTCACCCGAGAAGAGTGGCACAGAGGTCTGGGGATCCCACCACCTGCTTCAGCAGGCCCACCAGAGAATTCACCCCTAGACAGGGCACAGATAGTTAACAGTCACCAAGACGAGGTAAGGCATTGGGAAAAAGCCCTGGAGAGAAGGGAGAGGTGGAAGGGAGACAGAGGGGCCCGGTTCTACTCACCTTCCAGATGCCTGTGAGTGTATAGGCATGGCCATCCACCAGCCCATTCTCCAGCACCCGCTGCTTCTGCAGAGACAGAGAACTCCTGTCAGTGCTCTGTGGGGTACAGCTAACCTGGAAGTCGGGGGGACCTGCTGGCTGGAGCAAGGGTTTATGGGGAGGGTTGGGAGAGACCTATGTGGTGTTTCCCTACAGTTTTCGAAGCCCTTCAGCACCCACAGTCTCATTTGAGCCTTTGAAGAAGTCAAGGGGCCATTCTGCAGCAATTATCACCCTGCTTTCCGGAGGGCAACTCAACTCAGAGCTGCTAGGTCATGTGAGGTGACACGATGGTCATTAGCGGAGGCAGGCTAAACTGAGGACTGCCTACTCCAGTTCCGGGTTCTTGTTTGTTATGAAACTAGACAGTGATAGCTAGCAGAGCTGGTAAACTGCCTTGCATGGAGTTGACACTCCAGAAATGTTAGCTCCCTTCTCAGCACACCGTGTGTATTCTACGGGGTTCTTGCCTGCCCCGGGGGCTCAGTTCTGCTCGTTTAGTTTGAACATCAGGACTCTGGGTGCGGGAGTTGGGGGAGTCCGGGGCATACACTGAGGCAAGAGAAGCAGCTGGTGGGTGAAGGGACGGGGAGCAGGGGAGGAGGCTGTCCTGCCTGGGCATGGCCCAGTCTCACCCCACAGTGGGTCTGGCAGCCAATCAGGGTTCTGCTGCAGGCGGCTCGGGTTAGGACATCCCAGAGGTTGTCAGGGGCTTCTGCCAGGTTGATGGTCATTGTCACCCCTCCGGTGAAGTCCACAAGGGCTTCAGACACCTGTCCACGCTGCAAGTCTTCATAGGAGCCAGAGAGCCTGCCCAGGGAAGGAACAGATGTGAGGGAAGGAAGGGTGTTTCTACTGTACACAGCACAATCCAAACAAAACTAAAGAACCCCCTGCTTGGTTATTCCCAGGGCGTGTGTCTGCTATCCCTTCCTCCCATCCCAGGGGCAAAAAAGAAATACATACTCAGTTTCTATCCCTACTACACAAGTCCATCCATCAGGGAAAGGTAAGACTCCAGAAATGTTGTTCCAATGGGGTGACCCTTACATAAGAGACCCTGGATGTGTCACTTCTATATTTGCTGAGCTATGCCTCAGTGTCTCACTTGATAAACTTCCTCTGCCTCTTCTTGCCTCCCTCAATGTTGATGAGAGAGAGACAGAGACAGAGGAGGAGGGAAGGGCCAGGAAGGAAAGGGGAAAGGTTTGTGCAGTTGTCTTACTTAGCATAGGCCTTTTCCAGAAGAGCTCCCCAGAACAAGTTCTTGTAGGTGGAAGAGACAAAGACCAGCTGGCCAGCTTCATTCACAGGTAGTCGGTCATCCACCACGACCGGAACCCACTTTCCGAAGTGCCAGAACTGGAAGGAGAGAAGGTCATGGAGGATGGTTAGCCCAGGGAGCAGAGACATGACTCTTGCAGAACCCTCTTTCCTATGGCTTCCTCCAGGCTGGGGCACCCAGAGGACACTCACCCAGAATTGGAAGATGCCAGCATACTGCTCCGTGAAACTCTGATTCAGGGGAACAACGCGACTCAGGATGTCCTGGTGCAAACTCAGAGCTTGCAAAGCCGCCAAGAACCAGCAGTCACCTAAGCCAGAGAACACAAGGTATCCACATGAATCTGCCGGACACACATGCGAAGACCGCAAGTGTCTGCACGGATGTACTGTACAGGCCTGCACAAGCTACCAGTGTCCACGTGAATCTACTGAGGACTAACTGCAGGCAAGAAGTGCCTAGTCCCAGTTGCTATCCTCTCTGGACTTGTGGCCTAGTTTAAGAGGAAAGAATTCTGTATCAGAGAGAAAGATGGTGAGTGAGCAGAGCAGGGGGCAGGGAACATTGTCTGGAAATCAGACTTGACACCAAGAACTGAACCATATTCCTAGACTAGTTTTTAGCTTCCCATATGCCCTGACATCAGGAACTGGGACCCAAACCCAACCAAACTTTTCTAAATCCTGCTTCTGTAACTGATTTATGCACTTCTGAGAAAACATCAACCCTTCTGGACTCCATTTCTCTGTCTGTGAAATGTGTATGACTACACATGTGCCTTCCCTCATGGCCAAGGGTTTTTCCTCTTCCCTCTAAAAAGAAGTTGGGTTGAGGATAGATCTGCTCAGATCCTAAAGCATCTAGTAACTGGTATGCCAAGAAGGACTCATTACAAGAACTATGGTAGGGTGAGTCCATTTTCCCAAGATGAAACCCAGACCTGGAAACTGGTTAGGGAGGAGGATCGTTAGGCGAGGTGTGGCGTTCCCATGCATCCTCAGAGGACCAGTTGTGATCGTTCTCCCAGAAAATGACAGCATGTCAAGATGGAGCTCAGGGTGGCCATTTCCTCTCTTGGGATCTCTCAAGCCCCCTCCTCCCCACCCCACTCTGCCTTGGCTGGGCTGGGCTGGCAGGTGCCAGGTGTGTCTCGGGGCTGTGCAGACTTACCTACCAATCCCTGGCACAGATCCAGGCGTTTGGCCTTGGCAGAATAGAAAAGGGGGTTGCTGTGCAGCTCCTGCAGGAACAGACAGAAAAGTCCTTCTGATGGAGAGCAAAGAAGCCCCTGGAGCTACAGTGACCGTAGTTTCTCACGTCCCTGAACTAGACTTCTGGGCACACGGACACAGAACATATGTGAAATCAGGGCTATTTCGGGATTCTGCCCACTGTATTTCTCATTCCTTCTTGCTGCTCGTGTTAAGTCAGAGTGCTAGAAAACCCTGGGTAGATAGTGAGAAGTAGCACTTGTCCCTAACATGCCTTTTCTTGGAGTATCTGTGACAAACGGAAGCATCTGTTTTCCGGGGTGTTCTCATTTTTCCTAGAGATCTTCTCATTCCCACTATTCTCCCTGCTACTCCTCCTTCCCACCCCCAATCCCCGGTCTAACGGGTCTCTTTGGCTTCCATGCTGAGATGCAGGTGGGGGTGGCATCAAGGGGAGAGTGTGGGCTGGTCTCTGCTCCACGGCACACCCTAAATCCCTCCATCTTTGCCTGGGCTCCCTTCCATAGGTCTCGCAGCAAACGGGAGACCTGGGCACCACACCACAAGGTCAAGTTCGTGACAGACTTGCTACCTCAGCAGTTCCCCAGATTCTCTGGGAGGAGAGTCTTGGCTGTCATCTAGTGTAGGAGGCTTACTGGGGAATTTACACAGAGGGACTTGGTAAGTGGGGTTGCAGGTTCTGATGGGGTTGGTTGATAGGGGACAGAAAAGGGGAGGATTTGTAGCCCGGAGTGACTTCGTTCTGTTCACCAGCCATCTTCAACTTGTAAACCAAATTTGGGGGAGCTGGGTTGCCTTTCGACACATTAAGAAGTTGCCTGTGAAAGGAATTGTTGGTGCATTTCACAAAGAGAAGAAGACTTTTGTAAAGTGATTAGTAGCTTCTTCACCTAGGTGTTTCATGAGCCAGATTTGGGGAGGGGAGTATTAAACTTCCTCTCTGATAGATGGAATTGGTCAGTCACATGGAGCCAAGCGGTACATTGAGATATATTTCTGGCTGCAACTGTTCCGTGTACTTCAAGGCAGGGGGTAAAGGAGTGCTTAGACCCTTTTCAGGATCACCCTGGATTTTCTCTGGAAAATGGGAATGTGGGGACTTCCCTGGAGCCCTTCATGTGGGGATCAACAACAGTGAGTAAGCCCTGAGCCCTGGGCAGATGGTCTGGTGCCACACTGCCCGCGTGGGGTCTGGAGGCCCCTTACCGGAGGCCGCTTCCACTGCAGGCGGCTCGGCAGCTTCCGCAGCAGAGGCCCACTGCCGATGGAGCGCAGGGAGGCCGGGAAGCTCTTGTCCTCAAAGAGACTGCCATCCCTCAGGCACCTTTCCTTCAGGGCCTCGTAGTCCTGTCTGGGGAGCTGCGAAAAATGCCCCATTGAGTCCTCGCGCCTCAGCTTCCAATTTCTGCAGACAGGAAACCACATGGCCATGGCTGGGACCACACAGACCCCAGGGCCCTGTGGACGGTCTCCGGCGCCTGAAACAGACAGCAGAAGGTGCCCAGTGTCCTCACATTCTGTTGAGGCTTTGCCAGGCCTCCAGGGAGGAAGAGGAAGATGGAAGGATGGGCTGGTGGTGCAGGCGAGGTGGGGGTAGGGGGAGAGGCCATGAGAACAGGACTGAAGCACCTGGTTTATTCTCATTCCAGATAGTGGGGGACCTGGAGCACTGTTTGTTTAAGTGTTGGGGTTTCTGGTGGGAGGTCCAGGCTCCCACAGGGAGTCCTGTGGGAAAGGAGGGTCTCCCCAGTCTCAGGGCTGAGTCCTGGGCCCCTGACTGTGCCAGGGCCACAGGGCTACTCCTGCTTAGTGGGGACATGGGGAAGGGAGGAGTAAGAGTGAAAGCTCTGTTCATGGACTTGGGGGTCCATGTGCTACACCTGGAAGCGGTGGTGGCTGCCCCTTCTCTGCCCCTCCAGGGAGTTGGAGAGCTGTCACTCAGCCCTCCGCCTGGTCCCATGGCCTCCTTCATCTTCCCTGAAAAATCATGTCTCTTGCTTTCCCCCTTTTATATGTTCTTCAAAACGACTTCCTTGAAGACATTTTTGGCAATGTGAAAAAAAGTCACACGTGTAGTGGCAAAGGCCGAGAGTTGCCTGAACCTCGCCTTTCACTCTTTTTTCTTATTGGTAGAATTCTAGTTTTGGCTGCCCAGCTGCCAAACTTGATTTCCCTGGGCTTCTTGGCAGACAAGACGGCCACCATAGCACCTGGTTCACAAGGTGGCAGTGGATGTCTATTAGGTGGGGCTTTTGGAAAAGCTATAACTTCACCAATAAAAACGATAGTCTCGGGACTTCCCTGGTGGTCCAGTGGTTAAGAGTCTGCCTTCCAACACGGGCTTTGATCCCTGGTCCTGGAACTAGGATTCCATATGCTACAACTGAGGCTACGCACTGCAACTACTTATTGAGCCCAGGCCCTCTGGAGCCCATGGGTAATGAGGAGCCCATGCACCACAACGAAAGATCCCACATCCTGCAACTAAGACCCAGTGCAGCCAAAAATAAATAAATATTTTTTTTAAAAAGGCTCAAAAAAAAAATAAATAAAAAAGACTCATGGTCACTATTTTTTATTTCCTCCCTCTCCCTTTTCTGGAAAGTGGATGTGATGCCTAGAGATGGAGCGGCTGTCTTGCAACCATTAGGGAACAGCTGCATGCTAGAAGGAGTCTGGATCTCAGGGACTGCTTTGAACAAAGGCACCAGCTTTGGGTGGTTTGCCTCTAGATGTCTTCTTACATGAGAAGGATAAAACTTTGGCTTACTTAAGCCATGGTAGTATCCAGACTCTGTAAGATTCTTTATGTCAGCCACTATCCAGATGCCTGCTTCATGCATTTGGTTGACTGCTATGCTTCAACCATAGCATTCTCAACTGGTACTCAATGGCATATTAAATTTTACATGTATTTTTTAGGGGGTCAGTGGGCCCCTTCTTTGAAGCTAATCAATGAGTTTCATATTAAGAGGTGTGCAAGCCATAGGCCCTACCAATCTAAATATTCTAGCACATCCAAAAAAATAAATAAATATTCTAGCACATCCTTGAATCTCCTGCATTTTTGTGCAGTTGTGATTGGTTAAGTCAGTGATTTTGAGGCCTCTATTATTTGCATTCTTATCCACTTAGAAAAAGAAAATGTCAGAACCAGAATATGCCTTGAAAAACATGTTGTCTAGTATTTCCCCAAATTACTTTAGCAGTGGGGTTCTTTCTTCATGTGAAAGAAACCCCACAGAAACTCAAGGGTGGAGACCTGAGGTTGCAGCTTGGACCCCAGTGCATATTTGCAGTTTCTCATTGTATGGTTTGAAAATCACCAGCCTTTTCTAGTCTGCCTCATTTTTCAGGTGTTCACCTGAAACCTGTTCACCCATTCACTCATCAAAAATTTTGTTGGAAACTTGTCATCTGCCAGGCTTGAGCCAGGCACCATTCTCCAGAGATGGTCCCCATCTTCATGACTCTGACAGTCTAGTGGGGGTTTAAATGACCTTTCCAGTTGCATGAGGAAATTGAATCAAAGCCCAACCCAGAACTCAGGACCCAGGACTCTGGTTCCCATTACAGTGCTCAGCCCTCGATGCCAGGAACTCACATTTGTGTGAAGTTAAGCCCTTGGGACAGAATGTATTTGCACTAAAATTCACCTACACACAGTCAAATGAAGTTTGAGTATTCCCTCACAGCTATAGAAGCAACCTGAGGGCCCTCTTCATTTGTCAAGATCTTACCCATCCTCCAAAATCCAACTTGATGCCTTCTCCAGGAAGCCTTCTTTGAATGTGTAGCCATCACTGAGCTTCCCTCATCCTGACTACCTTCCGGCCCCCTACTGTAGAGGAATCCCTACTGCCCTCTACTTGGTGCTTCTCAAATTATCATTCATGAAAGACCTGTATTCTTTTCTTTCAAATTTGTCACAGAAATCTAATTAAAATAAATTAATAGAAACAGAAAATTTTAAAGGATAATACAAAATGCAAGCCCTCCTTTTAAAAAGAAAATTCAGATTCAACAGAAATAATTTTTTTGTGGGGGGGGGGGGTCAATTGCTATGAAAGTTTCTAAACACTGACCTTTGTTTTACACTTAGCTCGTCATGCATTGATAGTGACCTGTTTGCAGAATGACCTTGTCCTTGGACCCCACTGTGGGCTCTGCAGTGAGTGATTCATGCACTGAAACTTCTCCTGCCTGATACCAGTCTTTTATCCCTCAAGGGGTTAATGCTGGTGCAATTCTGTTAGCCTCACACCCTCACCTCTCTCTGAGGTTAAGACACTGATTCCTGAAAATTCTTATTTGTCACAGTTGCTGGCACACCTTCTGGGGGAAGACTCAATCCTCTCCTGAACCTGGGTTAGAGGGATCCAAAAGCGGTTAGTCTGGTCTTGTGTTTCCCCACGCTTTTTCCTTCCTGGTATGGACTATCAGGCAAAGCTTCCTCCAGCCCACCTCCTTCCCAACAAGTTTCTTCCAACATTTACATTTGTAAACATCAGGCACCTAAAGGCAAGCTCTTACTTTTTTGTCCTTCACACACGAACAGCCATCCTTCACTGCTTGTGACATGACAAACGGGGTCCCTTGGCTTCAGAACCCAGCCCAGGGTCATGACCTCCTCACCAAGTACTGACTCACACTCAGTTTCCAGTCTGGGCCTGAAAACATGGCATCTCAACACAAGCATCGGTGTCTTGTGGGGCTCAGAGAACAACATGCCCTTCACAAGATACTCCTGCTCTAAATTTTAGGATGAGGCAACATACAAACATATCTTTAAAGAAGTATTCCTAAGTCACCTTCAGGACCTTCTAGACCCACATGCGGCTTGTTGGAAATTCTTGCGTGTCTTCCATGTATAACAAGCTGTTCAAGAAATTGGCTTATTCCCAGATCGCCACAGCTCTCCACAAAGGGCCAAATGGGTCTCGGTCATATTTGGAAATGCACTTTGACCATTGTGAGTGAGCAGTGTTGGAGCAGGCCAGTAAAACAAGATAATGCAAATGAACAGAGGCTTGCTAATCAGGGCACAGATATTAGCCAGCAAAGCCTAAAGACATGCTGTCTGACCTGAGTGCTTCCTTGGCTCCCCAGAGGCAGTTGGACTTCTCCATCACATTCTTCAGGTCAGGATCCATTTGAACTCAGCAAATCAATAATCAGAACCTCAATCTTCACCTTGCCCTATTGGCTATACCTGCCTTCTCTGTAGATGTTGGGGGTAAGAGACAGCTTTATGATGGGGAGGGGGATCCCTGGTGCCCATGATCCCAAAGAGGCCTTAGAACATTAACTGGAAGAGCAGCACCAGGTGAGACTCTGATCTCCTCCATGCCTCGGGTCCCTGCCCTGATGTTCATTCAGATGTTCACTGAGGACCTACTGTGTGCAGGCACAGCACCATGTCACATACATACATGTGACCCACCAGTAAGGGTAGAGTCAGGGCTCTGAAAAGGAAATGAAATCAGTACATCCCTGCTCACAGGTACTGTGGACCTGTAGAATCCTCCTACAGGATGACTGATTCTCGGAGAGCTCTGGCATCTCGCCACAGCCCACTGAGTTGTCTGAGTAAAACTGGAATAGAAACCTAGGCTCCTTGCACAATGGCTCTGTCTACATGATAAAAAGCATCGGATTGAAAAAATGATCAATTCCATTCTCTTGACAGTTGGAACAAAAGAACAAGACTAAGAATCAGCCTTGCCTGATTTATCTTGGGCAAAGCTATCTTTCTTTTGTGTAACGGGCATTGTACAGTGTTCATGGTATGTCAGATTTGGAATTAGAAAACCCGGAGGTGGCTGGGTTTGCTACCTCTTCCCGTGTGGCCATGGGCAGACACTTTACCATTTCCCAGCTATCTGGATTACCTGTAAAATGGAGATGACATATCCTGTGCCCACTCTCAGGACTCAAAGAGACAATGATGTGAAGTGACTTGAAGAAACTCTAAAGCAGGGGATGGCATTCTGTGATCCATGGGTCAAACCTGGCCCACCACTGGTTTTTGTAAACAAAGCTTTATTGAAACACAGCCATGCTTACCCATTTACGTATTCATGGCTGCTTTTGCAACATACAACAGCACAGTTGAATAGTTGGAACAGAGATCATATGACCCGTAAGTAAAAATATTTAAGGCCTAGCCCTTTCCCTCATAGCTCAGTCAGTAAATAATCTGCCTGCAATGCAGGAGACCTGGGTTTGATTCCTAGGTCAGGAAGATCCCCTGGAGAAGGAAATGGCAACCCACTCCAGTATTCTTGCCTGGAGAATTCCATGGACAGAGGAGCCTGCCAGGCTACAGTCCATAGGGTCACAAGAGTCGGACACAACTTAGCCACTAAACCACCACAGTCCTTTACAGAGAAATCTGCTTTAAAGCACTATCTAACCCAGATGTATTGTTGCTACATGGCGGTAGGCACAGGGGTGAGCTCCAAGGAGGAATCCACAGAGTAAAATGTGGTTAATTGAATTCATCACTGAGAATTTATCTTAATGCAACAGAATTTTATCTCTAATTGATTCATTGTTATTTTTTTTTAACAGACTATTAACATTTTGAGTTTCATTTGTGCCTCAAAAAGACTTAAAGATATGGCTTGCCATTTCTCTCTGCTAAAGTCAGGTCTCTAATACATTTTTTACAGGTGTTGACATCAGGCATTCCTGAGCAGATTTCAGGTGGCTTTGTGGGTACTGATGACGAATAGGAAAACCCATATCTCCATGTACAGATCATGACTGGTTCATGAAAGGGGAAATGATTTTACAAAATTAATGGTTGGAAAGGAGCTTGAAAGTTTTTACCATTTAGACATCTGTCTGCATTTAGATTGCATTTTTAATAGAAAATCCCAAGACTTTGTCTTTCAGGAAACAATAAAGAACACAGTCCAACTATGAACTATTTTGAAGGCAAGAATAAGATTTGTTTCCTGGATTTGCAGAACCCAGTCATGAATAAAGAAATGGTTGATATGTGTTTGCTGACTATCTGACTGAATGAATGAATTGATGTTTCATTTGTAAAATGTAAAGAATGATAAAACCTGCCCTCCCCACCCCTCCTAATAGGAAGCTGAAGGAGAAAAGGATGGGAAAACTTTTTGTGAGATATCAACCATGTGACTGCTCTTCTGTTTTTCTGATCACATCCCTGGGACTGATTTAGGCTGAGACTTGGTTTCAGTGGCCTCCCTAACAGCACCGCTTCTCACAGGTAGGGGGTGGTATGCAGGATCTAAAGCAAAGTGCCCTGAGGCACAACATAAAATCAAGGGCGGCTTCAAAAAGCAAAGGAGTCTCCATAGCAACCAGGCACCTAGAGAGGATGCTAGGTTTGGGGTTGGCGGGGAGAAATGGCAGGAAGCTCCCTGCCTTCACTGGTAATGCTGGGGTGATTACATGACTATGTGAAGATATAAGAACTTGGCTGATGGAGTTCCCTGCCCACTCTCAGCTGCCTCATCTTCCACTTGACTCCATGAGACACTACACAGCCACAGATCTTTGTAGAAGTACAGACACCCCCAGAACGGGAGTGTACACCCTAAGTTGCCATGTAACTTTCCATGGGCTTAAGAACCTTCACTTGGCCCCTGCAGAAGGCAGACCCTGATATCAGTCACTCTTTGCAGCTGAATTGAACATCAGGCTAGAAGGAACTTGGTGTCCTGCCTTTCAGTGCTCCTGAGCAGCAGTTCCAGCGGATCTAGCTGCCCAGACTCACTAGGGTGAGCCCTGGGGCATCTTTTTCGCACATCTTCTTTTTTTACTTTCTTACAGGCTCTTCGACTGGAACCTCAGTGGGGTCACGCTCTTGCCCTCTCGCCTGCTTCTGCTTTTAGAGTTCCCACCCCAGGAGACAGCAGCATCCTGGTCTTAGAGCCATTCCCTACTCTGATTTCTCCACCACCTCCCACACTTTTGAAGACCCAACCTTTTTGATCTTTCTCCCTTCTGGACATTTCAAAACACATCTCAATAGGAAGGAGTTTTAAAACAGATGTAAATGAGTTCTTTTTTTTTTTTTCAGAAGTATTTGCATCTGAAGAGAGTCACAGGCTTTGAACTGCATTATTTGATTAAATAAAAATAGATTTCCTTCCCCTCCTCCAAACAGAGGGTGGCCTCAAACCCACATGGTCAGGCTCTCAGGGTTTGGGCCTCTTTCTGGGTAAACAACCCACAGCACACACCCTCTGCTCTATGCCAACACACCTTTCAGTCGCACACAAACACAAGATGTGTCTTGCCCTCTCTGGTTCAAATTGCATCTATTCTTCAAAGCTCAGCTCATTTCCCCTTATCCACAAAAGCCTTCTCTGGCCCTCCGGCACATTTTTGCTTCTCCTCACAGCTGAGTTACTTGACAGATGCACAGATTTGATACACCTCAGGAAAGGTATTCTCAGGACATCTGAGCTTGTGTGACTGTATGAGAAGGAGACTGTTGTAAAAGGAGCAGCAATGAAAAAACAACCCTGAATCTGCTATGACCTGGGAGGGGAGGACGATGCTGGGTAACAGCACTTCCTGCCCCAAAAAAACCTTGGTCCTGAACTCGAGAAATGGATGGCCTCCCATCTCAGGCTATGATTAGCACTACTCCAGAAAACCAAGCTATGCAATTAGACACCCAGGCAACACTTTGGAAAAAGGAAGACAGTCAAAAACATCTTTGGGGGGACTCCCCTGGCTGTCCAGTGGTTAAGAACCTGCACAGGGGCACGGGTTTAATCCCCAGTTAGGGAACTAAGATCCCACATGCTGCACGGTGTAGCCAAAAATAAACAAATAAAAATAAATTTTTAAAAAAAATCTTTTTGGGAAAACTATCTGGTAGTCGGTACTAAAGGTAAAGATACATACATCCTCTGACACAGCAACCCCTGGGTATTACCTAACAGAAATGCTTGGACTTGTATACCATGAAACATGTACAAGGAAATTCATAACAGCATTATTCAAGATAGCCCTGAACTGAGAACTCCCCACAAGGCCATAAACATGGATAAATAATACTGGGGAACATTCACACAATCGAATGCTACAGAGCATGAGAGTGAACAGCCATGAACTACACCCAACCCTACAGGTGAAAGTTACAAACTCAGTACAGAGCGAAAACATCCAGACACAGAAATCCAATGATTCCGTTTACATAACTTCCCAAAAAAGGCAAAACCAGTCTATGTGTTAGAAATCAGCTTAGCGGTTACCCTTGAGGTGGAGAGATTTGTCCCCAAAACAGTTGTGCAGCTAAGAGTTATATCAATTCTATCCCTTCCTACTGATTGTTGCGATGGTCAGTAGAGAGATTTACAGTGGAAATTAAAAAGCGATAGATTCAACTTGTTAACCAAGTCTTTATTAGACTCCTCTCCATGGCCTTTGATGGCAGGGGTGCAGGATGAATCAGAATTTCCGCCCTCAACTACGTCACAGGCCTAGAGAGAGGGCTATCTTCTCTTCCCTGTGATGCTCACTCTGTGTAATGTTCAGTATCCAGCCCACCCAAGAATCCTCACTCTCCAAAGTTAGAGGTACCCTCCCACCCTGCCAGGTCCAGAAGATCACCTCAGACTGAGATACTTAGGTCCACTCCACTAGCTCAAAGTTAGAATCACAGTTCTAGCCCCGAGCTCCTATAGATTGGACCTGGCAAGTCTGGAACAAAAATGTTTAACCAGTATCCAGTCTGTGTCTCACTCATGCAGGCAGTATCTCCCTCTGCCTTCACGGCACAGACTTACACGCTGAGCCGAGAGCTAACCACCTCCCTCCACAGCCATCGCCAGCCTCCGAGGCCCAGAGGCCAGCAAAATGCTTCAGCATTGTGATTTCCAGATTTCTCATCTAAGCCAAGGCCCCTCTTTAGCACCACACTGATACCTATCACGTGAGGGACCATTTCACTCTCGCAGAAGGTGAGCATCGTCATCAGTGTTTCTTCGCATCTGATTTCACAGAGGATATCAAACCAACCTCACTTTATATTAGCACCCAGAGAGCAGCCTGCCTCCCGGAACATCAGACCCCATGCGGTCCCAGGCCCCTTCCAGCTCCCTCCTCAAATAGAGCAGGCTCAGAAGATCCCTGGAAGGGCCTGAGCCCTGGGAAATGACAGCAACTCGCAGCATTGCTAACTCTACCAAATCACCATGGATGGAAATCAGAGCTGGAGGGACCCCAGGAATCACCCAGGTCCAAAGACCCCTGATCTGAATGAGGAGACAGAGCTCAAAGGGCTGAAGTCTACTGTTCTCGGTTACACAGGTGAGCAGACGCAAAGCTGAGAACACAATTCAGATCTCCAGATGCCAGGGCTCTGCCTATATAGACACTCAGACCTGCAAAGTTCGTATCTGGAAAAGCCACTACCTCTCCTTTTCTGAACCCAGACCTCACAGAGGACGCCAGGGGCTCTAGGCTAAATTGGACCCACCTTTGAAGCCACAGAAATTTACCTGCACAGGAGATCTTGCTTCTTTAAGAAACTGGACAGGCTCTAATCCCAATGCAGATAGAACCCAACTGCCAGAGATAGCTCCTTATATAAGGTCCTTTCTAGGTACAGGTGTTGGGCTGAGTCTGAGTTCCCGCCTCCTGGAGCCTTGGCTCCTCCCCACCCTGCTCCTTCCCCCTCCCCCCCAACTTCTCTGAAAGGGCGGGGAATGCCCGGGGCTTTGTGATGTTATCATACAAATCCAATTATTTTCTTGAGCTAACAGAAGAACAGAACATGTTCCAGTAACACCTTGAGAAGGGTTAGTCATCTTCTCACTTCCAGTCTCAGGAGGTTATGTGACGATATGGCTTAGAGCATTATTTCATTGCAGGAAATAACACAATTCTTTTCTTTTTCGGTCTTCAGAGTTTGATGCCGCAACAAGGGATATTCCCCGCTGAGCAGGAACTTTGTGACTCCTTTTTGCTATTGAAAGAGCCCCCTTCCCTTCCCAAATCTACTCCCAAGTCCCACTAGTCTGCCAATTTGGTCTTCATGGTTTTGACTACTCAAAGCTAGAAACAGTGACCCCTATCGACTGTTTCCTTCCATTTCACACTGGCTATTCCTCCAAACAATTCCTGTCACTCATGTGGCTGCTCTTTTATGAAGACATCTCCTGGGTTCCCATCATGACTTGCACAGACTTTCATTAGAGTGTTTAAGTCAGTTCTAGCTTGTCTGACCCCACGTTTGCACATCTTGGATCCCAAGGCCCCAGAGCAATGGCTGGCACCCAGTGGGTGCTCAATACATGGCAATGGAATTAAAGAGTCCCTTACCTCTAGAACTCCTCCCTCCTCTCCCTTCCTACCTGCTTCTCTGCAATGGCCTTTTGCCCTGACTCTAATCTCTCACACCTTGCTCCTTCTGTACAACTACCACTGTACTCACTTTAGTAATGTATGTTATTGTTTTTAGCCCCTCAGCTGTGTCCAACTCTTTCATGACCCCATGGACTGGAGCCTGCCAGGTTCCTTCTGTCCATGGGATTTCCCAGGCATGAATACTGGAGTGGGTTGCAATCTTCCTGATTCAGGGATTGAACTCATATCTTCTGCATTGGCAAGTGGGTTCTTTACCACTGAGCCACCAGGGAAGACCCATTTCAGTAATACTGATAAAGAAAAGAATACTGATAATATTAGCTGTTATGGGCTTGACATTTGTATCTTCCTCAAAATTCACATGTGTGCATGTGAAGCCACTTCAGTCATGTCTGACTGTTCGCAATCCTATGGACTGTAGCCCTACCGGCTCCTCTGTCCGTGGGACTCTCCAGGCTAGAATACTGGAGTATTTGGAATAAGGAAAGAAATGAGTCTGTAGTGATGTGGCCCTAATTTGATAGGATTAGTGTCCCTATAAGAAGAGACACGAGAGGGCCCACACTCACTCACTCACATGCTCTCTCTCTCTCTGTGCCCTGAGGAAAGGCTGTCTGAGGATTCACTGAGAAAGCAGCCATCTATGAGCCAAGAAGAGTGTTCTCATCAAAAGCTGACCCTGCCAGACTTCATCTGGGATCTCTATCTTCCAGAACCACAAGAAAACATATTTCTGTTGTTTAAGTTACCAAATCTAGAGCATATTAGTATGGCCGCCTGAGCACGGTGAAATAATAACCAGCATTTACTGGCACATCTGACATCCCAGGTACAACGCCAGGCACACTGCATGCAGAATCTCTGAATCTTCACAACTTTTATCATCTCCCTTTTACAAAGGCGAAACTGAGGCCCGGAGCAGTAACTTGATCAAGATATCCATAACTAGTAAACAGCAGAGAGGTGACAAAGTCCCAGGGATGTCATATTCCACTAACTTTTCATCATGTTGATCAACAAAGTGTGTCTCCATTACTCCCGAGTCAAATCCAAAGCTTCGAACCTTTGGCCAGAACTCATGTTTACAGAGCCATCCCCTCCTCATGCTATTTGGTCTGAAAGTGGTGTGGGGTTAACAGGAGCAATGGTTTGGGGGAGTCAAAAGACTAGGGAGTAAAATTCTGCTGGTTTAGCTAAGGAAAGTTCAATTTTCTTTTCTGAAAAATCAGTTCATCGCCAATTTAAGATTCCCATTAAGGCATGAATTCAAACATGTTTTATAAAATATACAGAGTTCATTATTAGAGAAATGCAAATCAAAATTACAATGAGATACCACCTCATACTGGTCAAAATGGCCACTGTCAAAAAATCTACAAACAATAAATTCTGGAGAGAGTGGGGAGAAAAGGGAGCCCTCTTGCACTGTTGGAGAGAATGTAAATTGTGTACTGCCAGTATGGAGATAGATTCCTTAAAAACCTAAGACTAAAACTATCATATGATCCAATAGTTCCATTACTGGGCATGTACTCTGAGAAAACCATAATTCAAAAAAACACATGTGCCCCAGCGTTCAAGGCATCATCAGGACATGGAAGCAACCTCGATGACAATTGACAGATAAACAGATTAAGAAGTTGTGGTAAGTATTTACAATGGAATATTACTCAGTCATAAAAAGGAGTGGGTTTGAGTTAGTTCTAGTGAGGTAGATGAACCTAGAGCCTGTTATACAGAGTGAAGTAAGTCAGAAAGAGAAAAACAAATATCATATATTACTGCATATATATGGACTCAAGAAAAATGCTACTGATGAACCTATTCACAGGAATCTAACCATTCTCTGCATTGATTCCTTTTTTGTGGTTGTAAGAGTAAAACAAGAAAATCAGGAACTGTTATACTAAGTGTTACTTCTGACAGCACTATAGATAGGGATTTAAAGTCCTGGTGTTTATGGCAACACCAAAGCTTCATAAAATAAATTGACAAGTGCTCCAATGTTTCTTGCTGCTTGATCTTTATTCAGTTGGTTGTAGGTCTTTAAAACTAGGATCCAACAAAGGAAAGAGAAGGGATTTGATTTGTGAGTAGAAGAAAGGAAAAGGAAAAATTGGTGGTTCCATATATAACTTTTAAGCATTAGAAATTTTTCCAAAAACCAAGATAATAAAAAGAGGCTTTGTGGGCTAGCTCATAAATTAAAAGTCATCTCCAAAGTTCCAAAGTAAATTCTAAGACCTAAGTTATTAATTTCTTCACACTGAAAATATATTCAGAATGTCATATGAAAATATTCTTGAAAAAACTCACCGGGAAGTTTGGAAATAAAAACAGACAAGGTATTTTTTCAGCAGGAGGGTGTTTCCTTACATTGTCAGAGACTTAGTTAGAATTTGAAGGACATTGATTTCTAACCCATAACCCAAGTGAACTTGAATTGTCAAGGTGTGCTATATCTGGGAAGGGCTTGGGGAGGCCCCAGGAGTCATTCAGATCAGGGAGGTAGGGCAGGCATCAGCACAGAATGGTCTGGAATGGTTGAGGGTAAAAGATGCAGAAATACACTGAGGTCCAGGTCTAGGCAGGCAACATCAGAGAGGGTCGAAAACAGCTTGGCGACCTGGCCACAGGGCACACCTGGATTCCTAGGAAAGTAATGGATGTATGGCTGACCTCTGTCTCTCAGGGCAGAGGGTCTGAGGCAGGGAGCTCTTCATGGTTTAGTGTGTGTGTGTTAGTCGCTCAGCCCTGTCTGACTCTTTGTGACCCCAAGGACTATAGCTGCCCGGCTTCTCTGTCCATGGGATTCTCCAGGCAAGTTTACTGCAGTGGATTGCCATTCCCTTCTCCAAAGGATCTTCCCAACTCAGGGATCCAATCCTGGTCTCCTGCACTGCAGGCAGATTCTTTAGCATTTGAGCTATAGGGAAGTCATGGTTTAGAATGTAAGGCAATTGCTTATCAGAAAACCAAACAAGAGCAGAATTATTGAACCAGATGTCAAGAGCCCATAAAATATCCAGATTAGGCCCTGGTTATTTCCCCAGTCTTGGGGCAGAATTGGTGGCTAAACGATGGATGGATGGAGGTGAAATAGGAGCAGAAGCAAGAGAACCCTCCGTCACCCTCCATTCGGGTTACCGTCTTCTTTACCTTACCTTCTCTGACCTAATATTGACCCAGGGGAGCAGGTCTGAGTAGCATGTGGGATCATACTGGGCAATGCCTAGGACGCATGTATTTATGACATACATATCATATATGGTACATAACATTTCAGTTAGATAGGAAGTACATTTTGGCATTTCTCTAGCAAGTTCACACAACATCTGTTAATCTAGCATGCTGACCTCTTTTTTTTTTTAACATGCTTTCCCCCATGACCTTTGGAAAGAATTTGATAACCTAACTCATGAAAAGATAGGCATGATTAATGACAGTTAAATTGTCAAATGCCAATGATTCAATGACAAAACATAGGCCTTGAAACCTAGAACTTCTATTAACAATAAGCCTAGGGGAGAACTTCTTCACATGATGGGCCTTCCTGGTATCCCACTCAGATCATATAATTATGAAGTTATGAATTATTCTTCCAAACAAAGACTGATCAAAGAGAGAAAATAAATAAACAAAAAAGTCTACTTTATGATTTGTTTTATCATTTCTTTTTTAGCTTCTAGTCTGGTTCCCTGACAAATAAAAATGTTGTCTAGACTTTTTCCTTTCAGCGCCTCACAGGGTACATTTCTTGTTTTCTGCTTCTATTCTTAATTGTGATAGGAACTATTAAACTTGTCCAAATTGATACACAACTACAGAACATACTACCACTCTTCTTCTCGACCTTTATTTTGTTCCTGACATCACTTTCCTCTGAGTGTCTCACAATTTTACCTCTACTTATCTGTCAGTATGGGTTTGTTTATTTTCCATTTGACTTGTAACCTCGACTATAGCTATTGGCAGTACATTTGTCTGCCATTATATGCAGGGAAAATTGGTTGCTAAGGAGAACAGTGTGGTTTCTATATTTCCTTCCAAGAGGTAGTGCCAAGGTTTCTGTCAAGAAAGAAGCTCTGATGGTAAATAAACCATGACTAATCTCAGGGGTACCAAATGAGTAAGACATGGTGCCTAATGCCCAGAAAATCCAAGAAAGGAAGGGGAAAAAGTCCCAAGGCCAGTAGCATCTCACCCAGGGTGATGACTCCACAGAACTGCTGATAGAGTAGCTCCAATTCTTGAGAGTTCTGCATACAAGACCCTCTAAAAGTGGTGTCTCTAGCTTGCAGGTTTCCAGGTCACCAATCAAAGGAAACCCTCACCTTAACAATTGTGTCTACTAGCTATCCTCAATCTTGCATTTTCTTAAAATAAAGATTTTTCTCTACATCAAAAAAACAACAGGCTTTTATGGAATATATGGACTCAGGTTTTCAACAGGACACTGGCAGAGGTTTACATTGAAATATATTTTTCTCCTATGGTCTTCTTAGGGCTTCCCTGTTGACTCAGATGATAAAGAATCCACCTACAATGCAGGAGACTTGGATTTGATCCCTGGGTTGGGAAGATCCTCTGGTGATGACATGACAACCTACTCCAGTATTCTTGCATGGAGAATCTCCATGAACAGAGGAGCCTGTAGGGCTACAGTCCATGGGGTTGCAAAGAGTCAGACATGGCTGAGCACTCACACACCAGGCACCACAGTTCCATGGAAGGGTTCTTATGTGCCTTTCAAAACATAGAAGATCAAATATCCTTTTACCCGAGAACCTTATCTCTGAAGCCTGAGTGTCTGGACTTTCAGAGATGAGGCAACAGCTCTGAAAACATTAGTCACTCAGTCATCCTCAGGTCTGAACCTCCTGAGTACCTGGCATGTTTTACCTTGATCTGCCCTTTCTAAGATTTTGGAGTCTGTGTCCTAGAGAGAGGTTGTGCTCAGAGCCAGAGAAACCTGGGGTTTGAACCCAGCTCCAACCACTTACTGGCACAGCTTTAACATCTGCTTTATCTACAAAATAGGAATAATATATACCTTGTAACATAAGTGGGAAAATTCAACTATTCATTTCATAATAAATACAAAACATTTAGTCCAGTGGCCAGTCCATAATAATAAGTAAATTGTGTTAAAACAATAATTATGATTATTCTTTAATGATTGGATTTAATGGTTACAGAGAGCTTTAGGAAACCCTTAACCCCTGGGCCTGAGTGTGAGCTGCCTACAGCATATCCAAAGGAAGCTCAGACAGGAGACAGGAATATTTAAGATTACTGGCATACAGACGGTAACCAAAATCTTGCAAGTGGGTAATATCACAGTAGTAGATTAATTCTTTCTGGCTCGTCCTATATTCATATTTTTGGCCCTCACAGGGAATAGCCCTCCAAATACAACTTTTAAAATCTCAGTTCCTTAAATTATTTTTTAATGCAACAGAGTGACTGGTTCCCTTTCTATTAACCATACCACATCAGACCACATCTGAGTGTATCAATTGGTTTACCTACTCTTCATAAAAACTGTGGCACGTGCCCTGCCCAGCTTCGTTCTAGGTACTAAGCTTCTGCTCCGCTCTCTGGGAGAATCATGAGGCTGAATTGTCATGAAAATGAAGTAAGCCATCTGTATAAGAACAACTATCATAGTGCCCACCATTATAGCAGGCTTTCAGGCAGCATTGATAGTCCTCATCTCCCGTGTTTTTGTTCATGCAGCTCAATCTTATAATTATTTTTGGCAGCTACATTTTAGTGTTGACTCACACTGAGTGCTGTCAATGTAATCTCACGTCACATGTTAAGACATGTGAGTTCTGTCTCATCCTACAAAAGGAAAACCCACTGAGAAGATCCTAGACTGATCTTCAGTATCCTTATGGCTATCATAGATATCACTCCCCAAACCTATTGCTCATCTGTGCTCTCAGTTCCTATTCACAGCACCATCATCCACCCAGGCTTCTAAGAAAGAACACTCGGAGCAGATAATACAAATACGTAATTATGTATATAAAATTCTCTATATACAAAACACATGTATCTGTCAAATCTAAGAGGATGCTATGTGCCTGATGCCAAGAATATTTTTTATCTGACCAAGAAAAAAGCATAAGTGTTGAAAGAGATCACAATTCCAAAGCTAAGGGGATGAAAGAAAGAAGAATCCAGATAGTTATCAGAATAGCACTGCCATCAGGAACAAAACAAGAAGTCTCTTTTTAAAATTCTCAACTGTTTTAAAATTTATGGCAAAATATGAAATATAATTATAAGCCTAAATAGTACTAATAAAGAAGAAGAACACTAGTTGATCCTCACTTAACTTGAAAACAGAATGAACTAAAAAGTACTGTATAAATGAGCATTTAGTAAAAAAAAAAAAAATACATAAGATACTTTTTAAAGTAATGGCATTCCTATATATAGCAGTAAGTGTGTGTGTAAGTTGCTCAGTCATGTCTGATTCTTTGCAATCCCATGGACCGTAGCCTGCAAGATTCCTTTGTCCACGAAATTCTGCAGGCAAGAATACTGGAGTGGGTTGCCATTCCCTTCTCCAGGGGATCTTCCTGATCCAGAGATTGAACCCAGGTCTCCTACATTGCAAGTGTACTCTTTACCATCTAAGCCACCAAGGAAGCCCACATAGCAGTAAGCATTTTGAAATTATCATACTAGAGATAACTTTTATAGTAACAATAAAAATATAAAATAACTGAGAATAATCTTAAGGGGAACTTTTTTTATTTATTTGAGGTCAACTACAAAAAGTTTACACAGATGTAAAAGAGTAAGTGGAAACTCGTATCATATTCTTGGATTGAAATTTTAAATATTAAGATGTTAATTCTCCAAAAATTAATATAGTTTTATTGAGACTCTGATAAAAAAAAATACCCCAATGATCTTGTTTTGTGGGGGAGGGCAGAGACGAGGAGATAATTGACAAGACATCTTTAAATTTAGTCTGGAGGAATAAACACAGAGACAGAAGATGAATGTCCTTATTGTGAAAACAAGGAACAATTTTCAAAACAATGAGAAAAACACTAAATATTTTTAGAAAAGTGAAGGAAAAACAAAAGTAGACAATCACAGAAGAAATATAAATGGCTCATAAAAGAAGAAAAATTTCAAACTTTTTTGTAATAATATATACACTCCTTTTTTAAAATCAGCTAGAGATTGGTGAATTCATTTAAATGATAACATACAGTGTTAGAGGGGGAAAAAAACCATAGGAACTCTAACATCATTGCAATCGAGATACAAACTGTTGTACCTCTTTTGAAAAGCAATTTGGTATAAGTATCGAAAGAATTTATAATGTTCCCAACGGTTCCATCTATAAAATATATTTTAAATAAATAAAACTGTAGATGAAGAACTATGTACAAAGGTGTGCATCTTTCAGTGAAACACAATAGATAACTCTAAAACAGAGCTTTCATAAATGCTGGCAATATTTCTGCCAATGACTTACATGTTCACAATTTAAGTATGGTTAATTAAATTATGGAATCTCCATACTGTTGATTATAAGCCTTCATCCCAATTTAATTATTCAAATAGTTTCCCGGGATATGTGAAATACGCATGGTATAATGTTGACTGGGGAAAAAGTAGAGGATAAGGAAATATCTATCAACATAAATGAGATGGAAACTAAGTTATCCCCAAATTTCATAATTACTTTTTAATTAGAAGGAACAAAAGAATGAGAGAAAGAGGAGGGGGAAGACAGAAAAGACAGGGCAAGAAGAAAGTGAAACTCAGAAATTGTTAAAACGAATTAGTAAGGGAGAGTGCCTAGTCATACCAGATATTAAGATGTATCATATGATCACAGTAATTTAGGTGGCATGTTACTAAAAATAGACACATAGCTCACTGTAACAGGATAACTCTGAAATAAGGCTTTAATTATCCAATAATTTATAATAATATATATTTAGGAAGACTTGGCAAACCAAAAGAGAACAGAAGACTATTTAACAAAGAACTGTAAAGAATCTGGAAATAATTTTGAATACATCACCATCCCACAACTTTATACCAAAACAAAAAAAAACCTGATAATGAATTTTAAAGTTACATATAAAAATTTCAAATTACAGAATAATTTTGAGAAAAATTCAAATTCCTGAGCAGGAGAACTCTAAGTTTAATGTAGTAATAGAAAAAACCGTAAAGAATAAAACCAATAACTTTTCCTAGAAAACAATTTTCAAATTCAATAAGTAAAAAAAAATTAATTTTATAAGCAAAACACAAACTAAAATAAAAATAGATACAATTTTTAAATAGAGAAAAATTGAGACAGCAATTGCTGAGTAGCAGATTTTTTAAGACTGGAGCAGGCTCTAACATCCACTACCGTCTGGTTTTGTATTTTTAAATAATGTCCACTCCTATCTACTGCCTTTATCAGATTCCTTCTGCTGGTTCCTTTTGTGACAGTCATAGCCTTATTGTTTTACATTCATGGGCCAACTGCAGGCAATTCACATTTCCAGTCTCTGTGCTTATCAAGAGCCACTTCCCCAATGAGTTAAGTTTGGAGCCTGAATCAGCCCTGATTTAGATTTTAAGAGAGATGAGAACTCAGCCTTCCTCCTCAAGGAGCTTCCTCTCTCTCCCCTCATGGGGAGACAGGCAAAGTTTACCACTTAGAAAGATGTTCGGGACTTGTACTGGTTCCAAGGTCCCTCTGAATTCCTGTACTTTTGTCATTTCACTGCTTTGTCACTTTTATGACCCAAGGAGGGTTGTTTGGTGGGATGGTGCAATCAAGATACTACCTGCAGGGACAGATTAATATGTCTGGACTTGGAACCGAGACTGGGTTCTGGTTTTGCTTTCATCAAGAAGCTCAGAGCTGCACGTGCCGCTTGCCTCTAAGGAGTACTGGATGAGTTCATCTCCACCCAACATGATCCCTGCACCTGCTACTTGCCCTTCCCCCTTCCATCTAATGCCTCAAATGTTGAATTACTTTTCAGAATTCAGGAGACATGGGTAGGCTGCCTCACATCTTTTGTGGATCAAGGAGAAAGGAAGTAGGATGTTGGATAGCTCCACAGAGGATGCCTGCGTGGGCAATGCTTTCAGCCTCTCTGTCCATGAGCGTGCCTCTCTAGGAAACACTCCTATCTTCACTTTCAGCACTGCTGTGAGGGCCAGCTGCTACGAGCGCAATGCTCACCCTCTAGAACACAAGTGCTATGAAAACAGAGACTGATGATGAAGGTGATGAGGTTTTCTAATTACAGCTCATACCTCGTAAGTTACAAATGTCTTGCCTTTGGGAGATGGGGTTCTCAGAGAGAAAACTGAGCTGTATTGGCTGTATTATAGGGGCTCATCAAGCAGACATTTTAATAAAGCCAGACATCCACTGCCTCCCACAGTGTGAGCTTTCCTCCTTGTGATGTTGGACTTTGCAGGTGAGCTCCTGCCTGGTACACCTAGGGATGAAACTATCTTTCCGCCCATGAGAGCTGCTATATGACAGTCTCAGCAATTAACTACATGTGGCAATAAAGGTACGAATGGGGCAAGCTGCTGAGGAGCAACTGGACAACTGGACTCAGCCTGTTACTTTATCTCCTTTTCTGTTTATAAATTTCCTAAGTACAATTCCTCATCTCCTCATTTTTATTCTAGACTTCCCTTTCTTTGTATGCAGCCGGTTTTCATTCATTCAAGGGGAAAGTGAACTACTGTTCACTGAGTATAAACTACTGTTTATTTATATTTATATATGTATTTATATATAATTGTGCCGTATATAATTATGTCTATAGATAGATATTTATAGAGAGAGTATAAAACTGTATTAGGTCCTTAACCCACATTGTGTCAATTTTTCCCCACAACAGCATTGTGGAGTCCTTCTTAGACCTGGTTTCACACATGAGGATACTGTCATAAAAAGAAGTTAAACAGCTTAGCCTAATTCTCAATAAGAGGGATTGGCTGAGCTGATACACTTTCCTCTTCAACAGAGTGCAACAAAATGAGTAAGCTAAGGTATACACACCTGGGAGGGGCCAGGCTGGTCGAGGCTCAGGTTCTAGGGTTGTGGACACTGGTCTCCACTTGGACTGTCACTCTGATTTCTCTAACATCCCCAAGTTAGAGCCAGGGCACACTTTTTTTTTTTTTAATTCCAGGTTGCCAATGCAGTTTCCATACTCTCATCCCTCTACTTCTAACGCAACTTTGGTGGTCCTGGTGAGAAAGGGAAGAAAGGGGATAAAAGGCAAAAGCCCAGTTTCATAGTGCCACCCTCAGGGGCCTATAACAAATGCCACACATTCCACTATTAGCAATTCTATTTCTTGGACCCCATGAGTCACCCTCAGTTACAATACAAATGAACCAAAAAAAGTTACTCACTGATGATGAAATTAAATTGGCTTATTAAATAGGTCTAGAACACAAGGCAGTACCCACAAAATGAATAAAAATAACAGATTATTATATTAAGAGTCAACAATATACCCTGAGCACTGTCAATGGATCAGGCAGTCACTGAGCAGTAGACATGCATTGTCTCCATTCACCCTAAAAATACACTCTTACTCATAACGGAGCTGAAACTGGAAGAGTGAAGCCACTTTCCTGAGGTCAGTGAGGATGTGGGGGAAATGGACTGCTGGTTGACTGTCTGGGAACCTCAGGCTAATAGAATATAGGAGCCAGGTGGTGTGTTTAGGAGCAGCACGCGGTAGGAGGGAGGCAGCTAGGAGCCAGATGGGACTGAAAGCAAATGCTGATAAAATATTGAGTAGGAAAATAATAGTTTCAGGGGATTATGTGCTGCAGGATATGCTTTTTACAAAGTTCTAAAGCATGAAACCTCAACAATATGCTATTATTAATGATAATATTAATTTAAAAACCAAGGGAATAAATTCCACATAGTGTCTAGCTCTGGGGGTAGCTAGGAGACAGGGACAGAATAATGGAGGGACACATAGATACACGCAAATTACTGCTAATTTTTCCAGTTCTTAGACTGGATGCTGGGTACACCAGGGGTTTATTACTGTGTTATTTAAAAGTGTGTTCAACAAAAAAAGAAAAAATGTAACCAAAAAGCCAGGTATAAGGAGTTTGTCTTCAATCACAATTATGAAAAAAATCTAACTTTGTGTACCCAGGGAATTTTTTTAAAGAATGGGGGAATGATAAATAAACAGCCAAATACTCATTTTCAAATTTAAGAAATAAAACACTGCAAATAGAGTAGAAGACACCTGTGTACCCATCCCCGATTTCTCTTCCATTCTTGGTACATGGATTCTTTACCACTTGCACCACCTGGAAAGCCACATACATATTCCCTTACATTTAAAAAAACTTCTGAGCATCATGAACAACAACAAATGCTTTTTGCATGATTTAAAATTTAAGAGACATGGTGTTTCATATGCTTCGCATCATAGACTACCTTGGGTTTTCTTTACTCAACGCTATGTTTTGGCATCAGACCCAGTCCCTGCATTTTCTCATTTGTATACTATTTTTTTTATTATGGGCTTCCCTGGTGACTCAGATGGTAAAGAATCTATATGAAATTAATTTTATCATATAAACATGGCACAATTTATCCACTTTCTTGGTGAAGAAAATTTCATTGTCTATCATATTTTGCTGTTAAAAACAATGCTGCCCTCAACATAATTCTCTCCCCATGCACCTGCACACGGACAAGAGTCTCTAGATAAAGTGTAGGTGTGGGATTGCAGAGCAAATGGAGGACACACACACCCTGAGCTTCACCAGGCAATGCCAAATCATTTCCTAAGGCATTTATGCCAGTCTACACATCCACCAGTGATGAGCGAGAGTTCCCATCGCTCTACATTCTCACCAGCACTCAGTATCATCCAATGTGTGTTTTTTGTCCATTTTGGTGGGTGTGAAGTGCTGTCCAATTGTGGTTTGGCATTTTTCTAACTACTAATAAGGTTCAACATCTTTTCTTACTTTTATAGGGTAGGAGTCTTTTTTGGAAAAGAAAACTTTGTGTCTTTGTTAATATGTTTTTCCTGTTGGAATGTTTCTCTTTTTCTTATAGATGCACAAGCATTAATTGTATATTTTGAATGTTCTTTGGTTGGTTTCATATATTGCAAATATCTTCACATTCTGTTTTGTATCGTCAGTTGAATAATAGTGACTTAAGTTTACTACTACCAAATGTATTAATCTTATTTGCAATATGTACTTTGGTGTCTTCAGTTCAGTTCAGTCGCTCAGTCGTGTCTGACTCTTTGCAAACCCATGGACTGCAGCACGCCAGGCCTCCCTGTCCATCACCAACTCCCGGAGCTCGCTCAAACTCATGTCCATTGAGTCGGTGATGCCATCCAACCATCTCATCCTCTGTTGTCCCATTCTCCTCTTGCCTTCAATCTTTCCCAACATCAGGGTCTTTTCAAATGAGTCAGTTCTTCACGTCAGGTGGCCAAAGTATTGGAGGTCCAGTTATAGCATCAGTCCCTCCAATGAATATTCAGGACTGATTTCCTTTCGGATTGACTGGTTGGCTCTCCTTGCAGTCCAAGGGACTCTCAAGAGTCTTCTCCAACACCATAAATCAAAAGCATCAATTCTTCTGAGCTCAGCTTTCTTTATGGTCCAACTCTCACATCCATACATGACTATTGGAAAAACCATAGCTTTGACTAGACGGACCTTTGTCAGCAAAGTAATGTCTCTGCTTTTTAATATGCTGTCTAGGTTGGTCATAGCTTTTCTTCCAAAGAGCAAGTGTCTTTTAATTTCACGGCTGCAATCACCATGTGCAGTGATTTTGGTGTCTCAATAAGAATTCTTCTTGACTTTATAAATGTGTTCTCTACTGCAACTTCTATATATATCAAATTTCCATATTTGCCAGCTATTTTACTGGGTCACTCTTCTCTTGGTCTATCTCTGTGCTAAAACCTCAGCACCTTAACCACTGCAACTTGATAATGACACCTACTAGGGCAAGTTCCCTCCTCTAACTGTTGCTATTGCTATTGCTGCTGTGTTCCTCCTCTTTCTCCCCTCCTCCTCCTTCTACCCTTATACTTGCCTCTCTTCCTCATTCTTCTTCTGGAATACCTTAGTTATTCTTGGACTACTTACTGTCTTATATACATTTTAGAATCACCTTGTTAATTTCCATGAAAAACCCTGTTCAGATTTTAATTTAAATTCTATCAACTATTGAATCTAGCAATTATGCTGTAAAGAATTCACATCTTTATTGTATGAAATCTTTTCATAATTGAACATAGTACATCTCTCCCACTTATTTAGAACTTCTTTCATGTCTTCCCATTGATTTTTATCATTTTTCATTTAACGGGTCTTGCACATCTTTTGTCCGATTTATCCCTAGGGTTTTTTTTTTTTTTTTTGTAGTTTTTAAAAAAGCTCTCCTTTGGAACTCTTTATTGCTAGTATATAGGCATGCTGCATTATTACTTGGTTCTTTTTTAAAAAGATATATTTCCCAATTCTTGGGGCTTCCCAGGTAGTGCTAGCGGTAAAAAGCCCACCAATGCAAGAGACGTAAGAGATGCAGGTTCAATCCCTGGGTCAGGAAGATCACTTGAAGGTGGGCACAGCAATCCACTCCAATACTCTTGCCTAGAGAATCCTATGGACATAGGAGCCTGGCGGGCTAAAGTCCGTAGCGTCCCAAAGACCTTCACCATCTCATCACCACCAAGAGCTGGAGTAACATGTATCAACGTGTACTGAGTAAATTAGATAGTCAGGCTGATGTTGAGTTGTACACAATATCATGGCTGTATTAGTTACTAAAATATTGAAATATTTCCAATAAAGGACCCCCCTGACTTCCCTGCTGGCACCCTGGCCATCCTGGCCTCTCTCCATGGACAGACCCAGACTTCCCAAACTCCCAAACATTACTAATGTGGTTTAACATCTTATATTTATAGGACAGTATAGTTGTAGTCTCTTTTTATAAAAGGAATTTTGGAGTCTTCTGCTAATTTTTTCTATTGGAATTTTTTCTTATTAAGACAGGCATTAATTGTATCTTTTGAATGCTCTTTGTGGGTTTTATTATTGCAATATACTTTCACTCTTTTTTGTATCTCTATCCAAAAGAGGTGGGGGGCCAACGTAGATGAGTGTTCTGATTGCTCCATTCCTATGCCATGTGAGTTGTTAAAAATTTTGAAAGTTGCCTTGCACACTCACATGCCAGTGCTAACGTAACACCAAGGGTGAAATATTCATCTGAGTCATTTCTCAATCAAGGTGCAGAGAGCTCAGAAAGAGGAGATCAGCTTTGGGGATCAAGGAGGGGGTCAAGAGATCTGAACTGTAACCAAGGAGATGCAAGCCAGCACCCACCTCTGGGGATCCCCACCTGAATCTCTGCACCTCGCCTCGCTCCTCCCCTTGGAGTTCCCATAGGCACCTTGATCATATTTCAGACTTTAAATGCCAAGTCTGCTCTCTTCCTGACTCCATACTGGTGGAACAGTGTCTCCAACCACCTTGCCCCCAACAGTAGGAAATTCAGAATTATCCTAGACTCTGCCTTACCCATAGTACTACTTACCAAGATCTGTCAATTCTATGCCATTAAAAACAAAATCTCCTAAATATGATCTTTTCTCTATCCCAATTACTCCAACTCCTGAGTTTTTTAATAGTTTCTTAATCAGTCTCTTGGCCTCCAGCCTCTTGTTTCTCCAGCCCCTCCCCTGCACTGCTACCCACATTAGCAGTCCCACCTGGCCCATGAGCCTACTCTGTTTCCTCATCTGTGGAGAGGAGTATGTGGAAGCCATCTGCCCTGGCAGCAGGGAGTGTTTTGTCACTGGTGCAAATATAAAGCAGATCGTCTTTGAGTTGGTTTTATTATTGTGTTTAAATTCCTTGCAGACAATGCACCCCTTTTTGCCTATACCTGCCTGGCCAGCTGTTCTCATCCGCTTCTCCTTGGTGTGAAACTGGAGACGTGATCTGCCCTATAGAGCTGCTGTATGCTATGCTTAGTCATTCAGTCATGTCAGCTCCTTTGTCCATGGGGATTCTCCAGGCAAGAGTACTGGAGTGGGTTGCCATGCCCTCCTCCAGGGGATCTTCGCAACCCAGGGATCAAACCCAGGCCTCCCGCATTGCAGGCAGATTCTTTACCGTCTGAGCCACCCAGGAAGCTAGAAGGTTAAATGAAACAATACTTGCTGGGAACTTAGCCCAGGCCCCTGCACATGGTGAGCATTTGGTCCATGTTAAGCATGATTAATAATAACATTATTATTGATTCCTTATCACCTCTGTGATTCCTGTTTCTGTAAAACCTTTTCTGCCTGGCCTCAGTCACTCCCTCCCATCCTCCTGAAGTCCATACTCTTGGCAGCAAACTATTGACTCTGCCTTCACCCCACCAAGTTCTTCCATGTTCCCCTACCTTTGCAAGTGCACTTTACACAGCCTGAAATGTCCCCCTTCTTCTCCATGGGTTCATCATTTAAGATCCAGCTCACAGTCAGGCTTTCTATGACGCCTTCCTCAAATTATCCAGACAAAAAGGATGCCTCCTCCTGCTATGCACCCAGGCCTTCCGTTCCTATCTTCTCTTTAAACCCAGCCTGGCTGGAGTTCCTGGAAGAGAGAGACCCTAGTGCTTATTTTGGTGATCAAATTTGTAACCACAGTCACCAAAATTGTGCCATAACACTGGCTTAATACTTATGGACGTTTTGCTTATTTTGTTTGATTTTATTGGAAGGAATGAACAAATGAATAAATGAGAATAGTTTGACTTCACCTAGACCTAGCAAAAAGTTTGGGTAGTGATAGTATCGGTCATTTGGGGTAAGCTAATATCGGACTCTTCTTTCCATGCGCCAAGAAAAATATTACCTAACAATAGAGAACCTGTCATCCTAAGAAACTGAACTCAGTAACTGAAGGAAAGCCTATATTTAAGAGCAGGGAGAGTGTGAAGCAGGTCAACTCTGTCTTCGCAGCTGTCCCTGAGAGGGCGCTGTTCCCAAATCAAACCTCCAGAGGCTGGGAATGAAATACCAGAGCGTTCCCACCGAGCATGCATCCATCCCTTCCCATGCAGCGAGAGGTCGTGGGTCCCCAGTGGGGCCACTGCCCACAAACATGGCGGCGCCCTGCTCAGCTTCTCCCCGCCGGGGCAGCAGGGCCGCGCCAGCTTTGCCAGTACTCGGGGACTTCCTCCGCGAGCCGGCTTCCTGCACGGCTGGCATTTAAACCCGCGCCTGGAGCTGCGGGCTGCGGCTGCAGATGCTGAGCTGTCCGCGGGCTGGGCAGCGCCGCCGCCTCCTCTGAGCCTCCGGGGCGGGCGGGAGCAGATTCTGAAGCATCCTTTTACTGCACCGGAGCCAAAGTGGGAGAGAGCTAGGGGAGACCGGGGGACCCAGTATTTGACATTGCAGGTTTGACTTTTTCCCCAAGATCGCAGCTCTCCCGCCCAACCCAGATATTTTTCCTCTCTCCGGCCTTGATTGCTGAATGAAGCCGGGGCTGGGCTTGGTCCCAGGAGCAGGGGAAGAGCGCGTTCGCGGCCCCACGCCGTCGCCCCGGGGACCCCCGAGCCCTGCGTCCTGGCCATGGTGCGGCTGAGCCCGGCGCTCCGGTGAGGCGGCGGCGCGGTTGGGAGCACCGCTGGCCGGCCCAGAGGGACACCTTCCCCGAGAACCCGGGATCGCTGACTCCACGCCCTCCTGCTGGGACTGTGCACCGGGGGCGAGCAGGCGACCGGTGGCCGCGATGTTCAGCTGGCTGCGCTCCGACGACCGCCGGAGGAAGGACCCCGAGGTCTTCCAGACCGTGAGCGATGGGCTCAAGAAACTCTACAGGACCAAGCTGCTGCCCCTGGAAGAGCACTATCGCTTCCACGAGTTTCATTCTCCCGCCCTGGAGGATGCCGATTTCGACAACAAGCCCATGGTGCTGCTGGTGGGCCAGTACTCCACCGGGAAGACCACCTTCATCAGGTAAGCCAGCCAGGGTCCCCTAGCAGCCCACCCAGCTGCCCAGCGTTAGACCCTCTGCTCACTCCCGATGCCCCGCCTGCCTGGGGACAAGAGATAAGTCTTCCCTTGAAATCTCTGAAGAAATCCTTGGGTGGGGGTTGTCCAAAGCTTATCCTATAATTTCATTGGATGGTCCCTTGCTCCATCCTACCTAGCACCTCTCCACTGCACTCTGCCCATGAAGTGTGAAGTTCAGAGCCATCCCTATGCTACCCATTTTATGGATGGTGAAACTGAAACCCAGGAGGCACAAGTGAGAGGTATCCTGGTCACAAGAATACGTTAGGCTGGTGGGGGTGTCTGACACCCTTTCCTTGTAGGGACATGCACTCGATGGTCAGGACCACTTTCCTTGCCTTCTGAAAGCTTCAGTCACTCACATGGGGGCTTTACAGTTGCAGCTGAGGGGGTGGGCCAGGGAGCCGGCTTGTCCTTCTTTCATCAGTTTCCTTTTCCAATCAGAGCTCCTTACAAATATCTCTTGGAGACTGGAGACAAGCAGTGTCTAGAGGCAGAATGCTATTTTGTTTCCTGTTGATCTTTGTGGCTCAGTAATCATATTAAAGTCTTTTGGAGGTGGACAGAATATTGGCCACTGTCTCATCCAACTGCTTGACTTGGCAGGCAAGATAACTGAGGCGTAGAGAGGTTAAATGAATTGTCCAAAGCCATATAACAGGATGGGAGGTTGACCTGGGATGCGGTCCTAGATGCATGGGAGGAGATGGTTGGCTCAATGCCTGTAACTTTGAGGGTGAGTCATCCATCCCCTTGAATTACAGAATCCTCGGGCTGTGGGGATCCTCAGGAAGTCAGCTGTCCACCTGGCCTTCAAAAGAAATCCACTTATTGTCCACCAGAACGATAAGGACCTTTCATATCTTTAGAAGACAGGCTTCTCTCCAGCCCTCAGGCCACATAGCCTTCAAGGCCAGGCCATCTTCCTTGGCCTCATTCACACATTCACAGGCCTGAAAGCTGTTGAGGGTGCTCTGTGTTGAGAGTCAGGCTCATAGAAAGTGGTGATGGGTTCAGCTCTCCCCTGCCCCCGCAGAGTCAATGGTGCTCATCTCCTATGGAAGGTTTCAAAGCGGGGATGCTCTTGTTTCCATTCATTGACCTGCAACATGCAAAGCACCGTGCTTTGTTTGGTGGAGAGCAGAAAAGTTCACAGTCTAGTTCCTGATTTTCTAGATTCAAATTTTCCCTAGTGCTAAGCTTTTGACATAAGCCTTCTGGGAGCAGGGCACACACCATGTTAACATGGCATGTCTGAACGGGACATCGGCTGAGTTTTTCCTTGTGGGGTGGACAGCCTTGGACTCACTCAGCTTGAGAGGCTGAGTGATTTCTGAAGTTAGGTACCCAGGGGGATTGTTGGCTTTTGGAGGTCTTATATTGTTAGAACTGCAAGGACCCTTGCAAAGAATCTAATTCATTGCTTCTTAACTTTTCAAAAGGTCTATGGACCCAATCTTTACAAAAATACACCTATATCCCAAATTTACATATAATTTTGGGGGTCCAAGCCTTGGACATTAGGGCAAGAACCCCCGATCTAATGCATCTCCCTTTTTTTGTTAAACGCCTGTTGCTGCCAAAGACACTTCAGAGCCTCCTGGTTCTGTGCAAGGTCTCCTTTGTAACATGCGTCTTCCACCTGGCCCCATGGGAGGCACAGGCCATTTACAGATGGCTCCTGCCCATCGCGTGGCCTTCCCCAACCCTCTGGACACACCTTGGTTATAATTCTTAGTTGGTTGTTTAGAACTTCTCCTTCCTGCGGCACCAGCACTTACTGCCTAGCTCCCTGGGGCCTTGCGCGGGGGGTCTCTGCTACAGGAGCTCCCAGTAGACATTTGCAGAATGGGAGGGGAGGTGGGGAGAAGCCAACATCCCCGAGGGCGGGATCCCCGAACAGCAGACGTGTTTAAGTGCCTCTTGTCTGAGATACTCTCCTGGCTTTGCCTGAGTCATGCTGGCTGTTAACTGGGTCTAAGAAAGTGGCAAAGCCGAATTGCTATAGATTACTGCTTATCTGAGGGAGACAGGAAGGCTGAGAGAGGCAGAGCCCTCCTGTTTCTTATCCTCTGAGTACAAGCGTTCTCCCTCCCCACTCATGTCAGTAACTGAATTTAGCTCGTGCATCAAAAGCTGTCTCCCTTTGAGAGAGAGGATCCCAGCAGGGGAGGAGGGGTGGCAGGACAGGGAAGGCCTCCAAAACCAAATTACATATTTTCCTTTCTTCTCATTAAATCCACTGAACAGTAATTTTTTTAAAAAATTGGAAAATGCAGACAAGAGTAAATTTGAGGAAGATGAAAAAATGCCCCATCATCATCCTACAACTCAGGGGAAACCATCTTAAATATTTTATATATAGTTCAGTTCAGTTCAGTCACTCAGTTGTGTCCAACTCTTTGCGACCCCATGGACTGCAGCACGCCTGGCTTCCCTGTCCATTACCAATTCCCAGAGCTTACTCAAACTCATGTCCATTGCCTTGCCAGTGCAGGAGACATAAGAGACTTGGGTTCGATCCCTGGGTGGGAAGATCCCCTGGAGGAGGACCTAGCAACCCACTCCAGTATTCTTGCCTGGGATATCCATATGGACAGAGGAGCCTGGTGGGCTACAGTCCATGGGGTCGCAGAGTCAGATACAATTGAAGGGACTTAGCAGCAGCAGCAGAAGCACAAATATATAATGTATGTATATAATATATGTATATGTGTATATAATACATATTATGTCTTTCCAGTATTTTTAGCTATTTTATAACACAGTTGAGGTCATGCCATAATGTAATTTTGTATGTGGATTTATTTCACTTATAGCACGAACATTTCCCGAGTAAATTTTTAAATCTCTGTAAGCATTAGTTTTAAAGCTGCATGATAGTATGACAAAACCCACTGAAATGTTGTGAAGTAATTAGCCTCCAACTAATAAAAAAAAAAAGCTGCATGATATTTTACTGTATGTAGATGCAGTTATTCATTTAACCAATCTATTTCTTTTGAATATTTGAAGTTGTTTCTAATTTTATTTTGTGCTATTACTGTAGGACCAATCTGACTATCTCTGTGCATACTTTTCCACAGATTAGGCTGTTTTCTCAGAGATTCCCAGAAGTGAAATCACTAGGTCAAAGGTTGTACAGAGTTTTGGTTTGTGTTTTTTTTTTTAACTTTTTCTGACTTTTTAATCTTGGTAGTAAGAGTCATATTTTTGAGTTGCTTTTCAAAAGAGTCAGTTGATACGACACCCCTTCCCCAAAACAGAGAAGATTCCACTTGGGGTGACTAGGAGCGCCTGGGTGCGGAATCCAGCCTGCCTTCACAGCTGCACCCTCTCCCATCCCCGCTTCTTGCCTTGGGTATGGCCATTCACATCTTGTATTCCAGCCTGAACCTGAGAGGGACCCTTCCCTTGGAAATAAAGACTTGCCTCTTCATCCCCTGGCCCTTGGCCTTCTGTCTCCTAGTGTCCATCTCCTTTCAGTTACATTTCCTTGCCTTGGGGTCTATTTCTTGTCTCAGGAAGAACATGCAGAAAAGGACATTCTTCTAATAACTAATTAATGTGCTATGATCTCTGCCTGAAATAACTTCACTGGCCTCAGGCCCAGCAACCCAGGGTAATAAAATAAACAATAAATTGGCCGGGTGGCTGCTTCCTCCAACACAGGCTGCCTCTTCCTAGTACAGTAGCTCTGTGTCCTTCTGGCCTGGCAGCCTCTCCTCCCACCTCTGCTGTTTTTCTCTCTTCATTCTTCCTCACTCTGGCCTGCAATCTCAAGTCCCTCCTCCTTTGCACCGTTTGGCCCCCTGGTCACAGAGATGAATGGCTGGCTGCCCCAGGGGCTATAAGACTCAGGATCCCAAGGCCTCAAACAGGGCCTCGCTGGCCTGTGGCCACGCTGTAGTAGAGGGCCTGGGGCTTTGGGTGTGGGGCTGGCGGCTGCTGGAGCTGAGTGGCCTGGGTCTCCATAGGGAGAGCTCAGCTGGTCTTGAGCATCTCCCAGCCCTTCTATAGCATGACTGAGCCTCTACAGTACGAACGGGCACATGGTGGGGAGGGGGCCGGGTGGCTACTCAGCTGGTCCTTTCAGCCTCCCCCTTTTTCAGGGGGCTCTTTGCATCCTCCTGTAAAGGTGACTCAGCATTTGCCTGTGGTTGTACCCTCTCTCATCACCTCTCTGGCATCTCTGCTGCCCAGGCCTCATAGCAGCAGCATCCCCAGAAAGGATGATTCTCTAATAAGCTGAAGGGCTAGTGAAGGGGCCCCTTTCCATTCCAGTAGACCCACTGTCTTCTGCCAGGCCATCCTGCTAGCCACAGCCGCAGCAGCTCCTCACTCCTGTCACCCGTCTGAGGTCCATGGACATCCTTTTCCTGTCAAGGCTCTGATCTGCTAGTCCCTAAGTGGGACTAGGTCGACATCTGCCTACCTCTTACAAGGCCTGAGTGTTACTCAGAGGAGCAGAGGGCAGAGCATTGGTCTACCTCCTGATGTCTGGCTTAAGATCTGTCTTGAGAGTCAGGCACAAGCTGGAACCAAGGTTGCCAGGAGAAATATCAATAACCTCAGATATGCAGATGATACCACCCCTATGGCAGAAAGTGAAGAGGAACTAAAGAGCCTCTTGATGAAAGTGATAGAGGAGAGTGAAAAAGTTGGCTTAAAACTCAACATTCAAAAAACAAAGATCATGGCATCCGGTCCCATCACTTCATGGCAAATAGATGGGGAAACAATGGAAATAGTGTCAGGCTTTATTTTCTTGGGCTCCAAAATCACTGCAGGTGGTGACTGCAGGCATGAAATTAAAAGATGCTTGCTCCTTGGAAGAAAGCTACGACCAACCTAGACAGCATATTAAAAAGCAAAGACATCACTTTGCCAACAAAAATCCATCTAGTCAAAGCAATGGTTTTTCCAGTAGTCATGTATGGATGTGAGAGTTGGACTATAAAGAAAGCTGAGTGCCGAAGAATTGATGCTTTTGAACTGTGGTGTTGGAAAAGATTCTTGAGAGTCCCTTGGACTGCATGGAGGTCAAACCAGTCAATCCTAAAGGAAATCAGTCCTGAATATTCATTGGAAGGACTGAAGCTGAAGCTGAAGCTCCAATACTTTGGCCACCTGATGTGAAGAATTGACTCATTGGAAAAGACCCTGATACTGGGAAAGATTGAAGGCAGGAGGAGAAGGGGATGACAGAGGATGAGATAGTTGGATGGCATCACCAACTCGATGGACCTGAGTTCGAGTGAGCTCCGGGAGTTGTGAAGGACAGGGAAACCTGGTATGCTGCAGTCCATGGGGTCACAAAGAGTCAGACACGACTGCGTGACTGAATGGAACTAAACTGAGGGTTAGGTGTGGAGGCCATCAGGAGAAACAGGACTGGGAGAAGGACCTCTGGGGAAGGGCTCATCCCACTCCCACTGACAGGAGAATGCAGCCACAGGAAGAACATGGGAAGCTCAGCAGAACCCAAGCTCCACCTGTTGCAGCCAGGAGACCTTGTTAGGATGGGTCTAAGCTTTCTGAACCTCAGTGTCCTCATCACTAACATGTGAATAATGGCAACCACCTCATAGGGTTATTTAGGCCAGCCTGTATCAGGGGCAGTTAGGCAAGCCAAGGCTAGTAGGAGGTCTGGCTGCTGGTCTGCCTACTAGTCTCCTTTGTGCTTGGGTCACTTTGTCCCCTTGTAGAGGTTGCTGTGTGCCAGGGACAATGGTGACTGCTCCATGAAGGAAAGAGCTGACTCAAACCTCAACTCGGCCATTGAGTCCCCCATCTCTTACCTCACTTTGTGTCTTTGGGGTGATTTACAGTCTCCCTGAAACCTTGTGAGGCCAACCAGACAAGTAGTATTGTCTTAACCCCATTTTAAAGCTGAAGTACAAAAGGTTTAGAGAGACCAAAGATACAGATATGTAATGCAAATAGGGTTCCCTGGTGGCTCAGACAATAAAGAATCTGCCTGTAATGGAGGAGATCTGGGCTTGATCCCTGGGTCAGGAAGATCCCCTGGAGAAGGGAATGGCAACCCACTCCGATATTCTTGCCTGGAGAATTCCATAGACAGAGGAGCCTGGTGGACCTCCATGGAGTCAAAAAGAGTTGGACACAACTGAGCAACTAACACTAACTAACCTAACACAAATACCTGTAACACAAGGCAGAAAGTGATGTATGCCTTTAGTGTCAACCTCAAGATACGCAAATTAAGAGCTATGTGTATTTTCACGGAGGTGCGAGGACCCTGGGTTTGGAGTCCGTCCAGGTAGAAATGCACTGGGTACTTACAGACATGTGTTTTCTCTAATTATTATCTGTGCTGATGTGAGCCCATGTCTGGTGTAGCCACTGCTTTTCCAAATCTCATGTGTGTCTTTGCAAAACCTTCACTCTGCCCCCCTGAGCTAGTAAGAAACCCAGGATTAGCGCCACTTTATAAAAACTGGGGAAACTGAGGCAGTGGGCTCTGGAGGGACTTGTCCAAGGTCACATCTGCAGTGAAGCAGCCACCCATCAAGGCGCATTCCCTAACTGAGCTGAGGCATCGGGTCCAGCCCAGCCACGTCCTTGGGCAACATGGCTGGTGGTCCCCGTCCCTCTGTTCCCCACCCTTGGTGCTGTCCCAGCAGCAGGAGGGTTGGCCCCACTGTTGCAGAGGCAGGGGCCCCAGAAGCAGACTAGGTGGATTCTTGGCTGTGCCTCACCCTGAGTGCTCAGGTGCCAGTAAAACAAGCCGCATGCTTAGATTGCCAGCCAAGCAGGACACTGAAAAATGAGGGAGATGATGTTAGGAAACAGTTTGCTTAGGAAAAATAGTCCTCATGGGAAAAACCAGAATTGCATTTGCCTTCCTTATATCCATTTTATTTCTTTTACATTGGAAAGCCTCTGCTCTTTGGGCCTCTAAATATTTATATTTGGCCCTGAATGGGGGCAGTCTCCACCTCCATTTGCTCACCTGCAAAACTGAAATAATTCAGCCATCCTGCAGCACTTCTAGGACCGACTGAGTGGAATCATTCAGGGAAGGAGCACAGAAGAGCACCTGGCTCACAGTGGGTGCTCTGCCCGCCAGCCCCTCCTTGTTCTCCTGCTTCCCCGTCTCTGCTGCTCCCTCCCGGGCCTGAATTAACTTTTCTTTTTTTACCCTGCTGTGGGAATGTCTTTGCCTGGCAACAGAGGCGATCTGTATCTCTCCCCATAGAGAAAGCAGCCATGAGAGCCCTCAGTAGGTTTTCCTTTCTGGACATAATGCTGGCTTTGTTAAGGGGGCCCTCGGGGCTGCAGGTCATACCCAAATGTCCCTGAGAATTTACCCAGCCCTGGGTTCTCTGCTTGGCTTGACTACATCCCTGGATTTGCTTTGGGATTCACTGAACTCTGTGTTTCTCCAGACTCATGTGTGGTCAGCAAATCCAGGGTCATGTGGTTTTAGCCGAAGGGCTCTTGCTGGGCCACTTGAGGCTCTGGAAACATCCCAGGAAGTGGCCCTGGGTATGCTGGGGAGCATCACCCTTTGTTCCACCCCATGGAGCCCACCAGGCTCCTCTGTCCATGGGATTCTCTAGGCAAGTATACTGGAGTGGGTTGCCATTCCCTTCTCTAGGGGATCTTCCTGACCCAGAAATCAAACCTGGGTTCTACTGCATTGCAGATTGTTTACCGTCTGATCCTGCACCAAATAGTTTGATCTTTGGGATGGTGATCTAGGTGCTAGGTACTGGTTTACGCACTTACGGCCTATAACTAATTTAACCCTCAGAACACCCAGTGAGATGGATTTACCTATGAGGCCCATTTGATGGTAAAGATTATAGTGCTCACATCAGAGGAAATGTGAGATGAAACAAGATAATCCATAGACAGTCTGGAACGCTGTCTGGCACAAGTGCTTAATAAATCAGAACAATGACCTCCCATTTTATAGAGGAAACTGCCAAGGTTTGCAGAGGTCGAGAACCTTCTGAAGGTTAGAGAATCCAGGTCTGCTGGTCCCAGGCCCTGAGGCTCCCTGCCTTTCCCCTGAGGCTCTGAAGGAGAAGGTATGCTTGAGAAAGAGGAAACCCTGTCCACGGGCTGCTGGGGTGATACATTCTCATCACAACCCAGCTTTCAGAATGGGCCTCTGATGGAAGAAAGTCCTGTCTTCACACCCAGATGTTGGAGGGAGAGGAGGGGCTTCACCAACCTAAAACTGCCGGTGTAGGTGGGTGGCCCCCCGGGCAGCATCTCCTCCGTGGCAGCTCGCCTGCTAGCTCCTTGGGGAGCGAGCCCTGTGGCAACTGAACTGCCCTGGAAGCACGGAGTAAATAGCTGAAAACACAATGAGATGCCCATGAGCTGGAAGAAACCCCAGCCAGTTTCCCAGGCTGCCGCCTGCTGGGCAGAGGGTGGGCACGGGGTAGGGCGGGGTGGCAAAGAGCATTTCCTTAGGGTAGAGACAGTTGAGGAGCAAAGGATTTGGTGTTAGACTGATAAGGGTTTGGGTTCCTGCTCCGCTGTTAACTGTTTAACATGGAGGAAGCCCCATAACCCTTCAAAGCCTTGGGTTCCTCAATACAGTTGTCCCTCATTCCTTGGTGTCCATGGAGCGCTGGTTTCAGGACCCCACCTCCCTTGCAGATGCTGAAGCCCCTTCAAGTATAAAATGACACAGTACAATAGACCCTCCGGATCCATGGGCTCCACATTCAATGACTCTGACCAACGACGGAATTCAACCCGGGTTCTCCGTGGTTGGTTGTGTTCTCAGATGTGGAAGGCTCGGATACAGAGACCCCCAACTGCACCTACCATGGCTGCCAGAAGGAGCTACATTCTTGAAGTGATGAGGGTGATGTCTGCCATGGACATGCTATTGTCAGTGGTGCTATCAGCATAATGACAGTGTCCAGAGCAGGTTGTCAACACCGGCTGCAACTAGAATCAACTAGGGAGTTCCTGAAAAAGACCAGTGGTCAGGGCCCCATCCTGGACCAGCGGGTCAGAACCCCTGGGCTGGACCCAGCACTGTTAGCTGGAGCTCCACGGGCTCCACATGCAGTGGCTGAGGCCCGCGGGCCCAGGAGTTCCCAGGCTCCCTTCCCGGCCAGCAGTCTCTGACTTGCCATCTCTTCTCCTAAGGGCTTCTTGACATTTCCCTCTGGGCGTGAACATGGCCCCTTAAGGTCTAGGGGGAGGGTCTTGGCACACGCTGAGGGCTCACTCAAGGGTCTCTGTTTGTTGGGCAACCCACCCCTTAGCTTCTTGTCCGTCATGGCCCCTGGTACTCTCCTCTGGCCAGTACCAACCCAGGGCAGCACTGGGCTCCCCTGCCTGCAGTCCAGCCTTAAGCAATTTGGGCTCAAAGCTGTTCTGAGCTCCTGCCAGAGAGTCTGGTTTTCCTTCCAGCTTATTCTCTTCATTCTCTGGCTCACTGTGGGCTCCAGAGGGGGCTGTGGAGAGGGGAGTTAGCCTCAGTCTCTCAATGCTCAGACTTGCTTGTCCCACCCACCCCTCCGAGTCACGGAGGTGAAAAGAAAAGGACCAAGGACAAATTTGATATTTTAAGTTCAACTGAAATCCCACTTCCTCCCAAAGGTCTTCGGATTCTGCATCCATGAAAATCTCTCCCTGCCATGAAATTTCCTTGATTGCCCCTCCACCGTGACTCACCCCAGCATCTGCCTTGCTATGGGCGGGCGGTGTTGATCTGCCCACAGCATCCCTGCATTATGACTGTTCTCGCTTCCACCAGGTATCTCCTGGAACAGGATTTCCCAGGCATGAGGATTGGGCCGGAGCCGACCACTGACTCCTTCATTTCGGTGATGCGCGGCGAGGTGGAGGGCATCATCCCCGGGAACGCCCTGGTGGTGGATCCTAAGAAACCTTTCAGGAAACTGAACGCCTTTGGCAATGCCTTCTTGAACAGGTGGGTACAGAGGGAACGCACGCATCCTGGGTGCTCTCTTTTCTCCTTGGAGTATGAAAGGGCAGGGCAAGGTCTTGGGAGACCTTGTATCTTTTCCAGACCTGGAATCTCTCTTGATTGTCCCTTTCTTAGTGGGAATGAAACCACCATTGATTAGGGATATGGAAGCTGCTAACACTGGCATGATTTCTCCTGATCAAGTTGGGGGAGGGATCCGACTAGTTAAATCCCATCTCTAATCCGCACCTCCCTCCAGGAAAAGCAGAGAGGGCTGCCCTCTGTAGTTCCCAGCTTTTTCCTATGCTATGGAAGGGCTTTTGAGCCAGCTAGAAGGAGGCAGAGGATGGTTCCTCCTGTTTTGGACATTGTTTTTACTTGGTGGCCGGGACCCTGGACTTAAGGTAGAAGCCCTGGCTTTGATCACTGTCCCTCCTACTAAACTCACTGTGTGACCTTGGACAAGTTCCCTCCCCTGAGACAAGTCAGCCTGTAAACACCAGGGTCACTGGGTCAATTTGAGTGGAAGAAGCTCTAGTGGCTGCTCCGAAGCTGACCTGGGCCTGCCCATTACTCTGCTTACCTAGAGTGCAGGCTGATCCCCTGATCAGACTGAGAATGTAGATCCACACCACAATTTTGCATGCATATTGCATTAAAAAAATTTTTAAGCTACTTTCTATGATTGAAGGCATTTAGAGTAAAGGTAAAGACTATGGGCTTTGGGTTAAGAACCCATTTAATAGCACCATGCTCTTAGATAACCTAACTGGTCTGTGTCTCACTTTTCCCATCTGTAAAATAGGATAAGAGTAAATGTCCTCCTCCAAGGCAAGAGGACTTTGTGAGAAAGTTGACGTTTGACACAGATATTCAGTGATGAGTGAAGTCACATGCAAAGGGTTAAAAAAAGGACATTTCAGGCAGAGAAAACTGAAAAAAAAATGTGTATATATATGTGTGTGTGTGTGTGTATATATAAGCAGAGAGGATTCAAAGAACATGGCTTAATGCGGGAACACCGTGACTTCTCTGCTGGAGCCGCCACAGCTGAGTGACAGATGTATACATGAACTGTTGGCTGGGGACTGGCCAGGCACATCCCCCGGGAGGAAAAACAAGGAACAGGGAAGGGCAGGGAGTTGGGGAGGCCCTTCCATGTACCACCAGCTTCACTGCAGCCACGTACAGGATGGCTACACCCCGGGTGCCTGCTTCTCATCCTGTACTGCCCAGGGGTCCTATTTCTCCCCTGACATCTCCCTTGCCCTTCTCTGGGGGTGTCCCAAGCCTTTTCCAGGCACCTCAGCCTCCTCTTGCAGTGGATGACCTTGCTTCCCATTCTAGAGAAGATGGAAGCCCGTATCCATGGGTTCCCTGCAGTTGGTTTGGTTCCAATCTGTCCATAAGTGGAGCCTGTTTGCATCGGTCCTCCCCCTCCATGCAGCCCAGAGAACTGCAGCCTCTTTTACCCTCAGGTCTGCCGCTTCCCCACCCCCCAGCCAAGAACCCCCCACATCCAGCCATCTTCCCAGGGACAGCTCTTTCAGTTACTCCTCTTCCTGACAGCTCCACCTTCCCTTGGCTCCTTTACCACAGGGAACTATCTTCTTGAGAACCCTGCAGCAGGCCCTACTAGCTCTTACCCCCTCGCTTTCCTTCCACAGCCAAGTTTCTGGGCTTCACCTCCTCACTCCTCCCTGTCCCCCACCCTGTGGAACACGGCTTCCCCATCACAGCTGCCCATGTGAACATTGTCCGTGACCTCTGTGTGATAAGCCGTGAGCACTTTCGGTCCTACCCCACCCCATCTCTCAACCACCATCCCCTCTCAGCTCCTTGGCCTCCTCCTATCTCCCTGGCAGACCCTCTGCAGTCTCCCCTGGCCCCCTTTTGCTCTGGCCCCTATGACCTGGTGTCCCCCTCAACCCCCTGCCCGTCTCACTCCATGCTTCTGGCCTGGGTGATGCTCAACCAGAGCCCAGGCCCCAAACACCAGCCCCATGTGCATGACCTCCTGATCAACAAGGAACAGCAGCCCTGCTCAGCCTGGTTTCAGCAAAATGTGGAATTTATTGAGGAATGCTGGAGTGTGCCTTAGAACCTACGGACAAGAATCTGGCTGGGCCCAAGGCAGAGAGGAAACCATGGGCTCTAATGGGACAGGGGCCGCGCCACGGACTATCTAGCACAGTGCCAGAAACACAGCACATGCTTTGTAAGTATTTACCAAACTGATCTGGAAAAGCTGACAACCACCATATCAGATTGTATCACTCTTTTGCTTAAAAAGTTCCAATGGATTTTTGCCACCCTTAGTATAAAATCCACATTTCTTAATGTGGCTTTCAAGGCCCTCATAATCTGTCCCCTACCTCCCTGTCCGGCCACGTCTCTAGCTGCTCCAGCCTCTGGTTCTCATCTCAGTGATAGTGTCCCCTGGCCTGGTGCCTACACACACACACAGACACATACACACATGTACGCACACACACACACATGCTCCCCTCCCCCCTCTAATTTCCATGTGGCATCTCCACATGCTTCTATTAGTTTCCTAGGACTGCCAGAACAAATTACTATGAACTAGGTGGCTTTATAATAAATATTGACTCATAGTTCTGGAGGCTAGAAGTTCAAAATCAAGGTGTTGGCAGGATCATGCCCCCTCTGAAGCCCTTAGAGGAGAGTCTTTCCTTGCTTCTTCCAGCTCTGGTTACTCCAGGTATTTTGTTTGTATCAGAATAATTCCAATCTCTGAGTCCATCTTTACATGGCCATCTCCACTCTGTGCATGTCTGTATCTTCACCTAGCTACACACATACACATACATACACACACACACACACGCACGCACACCCTGGCTTCCTGCCTGCACCCCTGTCCTCCCAGCAAAGCTGGTCACCTTTTGAGGTCTCACTTCAGGTTTTGTCTCCCCTGTGAGGCTTCCCGAACTCTCTTTCCCATGCATCCCCCTCCTCACCTGACCTGCATCTCTGCAGCCACCTCACTGGAGAGTAGAGGCTCCTTTACCTGTCTGTTCCCAAGACTGTGGGACCATGAACTGGAACTGATGGTCAGACACCTTGTTGACTTTGACCAAAAATGGCATTTAAGAGAGAAGGCTTGAAGTGAGAAGGATCTGGCTTAGGTTTACCAGTTTGTATTTGGAGACTTTGGGATGTAACACTGGAAATGTTTTCTTGATTAAGGCTTGAGAAGGAAATGGCAACCTACTCCAGTATTCTTGCCTGGGAAATCCCATGGATAGAGGAACCTGGCAGACTACAGTCCATAGGGCCACACAGAGTCAGACACAACTGAAGTGACTTAGCATGCACGTACACTATCCTAATAGCAATGTTTGGTATTTAGACAGCCTCTTAAAAGCCCACCTAAGCATTCCTGCATGGTATGGCCCGTTCTTCAAGTCCAGTTGTAGTGTCTCCTCCTCCAGGAAGTCTTCCTTCCACCTTGGATCTCCTGAGTCCTTCATGTGACCTCTTGGGGGTGCTGGTCCCATGGCACCCATATCATGGTTGTCCTTGTGCACACCTCCACTATTCTGCCAGACTGTGCTCCTGGTGGGGGGGGGGACAGGGATCGAGGGCTGGACATCCTTGTGTCCCTGCCAGCATGGGCCACAGACATAGGCCCCTTAGAATGCCCCCAGGAGCTTCCTCCAAGTACAGATCCTGGGTCCACTGTGGGGGCTGCTCTAACTTGGGGCTGGGAGTCTGCATGGAAAGGTGGCTGAGCATCGGAACCTCTGCCCAGGGCAGGAGAGGTTGGTATGGGGCCAAAATGAGGGTGCCTGAGAGGCAAGGGCAGAATAGCAGCTCACCACGGGTCTCTTCCCACCTGTGCAGGTTTGTGTGTGCCCAGCTGCCCAACCCTGTGCTAGAGAGCATCAGCGTCATTGACACACCAGGCATCCTCTCCGGGGAGAAGCAGAGGATCAGCAGAGGTAAGTGAGGCACCTGGTAGGCTTGGCCCTGGCTCTGTGTTGTGTTCTTTCCAGAATGTTCTCTGGCTTCTATACCAGGATAGAGGTTCCTGGGGCCTTGCTGTCTCCTGATGAATCAGTGCTGCCTCATGTGCTACGTGGGGTGGTCCTAGGCTACCACCAGAGTTCAGGTCCATTGTCACTCAGGAGCAACTGGCCTCAGGCTTCTCATCTGTGAAATGGACATATCAGCGTTAGCCTTACTCACCTCATTGCGTTTCTTCCTGGGCCAGACCTTGGCTTGTTCTGAAGGTCCTGCTGTCCCTGCCCTGGGAGCTGGCAGCTCTGCAGGGGAGGCAAGTGCAGGCTGAGAACTTCAGCTAATAGCGTGAGGATGACAGCGTGCTTTGAGGTGTGAGAGCAGGGAGCTGGGTACATGAGAGCACTTGAAAACTGCTCGTTCCAGCAGATGCAGGTGACTGCTCATTGAGGGAGGTCGCTGGCATCGGGGGTCAGGAACCTGAACTCAGGAGCCAGACCACCAGTGTTCTGAGCCTGCCTCCAACACTTCCTAGCAGGGTGACCTGGCAGGTTTCTTTCCTTCAGCTGCCTCATCTGTAGAGTAGGGGACATAATTCTATCTACTTTCTAGGGTTGTGTGAGGATTAAAAGAGATAACACAAGTAAAAAACCTCCTGTCTGGCATGTAGCAAATGCGCGGTAAACATGATTTCTTACCAATCATCACCACCACCAGCATCATCGGGTTTTTCCTAACTCTAAAACACTAGATGGATAGTGCAAAAGTCTTAAAGCTCCTGACTGTGCTCCTGGCCTCTCCAGCCACACCAGGCTGTGTGCCCCAGGCGGCCCCTGCCCCTTCTGTGCTGATGCTGTATTTCTGGTAAGAAAAGCTGAAGAAGCCATGCCCACCCCAGTCCTGGAGCTGGGAGCTGGGCAGGAGCCAAACCAGCACTCGGAAGGCAGCTTCTGGGAAGGGAAGGCTTTGCACAGGCAAGAGTTCTCTGGGTGACAGAGAACTGACCTTCAGTGATGGCCCACCCTCCTACCACATGTGACTGGGCTGAGGTGCATGTATAGTGGTGCAGGGGTGAGGCAGGCATAGAACCCACAGCCCCAGGGCGGGGCAGGGGTGGGGGTGCGGAGGGAGGGGCGACTCACACCCTCCCTCTGGTCTACCCGCCTTTTCAAAGCACTCTGTTCAGGGCCCCATAGTGGGATGCAGGGAGCAGCTTGGGCAGCTGCCTTGCTTCTATTTGTTTCCCTAATTATTCCCTCCCTCCTGACCAGTCCCTACCATCATTAAGGCTTCCTCTAGGCTCATCCTGAGTTTAGGCCTAAAGGGGATTTACACAGATAGCCTGTGTCTTCTCCAGGAAGAGAGCAGACAAAGTTCTCCCCCTGAACTCCCCAAGGGTTGGGTGGCTATGTTCCTGTAAGTGCAGTCTGATCGGGGGTCCAGAAAGGATTCCTGCCTTTGGGTTTCCAAGGGCACTGGACTGGGAGTTTAGAGCACTGGGTTTTAGAACCTGTGGGTCTCAGTAGGTCACATTTTCCCCTGAGTCATCATGTCCCTGTGAGTAACAAAGGGTAACGATACCCATCACTTGACCTCATGATGTCCACAGGCAGTAATGGAAACTTGAACATCAGCTCTGGAACTGGATCACAGTGAGCTCCCTTCTTTCAACTTTATCTGACACCCAGGGCCGCCCTATTAAACAGCACCAGGGCAATCTATCAATACAATGGCCCTCCTTGCAGTTGTGCAGTGCACTGCCTGTACAACTGTACATGGCAGCCCTGCTTCTAGAGATGCCTGCCTTCCTCAGCTTCTGTTCCATTCCGTTCTTTTCCTGTTCCTCTACCTTTTCTCTTGACTTCATCTTTGGACCTCAGTGGCTGCTCTACAGTAAACTGGGGGCTCAGTTTTCGTGCCTGCCCTTCCTATCCCCTTCCCACCCCATGCTGACTACCACCAGGTCTTACCCCACTTCTGGGAGAAGTGATAGCCCAGTGTGTGTCTCTGCAGACCAGTTTGATCTCTGCCCTCCTGAGCCTAGATTATAAATGCAGCTGCTAGCAAAGTAGCCTGGGATAAAAACAAGAGCTGAGAGCTGAGCTGCCAGTCCTTCATCATCAGCCTGGGGCAGGGCTGACCTCAGCACTGCACAGAGACCAGGAAAATAGGGGGTGGGGATTGGATACCCTCAGATATCAGGGGCACCCCAAATAAGGAAAGTTTCTAGCATGAAGACCGCCCCCCATCCTTCACAATCAGCCATAGAATTCAGTAGTTCAGTGTATACCTATATACATATAACCCCACTATCTATATTCATCACACCCCTCCTCCACATACCCTCCATGCACTCACACAGGTGCGTGCACAGAACCAAACACTCTTCTGTGGCCTTTTGCCTGGGCTCTCAGAACTCTGGGTTTGGCCACAGCACAGATTCAGTGCTTCTTGCCTCCCTGCATCCCAGGGCCAGGATAGTCCATGGATAGCCCAGCAGGCGTGCACGTGACTGAGGTGGTGAGTCAAGCCTGAAATCCAGCCACATTCCACTCACTGAGCCTCATGCCAGGTTCAAGGCTGTGTCTCACCAGGAAAACAGGGCATCGTCATCACATTTACACTGAGCCTCTTCTGGGCCGAGGCCTGGTGTGCCACTTCTGCCAGAGGCCCCTCCCTGGCCTCAGACTTCACAGGTGGAGCACTCAGGCGCCAGGCCCGAGCTGGGCCAAGTGTGGTCCTCAGTGAGGGTGTGCCCCCTCTGCCCGGATCTGGAGGTGCCTTGGGTGTCTTGTGGGAGAGCAGAAGCAGGGACATCCGGGAACCTGAACCCAGGAAGTCCCGGCCCACACTTGTCTCTGGATGCTGATGCTTTGGGGTGGGCTGGAGAGGGGCAGGGAGGCAGTTGCTGGAAGTGACAGGATGTGTCCAGCCCGGGACTCATTACTGGGAAGAAGCGAGGATGCAGCGGAAGAGGAAGGCTCCAGAAGCCTGAGTGTCCTCACACTTGGGAACCACATTTCCTGTCCACCTCCCAGCTAGATACCCCCACAGGCCCCACCTTAGAAAAGCAACCCCACGCTGCACTGCACACATCACTCCCAGCGGACCCCATCCTGTGCAGCTGAGCTCAGCAGGGCCGGAGCGGGAAAATACTTGCCCAGGTCACACAGCCGGGATGGGAACTCTGGTCTCCTGCTTCCCTGTCCAGTGGCTTTTCAGCACATTAGCATGGCCTGCCTGCCCAGGAGGAGCTCAGAGAAGAGCAATGGGGCACGCTCTCCTCTGCAGTTTTCCCCTGCGGACCCCGGAGGGTCAGGGCCGATCCTCACAGTCTCCTGTCCCTGGCCTGTTCCTGGCACCCTCACTTAGGGGCCTCCGGGTCCCCGGACCACACACCGTACATACACACCTGTAGGGTTGTCACATACCAGGGTGGAGTAGCAGAGTCCTGAGTCCCTTCAAAAGGGTACACGGACACCTCGTGGCCACCTGGGAGGCCTGGGACAAGGCTGTTGGGCTGCTTTTCAAGATAACTTCTGGGAGGCATGTAGTGTGGCCTTTGTCATCTGAACTGGTCCCACACTTTGCAAACTGATACCTTCTTATTTCTCTTTCTCTAAGATGTCTTTAAATCTTGACAGATTCTGGAACAGGACCTTTTATGGACCCACCTCAAATAAGTGCCTGGTTGCAGGGCTCAGTGCCCAGAGCTCCAGCCTTGCGGGGCTCTGAGCCAAGAAGGGAACACAGAGGGGAGTAAGGATCTGGGTCCTAGCCCCAAGTTTACCACCACCTGGCTGTGTGAGCTCAGGCGAGCCCCTTCACCTCTGTGTTCCCTCTCCCTTCCCTGTTAGATGTGTCTGCCTGTCTACCTCCTGGCCCATGGAGAGTTATGAGAGTCAAATGAGACTGTGTGGCTGAAAATACCAAGAAATATGCTGCCTTGTCAGCACCCTTGCCCTGCCTCTCAGGCTGTGAAGGAAGCTGGTTGATGACTAAGGAGTTGCTGCACTTATTGTTGTTTGTCTCATTGATTTCCTCCTGCCTAGAATTACTTAGAAATGCTTTCTTTCCAGTGCTCTGGAGCCTGGGGTGGGGCGTGGGCCTGCAGGCTGCCCAGGCTCTGCTCCGGGGGCCTGCTCACCCACTCTCCCAGAGGAGGCAGATTTGCTACCTGTAATTCCAGGACGGCCAGCTTCACCATCAGCCTTCCAGGGCTTGAATCTCCCACCAACCACTAGTCCACATTTCATGAGCCCCTGGGCTACTGCTGGGACTTGAGAGCTCTATTGTGGGGCTCTGAGCCATTCCCAGGACCAGAGAGGGAAAGGGGGCTTATCACCCCAGATGTCACGGCAGAGCCTCCAGAATGAGTTCTGGGCCCTCCCCATGGCTCTCTTGTAATCATGGTTCTACCATTGATCCCTCACCAGTCAGTCATTTTTATCCCTGTTTTACAGCTGAAAAACTGAGGTTCAGACTTGCCTAAATCCACACAGAAACTAACTGGGAGAGCGGCCCATTCCCCTTTCCTGAGCAGGTCTACTCCGTGCTTTTCTGGTGCTCCCATTCCTGGATCTGTGTGATCTCAGTCTACAAAACTACTTAGATACCCAGCCTGGAGCCCGCGAGGCTCTATAGTCAGGAGCAGGGAGGCTGAGCTCCAGAGAGAGCCCGCAGAGTCATTGTTTGACTCTCATTTCCTCGCAGCCACACCTGGGGAGGAAGCTTTCTCCGCATTCCCCCGCTGGTAATTTGATAGCCAGCCCTGCCAAAGCAAGCAGAATTTGCAAAAGTGGAAAGATGAAGAGGAGGCCTCGGTGCTTCTGAAATTCTAGAAAGGGTTTCCAGAAGCCATCTGCCTGCCCTCAGGCAGGAGCAGGCTTCTTATGGGCACCCAGGACATTGAAGACAGCAGCCCCCAGCCTTCCTTCCCCCGATTAACAAGCAAAGAGACCAAGGACCAGAGAAGGAAGGCTTCTTACCCCAAGACACACAGCAAGTTGATAGCTGAGCAGAAACTAGAGGTGGGCTTGTCCAGACCAGTGCTCCTCAGGTGACCCCTTCAGAGCACACCCAAGTCATGGAATCTCGGGCTTGGAAGAAGCTCCTCACAGAGGGGCAGAGCCATGGGAGCAGCCCGGGTCACAGGCAGTCTCACCTGCATCCTCGTCGTTGATTGGATCCTCACAACCAGCCTCTGGCAGGGTCAGGTGGGTTCCAATTCAGAGACAGGAAACTGAGGCCCAGGGATGGCTTGGTCACTGTCCCTGGGATGTAAAAGGCAGACCAGGCCTCACATTTCGGTTCTGAGCAGCACGTGCTAATAAAGCGCCTACTGTGTGCAGGGGACCGTGCTGAGCACAGGAAAGCAAAGGAGGATGAGCGGGCCCTGCCCCGCCAGCTCCTGGTGCAGTAGGGGGACGATGCATCCTGAGGTTTCCTGGGTCAGCCAAGAGGCCAGCGCCTGCCTGAGGGCACCTGACCCAGCCGTGGGGACAGGCACAGCCCTGTTCTGGCAGCACTGGCCCAGTGTCGTCCCTCTCCTGCCCCTCCCCCTTCGGGGTCCAGTCAGGCTTCTGGGATTTGCCCCACCCACTCCAGGTCTTTGTAGCTGAGCCTCCTTGTGCAAGGCTACCATCCTTGTGGACTGGCTAGGGCTCAGAGGCCGGCAGCCTCTTCTCTGTAGCTTCGCTGGCCCCTTCAATCTCCCTAGCCCATGGAGGGGTGTCTGGAAAGCTGGGCTTAGAGCCAGAAGACCTGTGCTCTGGTCCTGGGCCCTGGGCAGTCTCAACAGCTTGCTTTGAGCCGTGTCATCAAGTGTCCAGGACTAGCCGCTCTGGCTGCCCAGCTGATGGTGAGCAGTTGCCTCCAGCAGCCACATGAGGTGTGCTGAGTAATGAGGGCTGAAATCTGCCACACAGGAGGGGGGGACATAGGGAAGGGGCAGCCTGCTCTTCGCAGCTGCCCTCCCCATAGCCGGCACCACCACAGCCAAAACCTTGTCCAGCTAGATTTGGGAGTGGGCATCAGCAGAAGGGCAGAGGCCTCTGAGCCCCACTGTCCTCCCCAGCCACGGCGGAGGGCAAGCTTGCTGGTTCCAGGCACCGCAGCAGCAAGGTCGCGACCTGTTTTCCAGGTTGTTGGGGCACTGGGGCTCGGAAGTCAGTTTACCTTGATTTTCTGAGCCCTCTGCCCCCCTCCTGCCTATGACTCTGAGGGGCTGCCTTCTGGAGGTGAGGTGAGAGCCACCCTCCACCTGGCTGTGCTGAGGAAGATTAAAAATAGCCAGAGCCAGCCCTTGGAAGGAATGGGGGAGGGAGTGGGTGCAGGCTGCAGGTCCCCCTGGAGCAGGTGGGCAGGGACGATGGGGCTCAGCGGAGCTGCGAGTCCGGCCTGGGCACAAGGAGGGGAGTGGGAGGCAGGGGGCTCACAGGTGCAGGACCACCACCCACAGGACCTGTGGAGGGTGCCCAGGGCCCTGTAGCCGGGTCTAGTCCTGAACACCCCCTCCCCAACACACACACACATAAACACACACCAGCAACTGACTCTCCCCTCATCTCTGAGTCTCTCCTCTGGAAAGTGGGACTGTGCCTGCCTCAGAGGGTGGTGTGGGGGTGAATTGAGGTCGTGATGAGAACTGAATCGAAGTCTGAGGCTCTCACAGTCCCTCCGGGGGATTCTGCTGCACTCGCGCTGAGGACCTGGTTACAGGCGAGCAGAACTGCTTGCCTCTCAGTGGCAAGGCAGCAGCCGGATGACCCTCCCTGGTCTCTAATCTTCCTCTGTGAGGCAGGGCGGGAACTGCTGGCTTTTTCCTTTTGGCTCAGTCTCCCACTCAATGGTGGCAAAGAGCTCTGGGACCCCAAGGTCTCTGCCTGTAAAACCCTGTGGTGTTGGGAGCCAGGGTCTCTGAGCCCACCCAGAACCTAAGGGAGGGCTCCTACCGCCCTGCCAGCGGTGTGGCAGTGGGGAGCGACAGAAGGCCCAACACCTCCATCCTTATCCCGGCGCTGCTGCTGCTGGGCTGTGTGCCCTCAAGCAAGTCACTTGACCTCTCTGAGCCTCACATCCCCATCTATTGCCCTTTATATGGAAGAGGAGACTGAGAGGTGAAGCTGCTTCCTCTCTAGCTGCTAGGTGAGCTGAGCATCTCTGGTCCTTAAAAATGTATTAACTAGATACTATTCGTATGCCCATTTATAGATGGAGAAACTGACTCGGAGACAGTTGGTAACTGGCTCAAGGCCAAATAGTGAAAAGTTGGAGCAGCCAGAGTTGAACCCAGATCTGACTCCTGAGACCATGTTTTTTCCACTGCACCGCCGCCTCACCCCAAATCCCTACCCTTCACCCCAAAGGCCTTACCCCCTGACTCTGCTCTGCCACAGGGTATGACTTCGCTGCCGTCCTCGAATGGTTCGCCGAGCGGGTGGACCGCATCATCCTGCTCTTTGACGCCCACAAGCTGGACATCTCCGATGAGTTCTCGGAAGTCATCAAAGCCCTCAAGAACCACGAGGACAAGATGCGAGTGGTGCTGAACAAGGCCGACCAGATTGAGACGCAGCAGCTGATGCGGGTGTACGGGGCCCTCATGTGGTCCCTGGGCAAGATCGTCAACACGCCGGAGGTGATCCGGGTCTACATCGGCTCCTTCTGGTCCCACCCGCTTCTCATCCCAGACAACCGGAAGCTCTTTGAGGCCGAGGAACAGGACCTGTTCAGAGACATCCAGAGTCTGCCCCGAAACGCTGCCCTGCGCAAGCTGAATGACCTCATCAAGAGAGCCAGGCTGGCCAAGGTGAGGCTGCCTCCGGGAGAGGGACAGCATTGGCGAGGCCAGTGGTTTGGGGATGGGGTCAGCTGCAAGGAGAGAGGGCTACTGCCTGCAACCCTGAGCTATTGTCTGCCCACGTGAGGATGTCCGGTAGTCACTGCGTTGTGAGCGTCAGCCATGCCCACTCGGAGGGGTGGGGCAGGGTAGCGTGGTGGTTACAATGACATGCCCTGGCATCAGATGGCCAGATCAGAGTCAACTCCATAGTTTACAGTGTGATCCCAACCTCAACAAGGCTCTTAGTTGCTCTGTGCCTGCTTCCACATCTGTGAAATGAAAGGGTTAGAAGACAACATAGAATAAAACGGAAAAGCTCTCATCACAGTGCCTGGCGTCCTCACAAGTGCTTTGTTTGTGTCAGCTGCTGTTACTGTCTTCCTCAACAACATCATCACCAGAATTACCATCCCTATTACTGCCTTGACCTTAACCTCCTCACAAGCTCCCCTTTCCCCACGATCTAGTGAAACAGCTCAGTGCTATAAGCAATGGAAGAGAAAGAGGATGGAAACAAATTATTTCAGAAGTAGGAGCAGGAGGAGGGATTTGTGGGAAAAGATGGGGTGAGAGGTGCCCTGGAGGGAAGGAAAGAACTTGATCTTGATGGTCAAGGAAAGAACTAGAGGTCTTGATCTGAAGGCTTCTCTCTGCCCCTGTTATTCAGGTTCACGCCTACATCATCAGCTCTCTGAAGAAGGAGATGCCCTCCATGTTCGGAAAGGACAACAAGAAGAAGGAGCTGGTGAACAATCTGGCCGAGATTTATGGCCAGATTGAGCGGGAGCACCAGATCTCACCTGGGGACTTCCCCAACCTGAAGAGGATGCAGGTAACCAGGGTCTGGGGGCTCCAGGAAAGGCACAAGTTGGCTGAGCAGCTCAGGCTTGGAGTAGGCCACCCTTGGATCTTCTGGGGAAACTCTTCTCAGCCCAGAATCAATAGGCAGGCAGGTGGTCCTGGATCTGCCCTTCCTCCTGGGCTGACACTGGCCCAATAGGTGCCAGAGCTGGGTCCTGGGAGAAACATGGAGCCCTGGTGCTCCCAGTGGGCAGCGGTGTTAGAGGGGGCTCTGATACCTTCCCCTGTCCCGGTCACCACTGGTTTGGAATCCCCACTACATCATGTGAAACAGGACAAGTCACCTGACAAACATTCTCTTGGCCCTTCGTTGCTTAAGTTTACTGCTGAGATCTGCCTTGGCAGTGATTTGAACATACGCCCCTGAGAAGCAGAAGTCTGTACAGGAGTTTGTCATCTTTGGGGTGCACCATGGGCGCCTCTCTTGGGCCAGGGTCGGTCACACATAGTTTCTTATGTCCCCCAAAACAACCCTCTGGGGGAGGCACTTCATCCCCCTTTCACAGGTGAGCAAACTGAGGCTTACAAGTGTAATTAACCCGCCTATGGTTTTAGTAATGTTTACATAAGCTGCAAATAGAAACCCTAGGAGCTGTCCAAGGTCTAAGCAAAAACCTACCACACCCTGCTAACTGGATCCTCTCTGATCTTCTGTCTCTTGTCTACATATTGAGGCTACAAAAGCACCACCTTATATGGATACTGTGAGCATAAATCAGATTAATGTTTGTAAGGCAGTTAGCATGGCCTGGCACAGACTATGCTGTTTAAATGCAGTAGCAAATTAGGTGAGATTTCACCAGTAGAGGAGGCAGGGAGATGACCACAAGGAACCTACCTCTGCATGATTTTTGCAACTTCCCATGATTCTGTAATTATTTTAAAAGGAAAAGTTTTCAAGAATCAGGGGATTAGGAAAAATAGCAGATGTAGTAGTCATATTGTTTTTGCTCTTGTTGCTCAGAGGGTATCAGAACATCAGTGTAGTCCCAAATATATGCATTTTTGCTTTCCTACCTAGTAAAAGAAAAAGAAAGAAAAACATAGATGTCCAGAGTATGCATTTGTTCATGTATCCATTCGTTCCTATAACTATCCACATCGAGCCAGTCACTTGTTTCAGAATTGTTTTCACATGATTTGGGTTTCAACTTTCAGTTTCTCTTTCTGTTAAGAATTTAATGATCTGTAAGCAAACTTTGGGGAAGATGACATTTGAAAGGGATCATATGACTTTTTAATGTGAGGAGTCCTTTTGCAGCACAGATGGTTTCACCTTCTCACTTGTTTGCCCACCTGATGTCAGGTTCTGTTAGGGATGCTGGTTCAATATGTAAATGACTGTACTGTGGGGACATATGTGTGGGCTGATGGGAGTACTCATTGTGACCCCTGAAAGACACTGGGACCCCTAGTTGGGAGCCCACAAGACACACCTCAACATGGACAGGCTGGGAGAGACAGGGAGCCTAAGGTCAGGAGAAAGGGCTTGTCTGTTCCACCCTCCACACCCCTCCCAGCCCTACCCTGGAAGGGAGGTGAGGATGCCCAGGCTCACACTTGGTCTTGAAATATAGCCATGGGTGTTTTCTAAATTTTTGTGTAGTGTGCTTGTCCTGAGGCTGTCCCCTGTAAACTGGCCTCCTCCCAGTGTCCTGAGATTGCTGTGGCCAGAGCCAGGGTGGGAGCCGAAAGCTCTCATCTTGTCATTATAGCAGCCAAGGAGAATCTGGGGATGTTTGAGACCTGGGACCTTTAAAAATGGCAAAGACATGCAAAGCAGAACACATTTCTTTAACCATGTAGTGTGGTGGTCATGGGAAGGCAAGGAGGGGAGCTTTTATAAAACCTGCCTACCTGCTCCTGCCTCCTGAGTCAGAACCCTCAGGGAGAAGCTGATCATTGAAAAATCTCTCCAGATGATCCCTCAAGCATCCTGATTAAGAACCACTGGCTTGGGAATGACCTTTGGCTTCTACTGTGATTTATTTCTCATTGCCTGTACCTCCCTTTTTCCTTCCTGAATGGTGATAGAGTGTGATTTCCCACTCTCAGAAGGTCACAAGGAAGAGAATGAGCTCATGTAGTGGAGTGTGTTTTCAAGTGTAACCCTTCTTGAAGTAGAGACCCACATGACTCAGTCTCAGAGGGGTGGAGCATTCAAGAACCACTCACTGTTCAATCAATAGCCAAAAGGAACTTAGAAATTTAATGACTATTGTCCCTTGGTATGCACATGGGATTGGTTCCAGGACCCTCCACAGATCCCAAAATCCATGGATGCTCAAGTTCATTATGATATAAAATGATGTAATATCCACAAAAGCAGAGCCCTCAGATATGGAGATCTGACTGTATTTGCTTCCTGGAACACTAAAGGAATCCAAACAGATCAAAGTGAAGTGAAAGTGAAAGTCGCTCAGTCGTGTCCAACTCTTTGCAACCCTGTGGACTATACAGTCCATGGAATTCTCCAGGCCAGAATACTGGAGTTGGTAGCCTTTCCCTACTCCAGGGGATCTTCCCAACCCAGGGATCGAACCCAGGTCTTCCATTGCAGACAGATTCTTTACCAACTGAGCCACCAGGGAAGCCCAAGAATACTGGAGTGGGTAGCCTATCCCTTCTCCAGCAGATCTTCCCAACCCAGGAATCAAACTGGGGTCTCCTGCATTGCAGGCAGATTCTTTACCAACTGAGCTATCAGGAAAGGCCCAAACAAATCAAACCAGATGTTAAATCTCTTTCTTCTCCAACCCCTGCAATTAGCCTCTCTCCTGAAAAATCCACCAAGAACCAATATGCCTTTTGTCTCTTTCTCTCATATCTTTTCTGGGCCCACTGTCTTCTGTCCTCACCTTTTTTCTCTCTCTCTTCCCAGGACCAGCTACAAGCCCAGGATTTTAGCAAATTCCAGCCCCTGAAAAGCAAGCTGCTGGAGGTGGTGGATGACATGCTGGCTCATGACATTGCCCAGCTCATGGTGCTGGTGCGCCAGGAGGAATCCCAGCAGCCCGCCCAGATAGTGAAGGGCGGAGCGTTCGAGGGCACCCTCCACGGCCCCTTCGGGCACGGCTATGGGGAAGGGGCCGGGGAGGGCATCGATGATGCTGAGTGGGTGGTGGCCAGGGACAAGCCCATGTATGATGAGATCTTCTACACCCTGTCACCGGTGGATGGCAAGATCACGGGCGCCAATGCCAAGAAGGAGATGGTGCGCTCCAAGCTGCCCAACAGCGTGCTGGGCAAGATCTGGAAGCTGGCCGACATCGACAAGGATGGCATGCTGGATGATGAGGAGTTCGCACTGGCCAACCACCTCATCAAGGTCAAGCTGGAGGGGCATGAGCTGCCCAATGAGCTGCCCGCCCACCTTGTACCCCCCTCCAAAAGAAAGGCCGCCGAGTGATGGGAGGCGGGGAGGTCCAGAGCAGGCAGGTGTTAGAGGAGATGGGAGAGGTGATCTCACACACACACACACACACACACACACACACACACACACATAGATGCTGAGACCGGCATTGCAGATAGGAGGGAACAAGGATCCCCAGGTTTCCAGGATACATCTCCAAGTGCTCAGAATTGGCTGAAGCACAGAAGCACCCAGAGTCCCAGGAGTCACGCCTTAGTCTCCATCCCTCTTTCCCTCTTTGGTCCCACTGCCTGGGGATGCACCTTCTCCTGTGGAGGCAGTTTACTTGGCCACAGATGGCCCACCCACCTCCAGATTCCCCAGACCCAGAGCAAATGGAAAAGGCTTTTCACTTAATAGACAATCCATTTTTTTCTATGCTTTATCCCCACCTCTTTGACTTGCTAACATGAAATCTGCTCTGGGGCCAGGAGATGGGAGGGGAGGGGGGCTTCCGCAGGGAGGGGCGTGAAGGGGGAAGCGTCCTCAGGGAACAAGGCCCCAGACTTGAAGAGACGTAGCTGCAGCCATGAGCCCTTTTCTTTCCCATGCTGAGGCTCTGACTGCCTCGGCAGACCTGGCTTTAAACTTGCTTGCACTTCCTTTCAAAGAATCCCGGAACCAGAGAGAGAAGGGGAAAACTTGGCAGCAAAGAAAGCAAAGAAACTGTCCTGTCATCCGTTGCTCTTGTAGCCAGTCAACGGTGCTTTTATTCCACAGATTTTGTGAGATTCCTGTTTTTCCCACCTGGCCTCTGTGTGGATGCTCGTGCTTGACACATTTATCCACCCCTTCTGAGTGCCAGGAGCTGCATCAGGCGCTTCATATACCTTATTCCAAGTTGTCCTTAACCACTCTCCAAGGAAGTCTGTGTCAGCCCCTCCCATTTGAGCCTGAGACTCAGTAGAGTTCAGGTGACCCTCCCAGGTCACACAGCTCACATGTGATGGAGCTAGGGCCACAGACTCTGCCCTCTGCTGTGATGATGTACAGGATCCCTGTGTTTCTGGCTAATGACAAGCTGTGAAGAGTTAGCTGAGCACACAGGCCCCTCACGGGCTCCCAGAGAAGGCTAGCAAGGGAGAAGGGCCAGCCAGCATTTGGTGGGCCATCAGTCTGGCCATCTGTCACAGCACAGAAGCAAACCGTGCCTTCTGGCGATGTGCCCCATGTTCCCAACCTCGCAGAAGCCCAACAGCAGCAGCGGGAATGTGAGCCGGCCTGTTGGGTGCTGTTTGCCTCTGACTCTGCTCCGCCTCCCACCCCGCCGCCTGAATCATCCCTGCTCAAATGCAGTCTCCAACTCTTCTCCAGTGGGACCTCCTGCTGACTGTCCTGAAGGCCAGTTCGAGAGGTCTGAGGCTGTGTTCCCTGCAGGACCCACGACTGCAGTGTCTGGCAAATGCCCACCATCCTTGATGCCCGACAGCTGCCCTTATGGTCTCTCCCTTGGCTTACTTTGTGGCCTCGGAACCAGTCACTTTGTATGCTATGCTTCTACTGTGATGGAAAAGAAAAACAAGTATAAGTTATTTTGTATCTATGTTCAGACTATATAGAGAATATTCTATGTATCTACAATGTGCTTACTACTGCAGTGCATTTGTCATCAGTATTCATGTTAATATAGCACATTTATCCTTTGGTATCTGCTTGGCCCTAGAGCATGATTCTGTGGGAGGCTGACGGAGAGGAGTTGGGCTCTTAACTTGGGCATCTCTGGCAGACGATCGGGGCCACCCATGGCCAGCATCCACAGGTAGCGTCCCGTTGGCCTGGTGCTTCTCCAGGCCCACTGACTACCCAGGCTGCCCTGGAACCACCCTGCCACTCTGGAGGGGAGATGGTCCCCAACTCCTGGGCTTCCTCCTGCATCCACACATTTCTTTCTCATGAAACGAAGACCAAAGGAAAACCAAGGCACAGAGGTCCAACCTCCTCTAATTCAGGTGCCAAGCTCAGCAGAGGACCATTTCTCAGCTCTATGCCTTTATTTCAACTGAAGGGGAATGGGAAGGACAGCAGAGTGAGGGGAGGTTTCTGTCTTTATTGTAGATGGAGAGGAGTATCTGTCAGTCCCCTCACCCCACCCCACTTTGGACACACACATGTGCCACTTTCCTGCCCTTCCTTTCCCAGTGTCTCTCCCCTCCCTTCTTCAAGGCTCCACTCTGGAGAGATCTGGGAGGCATGGGAATTCCATGTTGACACTTCTCCCATCTCCTGAGAAAGAGGAAATTGTGTTTGAGCCTTCTCCCCACAGATGACGGGACAGATGGGGAATGCTTTCTCTGGGGTTGTTGCCCCTGCTGCCTGGACCTATTGACCGCTCACAGTCTCTGGGGGCTTGGGGAACTCTCCTGCCTCAGCCTGGAGAACATTTAAAGTGGAGAGCAGAGCTTTGTCATGGCCATCTCACTGGCAAGAAGCCCTAGAGGCCCCACTGGCCTGGCCTGCCTTTCCCCACACTCAGTCTGGACCACAGAAATGCTCAGACAGGAAAAGCCACGCCCTATGCCCCATGCCCAGAAAACCTGCCCCTGGCACCTGAGGGTTCAGTCTTGTATGGGGAACACTACTGCCATGGCAGGGCCTGGCCCCAGTGTGAAGAGTGGTGAGAGGTTGCCCTGTGTCACCCCATTCCCATTGGTCTCCTCTGTTCCAGGAGCAGACGTTTGTTTACGTGTTAGCTGATTAGCACAGCCATGTTGGGGGAACAGACTTATTTTCCCTGTGAGATGCTACCTAGCCTCTGTACAGATTCAGTCTTATTCTCTAATTTGTCCATCCATCCATGCCTCTATCCATCCATTTTTCCATTCAGAAGACCCTGAGAATCTCCTGCAGCAAAGACCTTAAGATGAGATTCAGACATCCATTGAACTATTCAAAAATACTGATACATGCCATGTGTGCAGGTGGGGACAGTTCTAGGTGGATCAAATCAAGTCAAGTTCCAGCTCTCAAAGAGCTCACAGCCTAGTTGGGGAAGTGAGACATTTATACAAACATTATACATACAATGAGGGACTATGACAGGAGCTGAGATGGGGGTGGCAGTCAAAGTGGGGAATCATGAGAGTCAAAAATGGCTTCCAACGCGGGGGGGTGGGGTGGAAGGCGGTCAGAGAAAGCTGAGGGTGAGGGTGGGGCTCTTGAACTGAACCCAAAACCTCCTGGGGTCTGCCTCTCGGGCCCATCGTCTCCCTTCTCTAATGCAAGGAAGACAGGGTTTTTGTATAAAAATAAGCACATAGCATTCCCAGCCCACAAAAATCATGACAGACACAGAAAAATTGATGTATTTGAGGAAAAGCATGATGAGAATTTTGTCTCTGGGGACTGTGCTGGTTTTCCACAGGCCATTTCAAGTAAAAATTTTATCAGTATCTTTTAAGTTGAAATTTTCAGTGCTTGGAGGGACAGAAAAATGGTAATAGGGAATGTCAGTAATCCTAGTTGGAGCCATGAGGGAAACAGGAGGAAGTAAGGATGCAGCTCTCCCCACCACCTCCCTGTGGAGGTAATTAGTGTTCCCCACACTGTGGTTCTTGGGTCCTCTAGGCACAGGAAGGACCAAACGTTCTACCCCTTTGAAGTTAGGCTTTGGCTGGCGCTTTATGGTGGTTAGCAACATGACCCTTCTGGGCAGAAACAAGCATGCAATTTGCCATATTCTGCTTCTCTTGCCTGGCCAGGAATGCATGTGGGAGCCTTGGTGAGCCCAGGTCCCTGGGTCTCTCTAAAATCCCTTACCAGTCTGCACTGGACAGGTGGCATGAGCAAGATACAAACTCTAGTCATTTTAATTTTAAGCCACTGACAGTCATGGGCTATTTCTCACCCAGCATCACCTATCACAACCAAAATACCTGCTAAGTTCTTTCCATAGTTCAGTCCATTGAGTAAGTGTAAAGGCAAGTCTTCTAGGAGATTGAGCTTCTGCTCTCTCAAAAACCAAGGTCACCTGAAGCTGAAGGCAAAGGTGATTGGCACAAAGTCCTTTAGTGTCTGAGCCATTTGCTATAATGTCCCAGACCAAGTCCTTCATTGTCACTTTTTAAGCTGAAGAACTTTGCACTAATGGAGGCAAATACTCATAGGACCTGTCTTCTTTCTGTGATTATATAGACACTGAGGATTGACTGGGTGTTTGTCTACCTTGAGTTAGACAGAGAATGCACAGCTTGGAAAGAGAAGAACTACAATTCCCAGACTCCCTTGCAACCAGGTTCACATCCTTAAAATCATATCCTTGTGATTTTAAGTCCTGCCAACCACATATACTCAAGGGAGAGTTTGCTGAAGTGAATCATGCCAGAGGTGGACCCAGCAGCTAACACAGAAACTTCCTGACTTTACAGCTTCCTTTTCATGCTCAAGAAGCTAGAAGACTTGCTCGTGATGAAACGGTGACCTGCAATAGTGACAGGGATGTAAATGATCATATGCCACCTAACTAGGATGCCTGAGCACTGCTGAGATGTGCAGAGAGGACCAGGCTACAGCAGGGGAGGCTTCCTGGAGGTGGGTGTGTGTGTCACCCAACTTTAAAGGATTAGAAATTTCAGTCCTTCCTGTGCCTAGAGTACCCAAGAACCACAGTGTGTGTGTGTGTGTGTGTGTGTGTGTGTGTGTGTGTGTGTGTGTTGGGAGGACACCTTGAAGTGGTTCTTGCTGGATAAGTGAGCAAGAGAGGGGATGACAGGGCTTTCTAGAAAGAATAATGAGGGGAATTTTCAAGGTAATAATCCTTTTCTAAGAATCTAGGGGGTATGAATGTATGCACTCAGAACACTTAAGACTATTAAATAAGGAAATGTCAAAAAAAAAAAAAAATAGCAGTTCTAGCTCCTCCCGTAGAATTTCATGGGTAGAGTTTCCCCTCCCCGGGGAAGTGTACATGCATGTCAGCATGTACGCACATCATTACCCAAAGAAGACACAGGAAGTGCAGGGCCTGGGGCCACCTGAAGTCCAGCATCAAAATTAACCATGCAGCCTCTCTGTGCCCCCATTCACTTCCCCGCTAAGTAGGGATCATTTTAATTATTTGTAGATATCATGAGAATACAAAGAAAGTTCACCAGTAACATGAACACTGTATATGTAAGCTGTGTTGGCATGTGCTGGAAGAGGCACAGTTCATGCCTCACAGAAGAGGCGAGACTCCTATGTACAAGGGGGAAGAAGAGCAACCAAGCCCGAAAGGCACAGAGAGAAAGGAGAATGGACAAGGAAGTGTGGAGGAGCTGGCAAGTGCAAGGCTTGCAGTGCTTGAATACCTGAAAGGTGCCCTGGGCCCAGAGACTACCTGTAGGGACCCATAGGCCCTAGACCCTGGCCTCTGCCACTGGCCCTGCAGAGCCCTGCATCTCTGCCTGACCTCCTGGCCACCACAACCTGGTGCTAACAGAGGGCTGTGAACAGCCAAGGTGCACTCACTGGCGGGCTGAAGGGGCAGCCTGACAGCTTGGCTCCAACACAGACCACCTATGGATGTCATAGGTCAGAGAGCTCAGAGCAGATCCTCCAGGGTATTGCACACACCACCCAAATGTCAAATGTTTATCCTCATTCACAAAGTCCCAGAATCACAGCACTGGGTAAGGTGAAGTCTCCTTTCCTGCCAGCCAGTGTTTTTTTTAATATCATCTCTTAATGTTGGTTTGAGATAAGGAGCTAAGAGAGAAGGAAATACCAGGTTAGAGTAGAGAGGAGATGACCCTCATTTTTCCCCAACCCCACTGTGGGATGGGCCCAGAATTTGGTTCACCTTCGAAAGAATCTCAGACATACTGGTGTAATGATGCTGCTGGTGAAATCTGACTTTAGTCCAGGGCTCCTGTTTCACAGCCCACTTCCTTTCTTCTCTTTCTCCTGCTCTCCTTCCAACCCCATCCAGGTTGCCAGAGGACCACTGCTTCCCAGCTGGGCATTCTGCCTTCTCCAACACACACACACACCCTTACTCCCAGCAGCCGTGTCTGTTCCCTCTCCCAGGGCTGGGTCCATGGGGACCACTGGCTGATTGGAGGAACCAAGAGTCTGCACCTGTGACCATGGGGCCAGGTGCTGTGGCTGTGACTCTGGTCACAGGCATGAATCTAGCAGCATGGCCCAGTGGGAGAGGTCCTGTCAATCCAGAGAAGAAGGCAGAAGATTCAGGGTTGGGTGGGTATTGGGACACACCACCATACAGGCACCTGCTCCTATGGAGGCTTCCCCTCTGGATCTTTTCTGCTTGCTAAATGCCTTACAGCTTTCTCAACAGCACACAGTAACTCCCCTCATTCCAGAAAATTCTACCCCTCAGGAATAGGCCCTGGCATGAAAATACAAAACTCCAAAGAAGTCAGAGGGTGCTTCTTCCCCAAGCAGAATAACTGTCCAGGCCCCAGAGCAGATGTAGCTTGTCCTCTTGATCTCCTGGTACATCCAGGGGCCGCAGGAAGTGAGGCCTGAGATAATAGCAGCCCTGACCTCTGCAGCGACATTTCCTGGAACTTCTTGAGATGAAGAGAAAACAAGCAAACTGACTCCAAGCTGCCACACTTGGTCAGACGTCACTCCCCAGCCCTGGGGATTGACTGAACGTCTGGTTTGGAATCCAGGTCTCATGGTCTGTATACAAGCAAGCCTGCTTCATGCACCAAAGATTTCAATCAGGCTGCCTCAACTGGATAAGGACAAAAATCTGCAAGCCAAGCTTTTCTAAGACCCAGTTCAAACACTCCCCCCAAGCAAGTGACTCTTCTACCTCCACCAGCAGCCCCACCACCTACAGATCCCTAGGGCTTTGGCCTCTCTGTCTGCAGCTGCCCCCTCACAGCACTGTCATTTGCATCCTTGTTGATTCTCACCATCCAGGTAATGAACTCCTCCCCAGGGCCTGGAAGGCTTAAGCTAAGCACAGGGCAGGGGTTGCCTTGCTGTGTCACCTGGATTGCCTCAAGTGCTTATGTCCCCAGCTGCAGAGCTGCCAGCTGCCAGCCCTTAACTTCAAGACATCTCCAGAAATTGTCCTTGGTGGCAGTGATCTGCCTCCCACGATGCCATCCCCTCTTCCCATGGACAGCTCCACCAGTGAAGGTCAGTGAGGGACTATAACAGCCTGGACCCACCTGGAACAGTCCTGAAGGGCCCTCTCACTTTGGAACTCCACACGGGCTCAGCCCGCCCCTCGTGACTACATTCCAGCCCAACACCTCCCTCAGTCTCCTCCTGTATCTTTCCCTTCCCCTTTCCAAGAGCATCCTCCAATAAACCTGCTGCATACTAAACTTGAGCTTCCGTGGTGGCTCAGTGGTAAAGAATCTGCCTGCCAATGCAGGAGATGGGGGTTTGATCCCCGCATCAGGAAGATCCCTTGGAGAAAGAAATGGCAATCCACTCCAGTATTCTTGCCTGGGAAATCTCATGGACAGAGAAGCCTGGGGCTTCTCTGATGGGCTGATGGGGTGATCTGAAGCCTGATGGGCTACAGTCGATGGGGTTGCAGAGTCAGACACAACTTAGCAACTAACCAATAACAACAATGCTCAACTCCATCCCAGGGATGGATGCTTCCCAGGGAAGCCAACCTGCGATAAAAGAAAGGGTCTGGCAGAGAGAAGTTGCTCGATAAATACTGGTTGGCACAATTGAACAGTCAATTGTTCAGTGATAAATCCAACCAGAGATTGGTCTCAGGGGGACTAGTGAGTTGACCGTGCAAATAGAAGAGGCAGCCTTCCCAGAAAATAAGTGCCATGTGGCACCAGACCTACTTGGCACACTGCAGTGAATTACTGGGAGAAGCTGGCACCATGGAATGCAGGGGAAAAAGTGAAATGGTTCCAGAGTTACACCTCAGGCAGCTCCAGCCAAAGGGTTGTTTATTAGTGATGAGGAGAAGGGCCATAGGACTCTCCTTTGTAGAATGAAATCATTTTCTCCAAATCACTCTCAATCTGTAATTTCTCTCCTGTTCTTGGATGTGCTTCAGCTCAGAGGGAGATGGGGGTCCGTAGATGATGGAGAGAGCATACTTTCCAAAAGGAAGCGTTAGAGGGAAAGACACTTTCTTAGGAGCTGAATTGGTGAAGATGCTGTCCTTAAGCAGAAGTCTAGAACCACTGCATAGAAACTTTTCTGCATTAGCTGTGAAAGCCCTAGTGATAAGGATGAGATTGCAATTTTTAATTGCAGACTTGTAGGGTATCATAGAAGATCAGTGGAGGAAAAAGAACTGGGGCAAAAAAAGAATATCTGATGGGGATCAGCATCTGCAGAACTGGTTTCCACATCCCAGCAGCCATGGACAAGTAGCAGCTGCCTGGAACAATGATGGGAGGACCCAAGGTACCTACGGCTTTGCAGTCACAGAAAGGGAGAACAGTAGGACATCCCTCCTAAACTAAAATGTCACCAGTGCCTCAATGAAGAGGCATCAAATTTAGCACCAGAGCCACACTATATATTATGTGTAGTTTTTTAAATAAATAACATTCCCAGGCGGCACTAGTGGTAAAGAACCTGCCTGCCAATGTAGGAGATGTGAAAGATGCAGCTTCAATCCCTGGGTCAGGAAGATTCCCCTGGAGGAGGGCATGGCAACCCACTCCAGTATTCTTGCCTGGAGAATCCCATGGACAGAGAAGCCTGGTGGGCTACAGTCCATAGAGTCACACAGAGTCAGACACCACCAAAGCAACTTAGCACACATGCATATGCTAGACATAGTTAATAGTTTAATGAGTTATGTTGATCTTATTCCATAGTCTCAATCATTTTATCATCTTGGAAAAGTCTTGAGAAAAAAAGGAACCTCTTCAGGTACTTTCAAGCAACAGGGTGACCTCCAGTGAATTGCTGTGTGAAGACCATGTTGGTCAGAGAGGACAGGTTGGATAAGCAGCACACCTTGCAGGACATGCCTTCATAAGGCCAGTTCCTGACTGTGTCTGGCCGAGGCCACAAAAGGACGGGTCCTGGAGCTGAATGGGACCTTGGAAATCATCGTGTCCAACCAGTCTCAGACAGGCACCTATGGAGCTCTGGATCTTTACAACTGTCCATCAACACCTGTATGTCTGAACCATTCTTTTCTGGATGTGATATCTTTTGCATGATCTCATTTTCATAACACTTTGCCCAATTGACAGATACCTGGAACTGCATCTGTGAGATAATGTGGGAGCAACATATGCTTGTCAGAACCCATAGAAGGCTCAACACCAAGAGTGAGCCCTAAGGTTAACTCTGGGCTTTGAGTGATATGATGCGTCAGTGTATGTTCATCCATTGTCACAAGCATACCACTCTGGTGGGGGTGTTGAGAGTTGGGGAGGTTGTGTATGTGTGGGGCCAGGGGGTGTACGGAAACTCTCTATATCTTCTGCTCAGTTTTGCCATGAACCTAAAACTGCTCTAAAAATAAAGACTATTAATGAAAAAGAAAGAAAGAAATCAGATCCCTCTCTGCCCACATGACACTCAGTAGCTGAATGTCACAGTGAAGGAAGGGTTGCCTGGCATGAACTCTGGGGTCTGGTTTTTCTGGCTCCCTTCCCATCTCACTGAGACATACAGTCAATGACTGCTAACTATTAAGAGGGGTTGAGTTTTGAGTTGAGGGATCCAGAGTCTAGAGAAGAAAGATTTAAATAGATGCTTATTTTATGTACACACTGCTATATTTTAAATGGATAACCATCAAAGAACTACTGTAAAGCACTTGGAACTCTGCTTAATGTTATGTGGAATCCTGGACAGGAGGGGAGTTTAGGGGAGAATGGATACATGTATATGTATGGCTGAGTACCTTTGCTGTGCACCTAAAACTATTACAACATTTTTAATCTGCTGTACTCCAATACAAAATAAGAAGTTTTTAAAAAAAGAAATAAAAAAAATAGGTGCTCATTTAATTAGCTGTCTGCAAAGCTGCAGCTTATCTTGAGAGCACTTGGTCCCCTGGTCCTCATACCTCCTTCTCAGCCCCTCCCATTTCAGTTCTACAATTCAGGGCCTGCTCTTCCAGCATGACCAAGTTTTGAAACCATCATGTCCCATCATTTCTCTCTGTGTTGGTCTCATTTGATCTAGGCATGGAAAAAAAAAGACCCAAGCTGACTTATTGTTGAGAGAAAAGGAGATAAGTCACGAGAAGGGAAAGAATTTTTTTTTCCCTTACAGCTCAGGAAATGCAACTCTCTAGATAAGTTTCTAAAAATGCACTCTTTCATTTTCTTCTAATACAAAAGCAAAATGTCCCTTGAAAACTAAATGTATCATTCATGTATCTCAAACCAGAGTCATTTTTTTAAATAAAAAAGGCAGATTGAGGTGGGTGGGAAATATGATCGATTTCAACCCACGCCCTCTCTCTGTGAGCATTAATCAAACAAGGATGAAGAGTAAGGCAATCCTTCCAATGCTCTTCCCCTGACTTCTTCCCTCTGCCCAAAAAGATTTCATACAAACTTATTTCAGTTATTGTAGCTTTTGGCCCTAATTCAACAATTTTGCCAAAAGTTAGAAGTATTACTGGGTCTACAGGGCTTCAGCATTTGTGTGTGTGTGTGTGTGTGTGTGTGTGAGAGAGAGAGAGAGAGAGAGAGCAGCTGAGAACCTTTGTGTGTGTGTGTGTGTGTGTGTGTGTGTGTGTGTGTGTGCATGTGTGTGTGTGTTGATGCTTGTGTTTGTCCTGTTTCTCCAATTGTACAACAGTTTTGGAGGGTACCTAAGAACAACTTTGCAAAACAGAACCTTCCTATCCTGTTTCTTTTTTTTTTAATTTTTATTTTTATTTTTTTTTATTAGCTGGAGGCTAATTACTTCACAACATTTCAGTGGGTTTTGTCATACATTGATATGAATCAGCCATAGATTTACACGTATGTTTCTTTTAAGAAATTCCAGTTTTGGAAAGGCACCACTGAAAAGTGCTTCCAGCTGAGCCATTTGAAGATGCAGGACAATGTGAACCTATCACGAACCAGTCGGCTCACCCAGCCACCAAGGCCATTACCAGCAACTCTGCAGCCCATCACACCTTTCTTTGGACCACATCCGTCAGATGTAAAACTCTGCACCCTTTCCTCCGTGTGCCGCCCGCCAACACCCTCCCACAGAAGGCAACTCGGGAATATGTCCACTCTGGTTTGTTACTGCCTTCCTCTCTTTTCAGCCCTGGTCACAAGTCCTCGACCATCTCTCCCTTTCTGGCACTTGATGCACCCACAAATTCAGCACCTAATAACATAAGTCTGGCTATTTGTTACGGGTCTCAGGTGTCTTTATTTTGTCTGTTGAGCAGACTCTAATCTACCACGAGCAGGCTTGCATTTCCTATTCTTGTTGCTTTCTCCCAAACTGCCTAGACGAGTCAGGGACAACAAGGTGGTATTTGGAGCTGGACAGAGTGGCACAGGCCCAGTGAGTGGATCCCTTGAGGGCTGCCATCCGAGAAGCCTCCAGCCTTACATGGACTTGGATGAGACTTGACTGTTACTTGCCCCAGGTTGATATCCATGAAGTGTCAGGGCTGGGATTAGCCATGGGAAAGGTGGCTGTTCTTATGTATATTCTTGTTTTCTTCCCCTCTCTAACTGGAGAATTTTCAAGAAGAGACATACAACTTTGTCTACTTTTTATATCCCCAAAAAAATGCTTTCTAAAGAAATGAAGGAATATTTTTCATGAAAGGAGCCAAGGGCTCAAACTCCTTAGGGAAGCATTTAGAATATAGAAAATCTGAGATTATTTACATACAACTCACTAGGGACCAGAAGAATAGACAAATTATTTTCCAAAATCCTTTCGGGACTTGTGACACTGGTCATTAAAACAGCTTAGTCAGGCTGTTGACCTTGTTCATGTCCGAAATGTCTCGTGACCCATCTGATCCATAGTTGCTGACATTGTACTGTCATGATATTGCTCCATCCTATACCTTAATTGCAGTGGAAAGAATAATAAGTCTCTAATGAGTGAAAAGCCTTTCATCAGATAGCAGCATTTTTTTCCACATTAACAATGCTCCTAGGACTTGACAAGCTAGTCCTTGTATGTCCCCATCACGGTCCTGACTAGTGACTAGGAACTTGATTCCCTGCTTGAGAGGAAGAAGGGCACAAAGTCAGGTGAGAAGAGAGCCTTTTCACCCCCAATGTAAGGACAAGAACTCTTCTCCCAAGACAAGGGTGGGATGTTTCCCTGAAATGCTTGAATTCTTGCCTAAGGCACATCCAGATTTACTTCCATGCCTTTGGGTAGAAATATCCCATTCCCACGTTGGACTTCAGATAACAGCTAACTCCAAAAACACTCAAACCAAGGGTAGCCAGCTCTTATGAAAATCTACTAAAGAGAATACCTCTCTATCTGGAGCACAGACTCTCTGGTTCACGCCATCCCTACTCAGTTAGCCAAATAGATCATGCCACCTGCCTGACTCTTTCAGGCATCTTGCAGATCAGCGAGAGCAGAGGACCAAGACCTGAGCCTGGAGGGGCATCCCGGACAGGCAGAGGGAGCAGAGGGTACAGTTGCTCCCTAGACCTAAGACAGGGCAGCAGGCAGCTTCAGAACTGGAAGGAGAAGGCAGGATCTCAGAACCCAGTGGTACTAAACGCAACAGAAAAGCTACCAAAAACAAAGGCTGGTGAAGTTTGATAGGGGAGGTTCAGGAGTCACCCAGAAGGGGACGGGGACATAGGGAGATGAGGGACTACATGTTGGGGAGGTTTAGCAGTCTATAAACAAAGAAGAGTGGAAGAGGAGCTCAAAAGGAAGCAGAGGACTTCCCTGGTGGTACAATGGATAGGGCTCTACCTGCTAAAGCAGGGGACAGGGGTTCTAGCCACATGTGCAGGTCAGCTAAGCCCATGTACCACAACTACTGAAGCCCGTGTGCCCTAGAGCCTGTGCTCTGCAACAAGAGAAGCCACTACAGTGAGAAACCTGCACACCTAAATGAAGAACAGCCCCCACTTGCAGCAACTAGAAAAAGCCCTCACGCAGCAAAGAAGACCCAGTACAACCAAAAATTAAAAAATAAAAGCTTAAAAAAAAAAATATATATATATAAAGGAAGTTGAATTGTTTCACAAAGAGGATGCATGTGCACAGGTTAGGAAGGAGTCATTGTGGGGGGGGTGGGAATCTTTAGGGTGACCTACCATCCTGATTTGCCCTTAACTTGACAATTTCCTGGGATATGAGACTTTCAGAATTAAAACTAGCAAAGTCCCAAGCAAACCGGTAAGAGATGGTTATGCTACATAATTCAAATGGGTCAGTATGAGGACACAGAGAGAATTATAGGATCCTGGGAGAGGTAGAAAGACTGACCTGGAAAGGAAGGCTTTCTCTACATCAATGTTTATTCCACTGGGAAGTATCTTGGTACACAAAGAACACTTGGGTTCATGAACTAGAGACATACATTCTCAATTTCTCAGTTAGCCTGGCTCAGGGCTGAAGGCTTAGTGTTTTCTGCTATTCCCATTGAAGCTCTCGGTTAACTTGTTCCAGCTATCTTGAACCTTCCGGTCACTGACCTTTTAGCTTTCTGCCCTTCAACACAAGGTCAAGCTTTCACTGTTAGTCTTCAGCCCCTGACACATAAAGCTCCTTACAGCCGAGGTCCCAGGCCTGGCCTCTGCTTTGGATCACATTTTTACAAAGTGCTGCCTGGGCAGCAAGATCTCAAACCTGTACCATATGGTAGGGGTGGACTTGCTAGAACTTCCACCGACCTTCTCTCACTCCCATCTGGCCACATCCCTGCAGAGCCCACATTCTCATCTCCCCAGCCTCCCCCAGCCTGGGTCCAGTTCTTTTAACAGTGGTTTCACAGGAGCAGGATTTAGGCACACAATTCCTTATTAGTGCATCTTTTCTTAGAATTTAGGGAATTCTCCAAGGCTGACAAATCTCTCCGCTTTATATTGTCAGGAGTTAGACACAAACAGGGTATCCTGAAGAAAACCAGAACTAGAATAGCTTCTAACTCTGCTATTACCCGCAAGATTCTGGGTAAGGAATTTCAGCTCTCCAAGCCTCTATGTCTTCATCTGTAAAATGGGTCTATAATGCCTATAACTTAGAAGCCTAATTCACTTCAATTCAGTTCAGTCACTCAGTTGTGTCTGACTCTTTGTGATCCCATGGACTGCAGCACACCAGGCTTCCCTGTCTATCACCAACACCCAGAGCTTACTCAAACTCATGTCCATTGAATCAGTGCTGCCATCCAACCATCTCTTCCTCTGTCATCCCCTTCTCCTCCTGCCTTCAATCTTTCCTAGCATCAGGGTCTTTTCCAATGAGTCAGTCCTTTGCCTCAGGTAGCTAAAGTATTGGAGTTTCAGCTTCAGCATCAGACCTTCCAGTGAACATCCAGGACTGATTTCCTTCAGGACTGACTGGTTTGATCTCCTTGCAATCTAAGGGACTCTCAATTCACTTAGAAGGGATAAACAAAAACAGTTTGCCAATTCTTAGCCACACTGGAAATAAGCTAGCAGCTCCAGAGGTAACAATGAGCTGGAAAGACATCTGGAAAGCCAGCAATAAATAACTGTTGAGTGAATAAATAAATGAATGGGTGAATACGGGATTTTGATGTGGTCAGACCTGGGGAGAACCTAAAAATTTGTCAGTGCTAACCAAGTATGAAACTGGAGAGGGCAGTCCCAAGTTCATGGGGGTGGAATTTGAAGAGACATGAAGACAGACAAGCTGGCCAGACACCAGATGCAAATACAAGCCACAGAGGAGGCCTCGCAGCGGAGGGAACTGCTTTTGCTGTGAGAAGCCTCCTTAATGGGGCCCAGCACAGGCTCAGCTGCATGATCCACTATCCCAGCATCACATACACAGAGGCTGCTGGAGACAGAAGAGGTTTTATCCCAAATGTACACCAGTAAAGCATACAGGTGCACGACGACAGAGTGCCGGTTGATGGTGAACTGGTAAATACACCACTTTCACTGGAGGCCATTTAAAAATCGGTTAAAAACAAAACCTTCACCAGCCTGACAAATACAGATAAAGAAACCAGCTCAGAGAGGGGAAAAGTCTGCCTATTTGTGATAGCCCAACAACTGGGACCTAGATCTTCCAGATGCAAGCATTACATCGTCCAGACCACAGAGGGAGGAGAGGGTCTGTGGATGAGGCCAGTTCAAGCACAAATCTTCTGCCTGTGACCCTCAGCTTGAGCTGAGCTTCAGATCCCTTCCAGCACTGGCCTTGTCCTGATGCAGATTCCCAGATCAAAGTGCAATCAGGAACATGCCAGGAGCCAACATGAGGCTGTGATGTCCACTGAAAATGACACACGGAGAGACTAGCTGCCTTAGTCCACTTGGGTGGCCAGAATAGAGTGCTGCAGACTGCGTGGTCTAACCAACAGAAATGTATCTCCTCACACTCCTGGAGGCTACAAGTCTAAGGTCAAGGGCATGTTCATCTCCTCTGAGGCTCCTCTCCTTCCCTTGTCTTCGCCATGTGTCTTCACATGGTCTTTCCTCAGTGTGTGCCCATGTCCTGATTGTCTCTTTTTATAAGGACATTGGTCATATTGGATCAGGGCCCATCCTAATGATATTATTTAATGGTAATTACCTCCTTGAAACCATATCTCCAAGTACAGTCACACTCTGAGGTCCTGGACGTTAGGGCTTCATGTGAATTTGGGGGGTAGGGGACGCAGTTCAACCCGTAACACTGGCTTTGGTAGAAATCAATAATCCTTCAACATTTGAATGAGATCAGTCCTCTCTGGCATTGTGTACACTAGAAATAATCAAAAGAGCTTCTGGGAACCGAACAAGGGGGCTCGACATATAACATTGCTGCAAAGGTCTGATAATCAACCTCCCCACTCCCAGACACAATTTTTTCATTCTAGAATTATTGTTTTTAATTGAACCTACTGTATTTCAGGCACATTTGATGGGCAAAGTCAACCTGGCCTGGGCTGTCAAATAACTCAGTCTATTGAAAACAATTCTCTGGTTCCACCCTTTACTACTCAGACCAGGTTACTTACCCTCAGTGAGCCTTACTGAGGGTAAGTTACTTACCTCATCTGGGAGATGAAGAAAATAATACCCATAGTTAGAGAAGATAATGAGGTATAGAGAGGGTCTATGGCAACGTGTGAAATTCATGTGTCCTCAATCAATGTAAGCCTTCTACTTCAAGTCCTATTACTTAGCCTTCTACACAAAATAATCCACACTGAGGAATTAAATTTTTCAAACTTGAAAAGGAACATCTTTGTTTTTGCCTAAGTTTGGTACTTCCCATCCCAGGGCAAGATGAAAACAGGACCATAACTTATTAGTGGAGACAATGAACATGTTATCAATAGAAAGGCACATTCCGAGATAATGAAGGTCCTGCTTCCCAGGGTCCAGCTCATCCCTCCCTCTTCCAACACAGAGTGGGTGGGGAGGTGGGGGAGTGTTGAGGAGAGACTGGCGCCATCTTGGACCATAAATCACTTCCAAATGGTTCCTGGAAGGCACAGACCCCCAGAGCTCTACCTTCCACACAGCTAAAGAATTTCCTGCCAAAACGGATAAGAATTTCCTGTTTTGCTTTTCATTATTACTTTAAATAATCATATTCAGAGTCTTGGAGGACTGCAAGCAGCAGGGGCTGGAAGGGCCTCATCAACATCTTTTCTGGATTAACTCTGGATGGATGCAGCCACTTGAGAAATGTCAAGCTGAGATTGGGAGAAAAATGAACGAATCTGAATAAGAGAGGACAGCTGATGCACGGGGTCCCCTTTGTTTGGCTCTGGTCATTCCTTGTGCCTTTGACCATGACTGCAGATCAGTCAGGAGGGTCCACCCTGATTCTCCCCTTAAAGTTCAGGGGGAGCCCCTACAAGCCCTCACATTTACCACCTTTCCTTACCAAGAACACCCCAGGTGTCCTTAAAAGCATGAACCTCTGGGGAAACCTCCAGGCAACTCACAAACTTATCACACCTGGCCCAGAAAACACAGGCTGCACAGCCCCAGGTCTAGGGAGCTGAGACCTGTGCTAGGTTCCTTCCCGGGTAGTCTTGCTTGCATTTGTCCCATTCCCCTCGCTGTGCCCACCCTACAGTAAAGCCTCAGGGCCTTAGGGCCTCATCATCTCCAGCCCCAAGGACAGCAGTGGCCTCTGACCCGGCCCCCCACCACACCCTATGCTATTCCTTTCTCTGCTTCTCTGGAGCCGCTGGTACCAACCATGCAACACTCAGTACATTCACAAACCCGCTCAGAAATGTCAAGGCCAAGCAAACAAGGTACACGCCCCTTCTCCTGGCACTCAAAGTCCCGCATGATCTGGTCTCAGGTTTCTCTCTTATTATTCCTCCCTTCATGCACCTACACTTCAGCCAAACTAGGCAGTTCCCCATGAAGTTCACATTTCTTGTCCTTTGCTGCACCCCTGCTTCTGACCCCACCACCCCTTCTAGATCCAGCATGCTCCAACCCCTTCCTCTCAGAGTGCAGCCTCTTCCACCGGTCTCCCCACCAGGCCGCCTCAGGCCAGTGCTCCCTCCCCTCTGCCCCACACAGCTCTCTGTATTGTTTTGTCACAATGCAAAGAAATAGAGGAAAACAACAGAATGGGAAAGACTAGAGATCTCTTCGAGAAAATTAGAGATACCAAGGGAACATTTCATGCAAAGATGGGCTCCATAAAGGACAGAAATGGTAGGGACCTAACAGAAGCAGAAGATATTAAGAAGAGGTGGCAAGAATACACAGAAGAACTGTACAAAAAAGATCTTCATGAGCCAGATAATCACAATGGTGTGATCACTCACCTAGAGCCAGACATTCTGGAATGTGAAGTCAAGTGGGCCTTAGGAAGCATCAGTATGAACAAAGCTAGTGGATGTGATAGAATTCCAGTTGAGCTATTTCAAATCCTGGAAGATGATGCTGTGAAAGTGCTGCACTCAATATGCCAGCAAATTTGGAAAACTCAGCAGTGGCCACAGGACTGGAAAAGGTCAGTTTTCATTCCAATCCCTAAGAAAGGCAATGCCAAAGAATGCTCAAACTACCACACAATTGCACTCATCTCACACGCTAATAAAGTAATGCTCAAAATTCTCCAAGCCAGACTTCAGCAATACGTGAACTGAGAACTTCCAAATGTTCAAACTGGTTTTAGAAAAGGCCGAGGAGCCAGAGATCAAATTGCCAATATCCGCTGGATCATCGAAAAAGCAAGAGAGTTCCAGAAAAACATCTATTTCTGCTTTATTGACTATGCCAAAGCCTTTGACTGTGTGGATTACAATAAACTGTGGAAAATTCTGAAAGAGATGGGAATACCAGACCACCTGACCCGCCTTTTGAGAAACCTGTATGCAGGTCAGGAAGCAACAGTTAGAACTGGACATGGAACAACAGACTGGTTCCAAATAGGAAAAGGAGTACGTCAAGGCTGTATATCGTCACCCTGCTTATTTAACTTATATGCAGAGTACATCATGAGAAACGCTGGGCTGGAAGAAACACAAGCTGGAATCAAGACTGCTGGGAGAAATATCAATAGCCTCATATATGCAGATGACACCACCCTTATGGCAGAAAGTGAAGAGGAACTAAAAAGCCTCTTGATGAAAGTGAAAGAGGAGAGTGAAAAAGTTGGCTTAAAGCTTAACATTCAGAAAACTAAGATCATGGCATCTGGTCCCATCACCACATGGGAAATAGATGGGGAGACAGTGGAAACAGTGTCAGACTTTATTTTTTTGGGCTCCAAAATCACTGCCGATGGTGACTGCAGCCATGAAATTAAAAGACGCTTACTCCTTGGAAGGAAAGTTACGACCAACCTAGATAGCATATTCAAAAGCAGAGACATTACCTTGCCAACAAAGGTCTGTCTAGTCAAGGCTATGGCTTTTCCACTGGTCATGTATGGATGTGAGAGTTGGACTGTGAAGAAAGCTGAGCGCCAAAAAATTGATGCTTCTGAGCTGTGGTGTTGGAGAAGACTCTTGAGAGTCCCTTGGACTGCAAGGAGATCCAACCAGTCCCTCCTAAAGGAGATCAGTCCTGGGTGTTCATTGGAAGGACTGATGCTGAAGCTGAAACTCCAATAATTTGGCCACCTCATGCGAAGAGCTGACTCATTGGAGAAGACCCTGATGCTGGGAGGGTTTGGGGGCAGGAGGAGAAGGGGATGACAGAGGATGAGATGGCTGGATGGCATCACCGACTCGATGGACATGAGTTTGAGTAAACTCCGGGAATTGGTGATGGACAGGGAAGCCTGGCTTGCTGTGATTCATGGGGTCACAAAGAGTCGGACACGACTGAGCGACTGAACTGAACTGACTGAACTGAAGGACTCTATGGCTGGTAGGACTGTTGCCAAGTATCCCCATTCCCCCTTTCTGGGCATTTGGTGGGTGACCTTTGTGACTTGCTTTGGCCAACAAATGTAGATGAAAGTGATCCATGATCTTTTGGGTCAAATCTTGAAAAGCGGGTGTGTACCTGCCACATTTTCTTCCCCATGAAACAAGTGTCAAGGTGAGGCTTCCATCAGCCCGAGACCTTGCTGACCTGCTGTGATCATGCAGTGGGAGTGAGAAAGTTCCTTGCTTCTTAAGCCACTGAGATTGGGAGATTGTTTGTTATCAAAGCAAAATCTGGCTTATCCTGACTGCTGTTACATGAGGTCTAAGAGACCATCTAGTCCAAGGACTGCTTTATAGACAAGGAAACTAAGGCTTTGAGGAAGTGGAAGGACTTGCCCAAGGTCACATCATCAAGTAGTAACTCAAGTCTAGCACCAAGTTCCCCTAGCATCCAGTCCAATGCTCTTTCCATGACCCCAGCCTGTAGGATCCTTGAGACCAAGGACCTGATAGCAGGAGTCTGGGGATCTCAGCCCCTGCCCTCCTCTACTTAGCTGTGTAATCCTGGGTAAGTCCTCCTTCTCACAGACCTGTTTCCCCACTTCTAGAATGAGAATATGGGACAGAAGTCCCTTCTAGAAGTCTTGTTATATACCCCTCTGTTCACAATGGTACCCGGCATCTGTGGAGGAGCACCCAACCACGTCATGGGCTTATCCCCTTTCCTGGGAAGTAACCAGGCCTTCCCCAGGTGGGGCAAAGGGCAGACTATGTGCACTGACTCATTCTTGAATTACCCTTGCCATAGTTCCTCATCCAGCTGCCCTCAGGTATGAGTTTATGCTTGACTCTCACCTACCAGGCCCTGCCTTTAGCTGGAAGTCATTCAAATAATCCTCACTGTTCTTAAGTAACCCCACTTAAGCGCTTGGCCTTTGACAATACAGTTGATGAAAGAGATGAGCTTGTTTAGTCATGTATATTTGCTCCTTTTGCTTTTTCTCAGCACACCCCAGTTCTTGCGTATACTGAGTACTGTCAGCCTTTTAACTAGGTCATCAGTTTCTGTCTAGGATATGCTCTTAATTCCTTTTGTCTTTTGATCTTTCCTTAAACTGCCTCAACATGAAAAGGACCAATTCTTTGGAAGTTAAGACAGTTAACAAACGTTTGCAAACATGGCAGACCATCTCGTACTCTTCGACGTGGTGTCAAAAGTCGAGGGAACCTGGCAGCTATCAGCCACATGCCTGACATTCTTATGGGATTGGTCAACCCAGAGCAGGAAGGGTCTCAGAGCAGGGTGACCTCTTCCTCATACTGGTGGCAGAAAGGGCAGGACATGCCCTGGTGCAGTCCTTCCAGAGCAAACATTTTACCACAGAAGTTAATTTGTTCACAAGGACACAGGCAGTCTTGGGCCTCCTCTTTCTGCCTTGGCCACCTCTGTGAGGTACATTAGGGCAAATGACCAATGAGCAGCCAGACGCAGGGACCCTGCAGCCACCTGGAGTCTTCCAGTAAAATTTCCTTTCACCTAACCCCAGGCTAGTTAACAAACAAGACCCAAAATGGGAAGGAACCCAGAAAGTCTCGTTCAACCTGTCCATGAGAAGTATACTACAAATCGCACCTATATTTTATTTATTCTTTTTTTGCACCTGTATTTTAAATATTCTAATAGCCACATTAGTAGAAAGCAACAGATAGGTAAAACTAATTTTAATAATACATTTTTATTTATCCCAATGTATCCAAAAATTATCATTTCAACATGTAGTCAATATAATTATTATTAATGATAGTTTACATTCTTTGGAACTGTCTTCAAAATCCAAGTGTGTTTTACACTTACAGTCTACCCTACCTACCAGTCACAGTTTAAGTGCTAGTAGCTGTTTGTGTCTAGTGGCCTCTGATTGAGAGCACAGGTCTAGGTAAGCCCTCTTATCACTAGAGATGAGGAACCTGAGGCTCTGAGATGAGAAGAGAATTACCTCAACAGGCAGATTAAAGCCCTGGTGTTTGCAACACCCTTTTGAAGTGAAGTGAAGTGAAGTTGCTCAGTCGTGTCTGACTCTTTGCGACCCCATGGACTGTAGCCCACCAGGCTCCTCCGTCCATGGGATTTTCCAGGCAAGAATACTGGAGTGGGTTACCATTTCCTTCTCCAGGAGATCTTCCCCACCCAGGGATCGAACCCGGGTCTCCCGCATTGTAGACAGACGCTTTACCGTCTGAGCCACCAGGGAAACATCCCAAACCAGAATAAAACAAATATACCCCTCAGCGGCAGATGAGGGGTTGGTTTATACAGTCCCCAGACAAAAGGCTAAGGGTACACGGGCAGATTACAAGAAGAAGTCATGTGACTTTTAAGTTCAAGCAAGCTGGGCATTGAGGGAATTTCTTCCTGCTCTCTGAGTGGGGTAGACATTTGTGCTACCATTAAAAGCCAAGCGAAGGCAGCTGCCCCGCAAAACAGACAGCTTCAGGCAAAAGGAAACCTGGAGAGCTGCCACTCAGCCAGCTGGCTGTGCCCACACTAGCGGCCACTGAATCCATTCACCTGCAGCAAGATGTTAAACGAAATATTGGTGGTAAAGAGAAAAGAGCTTGTTCTGGAATCAAGTTGACTCTAATTCCAGTCTCTGACCACCTCTACGAGCTTCTGCATTTTTCTCTGTATAATGGGGAAAATGCTGATGATATTTTAAAAGGATGGCTGCTAGGGAAACTGAACAGTCTGGTCCCACTAGTAGGCCCTGGGCCCACCGTCAGGCCTCAGTACCCTTTAGCTTTCCTTCCCTGGTGGCCCAGAGGCTGGTTCCTTACTGCAAATCAATGCCATTCGGCTAACTGCTTTCAGGAGAGGGGTTCTCTGGTTTAAGGGCCCCTCTTCGTTGGGGTCACTTAGCCAGCTATAAAGTACTTCTAACTGGACCTATCTCTGTGTCTTAACAGATGTCTCTGGAGCTTCATCCTAAGTCCAACCATGATGTGCACGGAGCATTGCCCTCCTAGAGTCACAGGTGGTCCTCCTGGCAACATTGTCACCTTGGGTTAGAGAGAAAATCAAGCTGGGATGTCACAGCCCTTTGTTATCTGTGACTTCTGGGGGCCAGTTTCAGAGGAAGCCAACCCCAGGAGGGAACCCCAGGACCATTGTTTGGGAGAGGAGCACCTCAGTAGGGGCATCAGTTCGTGCCCAGTTTGGATATGGGAGTGCCTCTCTCTCTCTCCCTGCTATATTTGTAATTCTAACATCAAGTAAAAATAGAATTTCCTGTTGATCTGATAAGAAATTCCTGTTTTCCCAAGGAGCAGGGCAGACTATATCGGGGGCATGGACAGCAAGGTTTACCAACTACTTCCGAGATGGATGACTACAGAAAGGAGGGGCCCAGTGGGCCCTGGTTCACATTTATTTATTTTTAAAGTGAAAAGACAGCTCATACCAAGAAGAATCACAGGGTGTGATTAATGAGTTCCTACATACATTGAAGACCTTGGCTGGCTTTGGAAAAGTTCTTTCTGCTGGTTCCCTGGAGCCTGGGTGTTTTTAGTTGCCAGATGCAATTTGGTCCAGATTCTCAGGCTGAGATGCTGAATCTCACACATGGAATGTGGAGTATCAGGGTGGCAACCTGCATAGGGTATGCGGGTACCAGGCCCCAGCCTTTGCCCCAAGCCTGTAGTCATCCCAACTTGTGCTCTACTCCTAGGGGAGCCCAGAGCCTACGACTCAGATGTCACCACTGCACTTGCTTCTGCATAAACAGTTCAAAGAGTTTGTCCCTATTGGACATTTGAGGCTCTGGGGTCTTCTAGCATCCACTTCCCATTCCTTCTGTTAATGGTTCACCCATTTCCACTTGGAAAATCACCTCTTCTCCCCAATGTGCAGCCTTGATGGAACTGTCAGTCAAGGATTCTTGCCCTCCCCTGCACAAGTGGCCCATCAATCAGACCCTCTCCTGGGGTTTGGAACCTTGAGTAGAGTGATGCAAAGACAGAAGAATGTCCATTACCCATTTACCCCAGCAGTCAGCCTCTGACCCCTAGACCCTGGGACCCTGTCTGGCACCTGCCCTTTAGAGTCTGATTGTTCATTCCTCCTGGGATTCCCAGGTGGCACAGAGGTAAAAGGTGATGCAGGTTTGATCCATGGGTCAGGAAGATACCCTGGAGAAGGGCATGACAACGCACTCCAGTATTCTTGCCTGGAGAATTTCATGGACAGAGGAGCCTGGCAGGCTAAGTTCATGGGGTCACAAAGAATCGGACACAACTGAGTGGCTAAGCACAGCACACACACATTCATTCCTACAATTCTATGGGCTTCCCAGGTGCCTTCTGAAGACCTCATTTTCTGATACTTATAAGTAAAGCGCTGCGATGAATGCACCAGTGTACTGACGGTGAGTCAGAGTTATCACTTTGCACATCTCCTAACAGGCAAGTACTAGTCACAGCACAGATAATGTGATCCTGGACTGACGTAGAAGCACCCCCACACCAGGCAGCTCCTCAGCCATTTAACAACTCCATGACGAAGGCAAGCAGCCATCACAGCACCTTTTGAGAAAGGAGGAGGCGGGTTTTCAGGGACCCACCCAGCAGCTACACAGCCTGGGAATGGCAGAGCCATCAGGTAAACGCTCGTCTGTCTCCTGCCCCCAACCTAGGATGTTCTCTGCCAGACCACACTCTCCCCCAGCCTCTTGAGATGAAGTGGAGCTATTTCTCCAGGTTGGGGGCTGCCTGCTCTTTAACCTCTTCTGCCTATTGATGCCAAGGTCCTGGCTTACCTGTAACTAAAACTGGGAAACTAACCCCTGAGATATATTTCCCAAAGTCTGACAGGCATCCAAGCAGAGAACCCATAAAAACACATCATCAAAGTCATCTTTAAAACATCATTGGGATCACATGTGCATGTTCCTATTGACTCTTCACAATAGCCAAAATGTGGAACAGTCCAAATTTCCATTAATGGATGAAAGTGAAAATTGCTCAGTCGTGTTTGACTCTTTGCAACCCCATGAGCTATACAGTCCATGGAATTCTCCACTCTAAAATACTGGAGTGGGTAGCCATTCCCTTCTCCAGGGGATCTTCCAGACCCAGGGATCGAACCCAGGTCTCCCACGTTGCGGGTGGATTCTTTATCAGCTGAGCCACAAGGAAAGCCCATTAATGGATGAACGGATACAGACACTTTGGTATATCCATACAATGAAACATTATTTTACCATTAAAAAAATAAAGTACTAATGTACTCTAGTGGATGAACCATGAAGATATACTAAGTGAAAGAAACCAGGCACAAAAGGTCGCATGTTATATGATTCCACATATATGTAATACTCAGAAGAGACAAACTCATAGAGAGAGAAGATGGTTGCCAAGTGCTGGAGGAGAGGCAAGGATGGGAAGAAACTGCTTAATGAGTACAGGGTTTTAACTTAAATGATAGAAAACTTTTGGAATAGATAAAGGTTGTGGTTGCACAACATTACGAATGTTCTAAATGCCCTGGATTACTCACTCTAAAATGGTTAGTTTATGTTATGTGAATTTTATCTCAATAAATCGTATAAATACTTTAGTGGAAAAAATGACAATAAAACAGATTTGAGCAAAACAAGAATATCATTGGAAGCCATCCCTTCCTTCTAATTCCTATTAATCTCCCTGACTCCTTTCCCTTCCTCAGTCAAGCGTTCACAGTCATTTGTCACCACAGGAATTCCTCACACCATGTTTTACTCACAACATTTGCGCTCTCAACAATGCCCAGTGACACTCCAGTGACTAGAGATGAAAACTCAGCTGGGTGTTCAAAGTCTTCCAACCTCCACATCTAAACTTCCAGCATCCCCTCGGCTTTAGCCAGACTGTTCTCCCCTCTGTCACTGGTCACTGATGTATCTGTGCTCTTCCTGATCCCAGCTCCCCTAAGAGAGATGATGTCTATGAACCTTCATCCACTATAAAAGTGAGTGATGATGATGATTTGATGATGACAATGAAGATGATGTAATTAAACCACTGCTGCTGCTATCAACAATAGCTTCTCATCTGCCCCAGCTCTCCTAGGTATTTTAGAGTGGAGTCTGGATTTGTTGTTGTTGTTGTTTAGTAGCTCATGTCTGCTCTTCATGACCCCACAGACTGCAGCCTGCCAGGCTCCTCTGTCCATGGGAATTCCCAGACAAGAATACTGGAGTGGGTTGTCATTTCCTTCTTCAGGGGATCTTCCAGGACCAGGGGTCAAACCCACATCCAGAAGGATTCTTTACTACTGAGGCACCAGGGAAGCCCAGGGTGAAGATGCTTCCCATCAAATTGAGACACTTCTCCTGAGCTGCTTTTGTGTGGGGTGGGCTCTAGTGTTAAGTGTTCTGGTGACTATTTCTTGCCTTTTTCCTTCTCCATTAGATATAGTGCAGCTTTCTCTCACTCTGCATTTCTACCACGATAACCTCTACTCCCTTTTGTTTTACATTTCCCCTTAACCTCTCCCCTGGTTGATATGTAAAATTCGGTATTTGTATGACTTATTGAGCCTGGACAATGGGGCATTGGAGCCAAGATACCAGGACAATCACCATCTATCAAGAATCTTCCTATGTGGTGGTGCAGTGTGTTAACAGGCCAAGAGGCCCTAAGAAGACGATAAAACAAGATCTCTGAGAACAAACATCTTTGATTTGTGGGCAAAGTGCCATGGATGGGCTGGCTTCCCCTCTCTGTTGTTGCTTGGAGGATGCAGCTGAATTAGATCATGGGAGGGGCTGGATGGAGCCAGTGGTGGTGGTGGTGCTTAGTTATGTTCGACTCTTTGAGACCCCATGGACTTGTAGCCCACCAGGCTTCTCTGTCCATGGGATTTTTCATGCAAGAATGCTAGAGTGGGTTGCCATTCCAGGGGATATTCCTAACCTTGGGATCAAACCCACATCTTTTGCATCTCCTGCATTTGCAGGTGTATTCTTTACCACTGCACCACCTGGGAAGCCCCAAATGTTGCAATGGGGGCATCACCAGTGGGGGTATGTAATTATTTGTTTGAGGTGTTAGCTGGTTGAATGGCTATATGTGTGTCTGTTTCCTCCTGATTGATAGCTTCTGTCAAATGTACACCTTTGCACAAGGCTGTGAGCTGCCCAGCCTGGGGTCAACAGGCATCTTGGAATCAAGGAGCACTAAGATTCTGAGAGCTGAATTTCAGGGACACAACCATCAAAAGAAGAAAGGGTATTCCAGGAACGCTTCCTATTCTCTATCTTGTATAGTATTGATAATAAGTGCAGCTAGAGAGAGATAAAACTCTCCACGTTAGAGGTGTGGAAACAGACTCAGAATTTTAGCCAAGCCACATACCTAGGGCCTGTGGAAGATGAACTGAATCCCAAGGTCTCTGCTCTCCCCTCCACTCTAATATCAGTTCCCCACTTCTCTATTTTCTTATTCATTCCTTGGAACTCTTTTGAAAATGATCTGGCCTTAGATTAGCTGCCCCACACGTAGGATCTCTTTTCAGGACTCCTAGAGTACATATAGTACAAGTGAATTGTGTTATTTACTTGAATATTTATTTTCTAATCTTCTAATCTATTCTCACCTGAGTCTCCTAATGAGTCAGAAAGGAAGAGGGCAGGGCACAACCTTTAAAAGAATGACACAGACATTGAAGACAGGACAGAAACTGGTTAGAACCAACCAGCCTCAAGCTGGCAGAAGATTTGACTTCCGGTAGATCTTGAACCTCAGTATATGCTCACTATAACACATTAGCATCTAAATGATATACCTACAGGTGCTGCGACAGTTCTGAAGTAAAACGCCAAGAAGTGAGACATGATGCAATTCCTGTAAATCCCTGCCCCTTCCCCAAAACTGTTGGAATAATCCTTCCACTCATTAGCCCCTGAAACTACCCAGCCCATTGAAACCAACCACCCCGTATTTCATGGCTGCTTTTTCTGAGACAGACCATACTCTCTGTCTATGGACTGCATCTTGCCCTCAATAAACCTGCTTTCACTTTACTCTGGCTATTTCTTGAATTCTTTCCTGCAGGAAGTTAAGGACCCCCACTTGACAGCTGGATCCCAGGGACTCACCCAATGCCTCTCAAACCCTGTGGTATTCCTACAATGTTATATTTTGTATTTATTTCAAGCACGTGTATCTATATCCTTGATAAAAGCACAGATTCCTTGAGAGGACAACTGCTCTGCTCCCCCCTACCCAGCCCTGCCTAGAAAAATACTAAATAAGTAGGAAATGATCACTCTGCCCTGGGATTGGAAATTTTAAATGGTCCTTAAAGATTGTTCTTACCCAGGACCAGACCACTCTAGAAACTCCTCAGTGACCACATGAGCAAATGAAGAATGAAATATATTGTTTCAACTGACTTCACTACCTCTAGTGCCTTTTGCCCTTAGATAGCAATCTATCATTTCTTCTAGGAGAAAAGAGAGTTATTCTTTACAGGGTTTTGACTCTCAAAATTCCAGAGTTGACAGTCACCACTAATGAAATTCATTTAGGGGACATACTGACTCTGCTTTTAAAAGCAATGGAGGTTCACAACCCTTTATCCTAAACTCTCAGAACCAGGTGTGTTTTAGAATTCAGAATTATTCAGATTTCAGGAAGGTGATGTGGTGCCTATACAGTATACCCTGTAATGACCCCAGCAGGCTCCAGAGCAGCACCTCATTAAAAGTGAAAGTGAATTGCTCAGTTGTGTCCAACTATTTGGGACCCCACAGACTGTAGCCTGCCTGGCTCCTCTATCCATGGAATTCTCCAGGCAAGGGTACTGGAGTGGGTTGCCATTCCCTTCTCCAGGGGATCTTCTTACCCAGGGATTGAACCTGGGTCTTCTGCATTGCAGGAAGATTCTTTACCAGCTGAGCCACCAGGGAAGCCCAGCACCTCATTAGTATTTCTAAATAAGGCTGTATCCCACGTCAGGAGAGGTTTTGCTTCCAATTGAGTTTTGACACCAACCACACAATTTTCAGAGCTCTTCAACTTCAGAATCATATGCAGACCTCTCATAGATAATAATTGTTCAGTGTTTATTATATGACAGACATCCTGCTAAATGCCTACTATGAGTTACTTCATATAATCCACCAACAGCACTAAGAGGTAGGTTCTCATTTTACTTCCATTCCACAGATGAGGAAACTGAAGCTTAAAGAGGTTAGCAACATGCCCAAAAATCACACAGAGAGTTAGCCTGGGAGGAGAGCCCCATGAGTCTGTAGTCCCCTCTAGGGGTGAGTAGGATGCTGGACCTAGCAGAAGCAAATGATTCCCATGGGTCCCAGGCTATGGGCCTAGGCAGATTTCACCCACAGGTCTGAAGAGGCAGAGCCTCAGGTCTTAAAAACAAAAGACAAGAGGAAATCAACCACCTTACTGAAATAACTAAACCCCAGCCTTGACCATAACTGAGACAAGCAAGACATGAGCCTCACCTGGCCAGGAGGGTCCTCAGAGCACAGGTTAAGAGCAGGAGGTCTGAGTTCAGCTCATGGCGGTCAAGCCCTGTAACTAGCTGGGGGATGCTGGGCAAACTTCCTTCCTTGTTCAGTGTCAGTTCCCTCTTTTGTATGATAAGATTTCGGGATGCTTCTTCACAAGACTGTTTGGAAGATTAAACGAAATAATTCATGGAAACAGAATGCCTGACACTGAGTGGGTCCTCAATATCGGCTTTAAATACAACCTGAAATAGAAGAAAATAGGATCATAAACTGAGATAACCCAACAGGATAGGCATGGATTCTCTGATCATTCATTATGCAAGTGCCCCACCTGAATCGTTTTGCTGCTAAAAACACCCTCGTTTCACAGTCCTTCACCACTCAGCCGCACTAGACTGAGGGTTTGAGATGGCAAGAGCAATGTCATGGGGGCCTCAGGAAGTCAAGCATATCCAGAACCAGCCACATAGAGATGGTGTGACTGTTTTACATGGGCTCAGGTGAAAGGTGGGAGTTACGGTGGCCTGGGCTGAAGCATAGCAGCTCCAGCCAAGACCTTGACCTGCAGTCTCTGAGCAGGCTCAAAGACAAATGGATCAGTCACTTCTCCTGTTAGTTCATTCTTCACAAACATCCTGGAAGTGGCCTTGATCACCCATGGTTTTCCTCCCGTACCCCTGAGCCTATCTGAAATAATGGTCAGTCGTCACTGATAAGCAGCTTGCCCTTCCCCCACCAAAGACAGGCCATCAGAAATGGCCACCTGGGGCAACACAGCCAGTTGGCCCTTCACCTGGCCCCTGAGGCACCAAGATTTGTCTAAAAGGGAAAGTGTTAGTCACTCAGTCGTGTCTGACTCTTTGCGACCCCAAGAACTGTAGCCCACCAGGCTCCTCTGTCCATGGAATTCTCCAGGCAAGATATTGGAGTGGGTAGCCATTTCCTCCTCCAGGGGATCTTCGTGACTCAGGGATCGAACCTGGGTCTCCTCCATTAGCAGGTAGATTGTTTACCCTCTGAGCCACCAGGGAAGCCCAAGATTTGCCTGAGGGGAAGCTAACAAAGCCACACTTCACGGGAGCTTCCAGAGCCAACCCTGACATCACCTCAGGGCCGGCCACGTTCTACAAAATGCTCACTCACTCACGGAGACTCTGTGCCTGAGAAGCCTTCGGCTCACCCACAAACTCACAGCCAGACATAGGCAGCAGGCAAAGTTCCAGGAAGGCGGGGCATTTGACCACACACCACTGGGTCCCCAGGGAAGAGGGCATTTGGCAAATGATACAGATGCTTAACAAATGTGTGCTGAGTGAATCAAGAAAAGGACACGCACCTTTGGACGGTGCAGCGTGCGGCTCAGCGTCCCCTCAGGGGGTGTCTCTGCCTGATCCTCTCCATCCTGGCTGCAGCTCCTCCTGGCCGGCCTGGGAGCTCTTCTGAGCACAAGGCCCCACACCTGAGGCTGGAGGAACTTGCACCAAAGCCGGAGGAGTCTGCCCCCACTGGCCGCTCTGACAGCTGGGGCCTGTCAAGCCCCTCTTTAAATCTCACAATGTCTCTCTTGTTCCACAGACAGACCTGCCATTAGGAGCATTCCAGACCAGAGCTCAGCTGCTCCGAAGAGCAATAATTAAATCAGCAGACTGTGACGTCTGCTTTGGGTTCCTTTCACACCTGTCTGTCAGCGGGATTACTGGCTAAAAGAAAGTCTTGGCTGGGCCCGGACTGGTGAGCATCCGACAAAAATATCCAGAAAGCCTGGGGCCAGTGGGGAAGGAGGCCATGTGCGGGCCAGCTTCTAAGACCCACAGAGCAACTCACTGACATTTCTGGGGGGCTGCCCTATGGCCCAGGGGAGCTGCAGGTGGGGTTGGAATGAAGGAAGAGAATCGCAGTAGGTTATGCATATAGGCCGGGAATATTTCTCCCTTCTTGAATATTTACTGGGTTCTCCTGAGTGCCAGGGCTGCACCGGCTTCTCTGTCTCTCGGTTTCCTCCTCAAGTGGCCCAGACTTCAGCAATGTCTACAGGCGGACGAAAGCACGGTGTGTGCCCACAAGAGACATTCCGGAAATACCTGCCAATTGGGCAGGGGCGGAAATGGGTTACAGCCCAGGTTAGGGGCTCTGCTGCTGAGTTCCCTCCCTTTCTTGCACAGCTCAGTGACCCACCCTGGACAGTGTCCTGGGTTTGGGGCAACAGGCTCGGGGGTGTGGTGAGCCAGAAGAAGCCTCTGAGCTCCCAGGGACTATGGAATTGGGGGTCAGCTTATCGTTTTCCTCTCTCAGGCCCCCATGGCCTTCTGTAAAGAACACTGTCAACTGAAAAAAGATGCACAACTTGAAAGTGGGTGAGTTGTTCTATTTGGGGCAAAATGAGGACTGCAGCCCAGGAGGCAGCACTTCAGATAGCTCTGAGATTGCTCCAAAGAGGCAGTGGGGGAAGATCAGTATATAAGATTTTGGTGAAGGGGGAGTTCAGTGCAATCAAGCACTCACTTTACAAGAGGTTTTCTCCTAGTCATGAGAATCTGATGTCATCATGAAGGGATTTAGTGGTTTTCTAGATATGAGGACATGCAAGGATCCGGATCATAAAATCAGTTCCTGAAAATATCCACCTATCTAAAGACCTGTCCCACCAGCTTCCCTGGAGCACAGAGTGCCTCACTCCACGCTGAACTCCCTCACGGGGTGCTGAAGGTCAACAGCTGCAGCAGCACAGAGTTCAGTTTCCACAGAGGCAGAGGGCAAATGCCCTTTTCAGTCATTGGCAGCGTGCTTAGCAAGAGCCAAATTGTGGTTGACAGTGCCCCCTTGTGGTCATAAATTAGACCATACTTGGGGAGGAAATTACATTTTGTCCCAAGTTGCCAGGAAGGCTCATTCCCAGCTCCGAAGAAGATTTTAACAGATGGGCCACTCAATGTGCTATTACTGGACTAGGTCTTAATTGTCAAAGATCTCTCTGGACACCTATCTTCTAGTTATGGTCCAGGAAAGTATTCCCTCTCGTTGCATCTTCCCATATATAGAGTTAGACAGTTACAATCATTGATCACATCAGTTCAGTTCAGTTGCTCAGTCGTGTCCAACTTTGCGACCCCCATGGACAACAGCAGTCCAGGCACATACTGAGCTATATATTTGATCAACTGTGTCAAGCCTAGTCATGATTATTTTCATTGAAGGCTCAGTCATACACTTGGTAACACAAGAAACAATAATCTTGTAAAATAGGCAAAATACATACAATATCGCTAATAACATTTGTGGAATTATAAGTAATTATTTCAGCCATGAGCCTCTCACGCCAAACCAGTTTTTTAAAAGGTTATCGAGACTAGGGAATGGGTCACTTAAGGCAGAAATCTGATTTTTTTCATATGGCTCATCAAATGTGTTACATTAAGTAAAAGTCACTCAGTCGTGTCCTACTCTTTGCCACCCCATGGACTTTGGCCCGCCAGGCTCCTCTGTCCATAGAATTCTCCAGGCCAGAATACTGGAGTGGGTTGCCATTACCTTCTTCAGGGGATCTTCCCAACCCAGGGATTGAACCATGTCTCCCAAATTACAGGCGGATTCTTTACTGTCTGAGCCAAGATTCATCAGGTATGAAAACAGCATTCAGTTTGAATTATAGTACAAGTACCTCCCTGAGATGCTGTTATGTGTTAAGGGTCTTGCAGTTTTGTAGCACTGCCTTTCTCATCATAGAGGTCTCAGAATTCGATAGGCTAATAGCCTGGTTACTACCATCTAAAACTTATGAAAGTTGTTAAGGTTTTGATATGGCCAATTGCATCCTCCAATCGCATTGAAGGAACAATAACAATAAAAAAAATAGCTGCTAAATGGTCTTACTGGTAGAATACAGATGTCTTAGCTCATCAAGCTCATATCAATGTTAAGATTGTCTCAAGTTACCTCTAACTTGTTAGGTCTACGACCTTGAGTACATGGGAATACCAGGCTACACCTTCCTATCCATCCTGTTAGAAGCCAAACCATAAATGAGTACCACAAATCCACTGAGTTCCTTACCACTCACTCTCTCTAAGGGTTATAGTAGGCATAGTTCATAAGGCACTCAGCCTAGTTTCATAATATTACTAGGGTGATCATTCTTGGTATGATTTAATTGCTCCCAACACAGAGGAAATATTTTTTGTTGTTTTGTTTTGTTTTTTGGTTTTTCCTTTATTTTTATTAGTTGGAGGCTAATTACTTTACAATATTGTAGTGGTTTTTGCCATACATTGACACAGGGAACATTAAGCACAGAGGAACTTTTAAATTTAAATGACTATAGGCCTAGTGTTAACCATATAGATCCATCCCAAAATTGTGGGAGTTTTCCTTTCAGTAGATGGGAGGTTACAGGTTTTTTTGATTGAGACTCAGCTTGTCGCTCTGATTGAGTTCGAATGTCCCTAAGAGAAAACTTAAATCTATGGCCAGGGTCAAAGCAGGTATTATCAACTGGCCACGTGAGAGAATCCCATCTAGTAATATCTTGAATAGACAGAACAGAACTAAACTCTCTTCTAAAATACATTTCCTAGGCGGGGGGTATCCAATCAGAGTCCTGGAGGGGAGAAATCCACCAAGGTAACCCAGAAGTACTAGACACAGGTAATTGGTCACAATGCAACAATTGGATTGAGTTTTAAACTAGCATGGAATTGTGTCCATGATAGAAAATATTTGATTGCTATGCAGATGTCCAAGAAATCAAGAAAGCATTATAAATGATCATATGAATCAGGTACAGCATCTTAGGCAAGTGGTCTACTCTTGATGTCATCTTCTCATCCTAGTGTAGTTCAGTTTCCTCTGTTTGAGCATCATTTCAAGGTGAGATTGAGGTCAGCACTCCTCTCTATAGACCAGACTGGTGTAGGGGCCTTTGGAAATGGGAATTAATCCAAGAGTCAATTTCCCTTCAATTTCACTGTTCATGAGCTAGTGAAGAGTATCTGAATAAAAGATCCTTCCATCCAGGTTGGAGACAGTTCCTTAAATTATGTCTTTTTCCTGCATAGAGGCAGATGGCAAATGCCCTTGTTGTTCAGTCATTGGCAATGCTCTTGGCAAGTGCCAATTTGTAGTAGACAACACACAACCTGGAATTTCGGACAATCCCAGCTAGTAGTCCAGGTAAAAGGAAGAAAAAAAAAAAAAAAACCCACAGATGGCCCACTGAGCTCTGCCCCATTCCAGGTCCCATAAACACAAATTATCAAAAATACTTGGGGCCCTGGAAAGGATGACTTCTGCACAGGGCCCAAGGGTGAGGCCACAGGCTCTGAGACAGGCAAGAGCAGCACCTAAAAGGGGAAGTAGAGGCAATGGTCACCTCCCATGGGGGCCTGGGAGTCTCTGGTCTGGGGGCCTCTGGGGAGGAAAGCTGGGAGCAGAAGCATTTCTGGAGCTCAGAAAGGCCTAGAAGAAAATGACAGATGAGGCCAGCTGATTCTCACTTAGAAAGAAGTCCAACTAAGGTCTGTCATGGTTTTCCCTGTAGCTCAAAATTGTAATGAAATAAAAAGCAGAAACCCTGTCATTATCAAGGGGGTTTTCTAAAGGGGAACTTCTACCTGGGACCATGGAAGGGGTTCCATTGCACGATTAGCCGCAGCTGCCAGCTGGGCACATTGAGTTTTTGTGTCACAAGGCTGGGAAGCAAGGAGTGGACTCATTGCCCTGGCAGGGTTGACTGACATGGTCACAGGAGGGGGTCAGGCAGCTGTGACCCAGTGGGAGCCAGGAGGAAGAGGTAAGGGCACCAGGCCATTCCCTCAGGTGCCGCTTGGTACTCTGTGCCCCAATCTTGACAGTAAATGAAAAATGAAGTAGTCATGGTCTTTGACGAGCACGGATGAGACTCAGACATCTCAGGGATAAGGGTCTCTCTGGGTCACACCACCAGGGAGGCTGCTGAGACCAGCAGAAGAGCTGAGTGAGGACATGAGCAACTAGGAAGGAGATGTGGGCATTAGATGCGGCCATGAGATCAGCTAGGGTTTGTCTCATTTCCTCATGGAAGTGTCCCCAGGGAAAGAGACCACCAGGATTCCAGAGGATCTGCTTCCAGAACTTAACAAGTGGGTCTGAGTGGTACAAAGCTGGACCATTGAAGCTGCCGTGATGAGCAGCCCAGATGCCCCTTCAGGGCTAAAGGGCTTATTACCTCAGCTGCTACAAGTGCTACCAGCTGAGAACCCCCTTCAGCATCACCTAGGTGGTAGAGGGTTGCCTCGCCCCAGATCACATCCTCTCCCTGGGACAACTTGCACCCAACTTGACTTGACTCGGGAGGATAAAATCCTGTACCATCACCGCCACTCGGGATGACTCTGAAGGTCCGAGCTCCCCACGGGGTTGGTGCAGTTGGTGAGGGCTTTGTTACTGCTGTACCCACCCCCACTTTCCCCTCAGCCCAGTCCTAACCCTTCCTTCCACAGACGTCCATCCCAAGAGCACCTTCAATCAACCTTCCACTCTGCACGCTGGTCCCACCTCTGTCTGGTATACTGGCATACAGCCAAGCACTCCAACACATGTCTGGTAAAATAAATACAGCCCCTGAAGTTTGTTCACTCCATATGCATTACCGACTGATACTAAAAACTTAAATAATATTATTAGAGCAGATTGAAATGATCCCCTCCTCTGTACACACCAGCCTCTGGGGGAAGGCCTGGAGTCACCTCCAGGAAGCCCTTGGGGGTTCTGAAAACCAAGAGTTTAGGTCCTCACTCAAGGCAGAAGGGAATCCCATGGGGATACTGGCTCAATGCCATCGTGTCTGCATCTGCCCTCGCTTCTGTTCTGTTCCGTGAGCTGAGGCGTCGGCCTGCTCCTCTCACTGCCCCACCCTCATCCATGTGAACCACCCCGCCTCCTCCCCAGGTGGTCTAAAAGCGCAAGTGAGATCTTCAAATATTGTATTTGGAAGGACACTTTAAACTGCAAAGGGCTATGCAAAAATAAGAGAATATCATTTAGCAGATGGCCCATGAACTCTGTTCACTCACTGTGTGCACGGTTGATTCTGGACACTCATCCCCTAGTGCTGGATTAAACAAGACATCAATATGACCTGCTCCCAATACATCCACCATCTTCTTCATCTCGTTTTAAGACTCAAATAAAATAACAAATGTGAGTGCATTGAATATCATCCTAGTGTGTATAGGTTTGCTAAACTGTGGGTGGGTTGGAGGGCTGCTGCAAAGGGTGGGTTGGAAGCAGAAGGGAAGACACTGAGTTCCACACCTTCTCCACTAACATGGAAAGTGAAAGTGTTAGTCATTCAGTTGTGTCCAACTCTTTGTGATCCCATAGACTGTAGACCGCCAGGCTCCACTGTCCATGGATTTCTCCAGGCAAGAATACTGGAGTAGGTTGCCGTTCCCTTCTCCAGCAGATCTTCCCAACCCAGAGATTGAACCAGGGTCTTCTGCATTGCAGGCAGATATTTTTTACCATCTGAGCCACCAGGGAAGACCCCGACTGACTTGGTGGCTTTGGGCAAATCACCTAAGTTTGCCTCCATGATACGGGACTGGCGGCGCAAGCTTTATTGTCCTTGTGTGGTCAGTCGCTTCAGTCAGTTCAACTCTTTGGACAGTTTACAGAGGCCTGTGGACTGTAGCCTACCAGGCCCCTCTGTCCGTGGGGATTCTCCAGGCAAGAATACTGGAGGGGGTTGCCATGTGATGGCCCAAGCTTTACCGTCCTTACAGAGTTTTAATTTTACTTTTTTCTTTTTTGGAAAGTCAGTGAAAATATGTGTTTGGAAGCATTTGGGATAAATTGAGGCCAAAAGAGGCCTCTTACCTCTTATAAGTGGAGAAGTTAAATTGAATCCAGGGCCTTGACTCCCAAGTTCAACCTCTTTCCACACTGGGTCAGATCTTAGGACTAAAAATAACAATAGGAACGGCAATTACCACTGTGATCACGACTGACTTTAAAATAACCTCAGGCCACTTGGCACATCTGTGTTCATTAGATGGCCCCCCTGAGCTGAGGGAGCACAGCCTAGTGGGAGTACCAAGGTCTCTATTTCAGACCCCGCTCACCACTCACCCGTGCTGCAGGTACCCCTTGGGCAGGGCACAACGTTGGCAGCCCCCGTGGTTATCACCTTAAGTTTTGAGTTGTTTCACACCACAGTGGCTGTGTGCTCAACCTCTCACTATTTCAAAGGCTGTCCCCTCGCAGAGCAGTGAAATAAGTGAGCCAAGAGAGAAACATGCCAACCTCACAGACACGGTTTCACCCTTCATCCCTGCCTTTCCTAGGAGAGAACAAGGGAAAGGAGGGCGGCCTAGAAGCAGAGGGAGGTGAGGAGGGGAAAGGAGAGCCCAGCAGGTGGTCGGGACTTCATCATGCGTGGGAAGTTCTCAGCTTACGGACGCCAACAGGGCATTGTCAAACTTCCCTTAGGGAGGGAACATAGGGACAAGGGAGTTTTGAATGTTCCCTGCATTTTGAAAGGGCATCTCCATTCCTGTTGTGAACTTTCCCCCACAGCCAGGAGGTCTGGCCACCCACAGGGCAGCCTAGAAGCCCATTACGCCAGTGGGAAGAGGAGCCAAGTCTCTGGGATGAGACGGGAGGTGCCAGGTTTGCTTCAGAACTTCCCAGCATACAAGCCCAGTGGCCTCCCTTGCCGTTTCTCTCTCCACGTATCACACACCCCTTCGTTCTGGGTGTGGACCAACAACATCCTGCCTTAGCAGAGAATGACCTAAGCAAGACCTGTGACACAGGGTTCCATCCACTGCCAGCCTCAGATGGAATAACTCGACAACTGGTGAATGTCACGTAGTAATTTGTAGATGACGGTTATCAGCAGGGATGCCACCCTGTGTGTTTCTAGGTCAGAATGAGTTTCTGGATCAGCAGGGGGGTGGGTCAAGGTGTTATCTGAGAACACAGAACTTAAATCAAGTTCTGACTCAGCTACTCACCCATCCTACTCGTGACTTAAGTAAGCTAACCTCTTGAAGTGTATTTTCTTATCTAGAAAATGGGATTAATGCTCACGTCATAGAGTCACTGTGAATTAAAAACAAAAGTATTTGTGACGTACAAAAGGCTGCACTGAGGCAGGAAGGAGTGAAGGTGAAGAACATGATATTTGGGGTTAAAGAGCTCTGTGCTGGATCCCAGTTTCACTGTTCACTCAGGCTGGACCTTGGGCAGGCACTGAATTTTTTTTTTTATGTAGACTTTATTTTTCAGAGTTGTCTTAGGTTCACAGCAGAGCTGAGCAGGAATTATAGAGACTTCATGTCTCCCATCTCCCCACTCCAGAGCCTTGCCATCATCACCATCATTCCCAACGGTGATACACCTGTTAGAAATGATGAGCCTACATTGTCACCCAAAGTCATTATCACTCAAAGTCTAAAGTTTACATCAAGTTTCACTCTGGGTGGTATGTCTTCAACCACTGTTTAATGACACAGGCACCAGTACTGTACCACACAGAATGGTTTCACTGCCCTCAAAATCTCTGCGCTCTGACTCTTCATGCCTCCCTCCTTCCAGCCCTGGAAACCAGGGGTCTTTTTACTGTCTCCATAGTTTTGCCTTTTCCAGAATGTCATGTGGTTGGATTCATATCCCATGGAATCTTTTCAGGTAGACTTCTTAGTAATGTGCTTTTAAGTTTCCTCCATATCTTTTCATGGCCTGATAGCTCACTTCTATTTAGCACTGAATAGTAATCCATTGTCTGGATGTGTGTGTGTGTGTGTGTGTGCATGTGATCAGTTGTGTCTGACTCTTTGTGACCCCAAGGACTGTAGCCCACCAGGCTCTTCTGTCCATGGAATGTTCCAGGCAAGAATACTGGAGTGGGTTGCCATTTCATTCTCCAGGGGATCTTCCCAACCCAGGGATCAAAGTCATATCTCCTGGCTAACAAACACATGAAAAGATGCTCAACATCACTCATTATCAGAGAAATGCAAATCAAAACCACTATGAGGTACCATTACATGCCAGTCAGGATGGCTGCTATCCAAAAGTCTACAAGCAATAAATGCTGGAGAGGATGTGGAGAAAAGGGAACCCTCTTAACACTGTTGGTGGGAATGCAAACTAGTACAGCCGCTATGGAAAACAGTGTGGAGATTTCTTAAAAAACTGGAAATAGAACTGCCATATGACCCAGCAATCCCACTTCTGGGCATACACACTGAGGAAACCAGATCTGAAAGAGACACGTGCACCCCAATGTTCATCACAGCACTGTTTATAATAGCCAGGACATGGAAGCAACCTAGATGCCCATCAGCAGACGAATGGATAAGGAAGCTGTGGTACATATACACCATGGAATATTACTCAGCTATTAAAAAGAATTCATTTGAATCAGTTCTAATGAGATGGATGAAACTGGAGCCCATTATACAGAGAGAAGTAAGCCAGAAAGATAAAGAACATTACAGCATACTAACACATATATATGGAATTTAGAAAGATGGTAATGATAACCCTATATGCAAAACAGAAAAAGAGACACAGAAGTACAGAACAGACTTTTGAACTCTGTGGAAGAAGGTGAGGGTGGGATGTTTCGAAAGAACAGCATGTATATTATCTATAGTGAAACAGATCACCAGCCCAGGTGGGATGCATGAGACAAGTGCTCGGGCCTGGTGCACTGGGAAGACCCAGAGGAATCGGGTGGAGAGGGAGGTGGGAGGGGGGATCGGGATGGGGAATACATGTAACTCCATGGCTGATTCATGTCAATGTATGACAAAACCCACTGAAATGTTGTGAAGTAATTAGCCTCCAACTAATAAAAAAAAAAAGTCATATCTCCTGCGTCTGCTGCATTGGCAGGTGGATTCTTTACAACTGAGCCACCAGGGAAGCCACGTCAAGATGTACCACGCTTTATTTATCCACCCACCTACTGAAGGACATCTTGATTGCTTCCAAGTTTGGGCAATTATGAATAAAGCTGCTATCAACCTCCATGTGCAGGTTTTTGTACGGAAATACGTTTCCAATTCATCTGGGTAAATACCAAAAAGCACAACTGTGGATCAAATGGTTGCTATAACCTTTCTGAGCCTCATCTTCATGATGTTTGATTGGGCTACTGCACATGAAACAGTTTGCACAGCATCCAGCACATAGGCAGTGCTCAACTAGTGGGAGCTTTGTTTGTTATTCCACTCAACTGTCAGTGAAAACACTAATGCTTGAATGTGAGTCCAAGCACTGTCTGAGCAAGATGACATATGGGTACATCATTGTCATGGATCATCTCTCTGGAGTCCAAGAAGGCACAGAGCAACACAAAATGCCGGAAGCCTGTTGGACTAAGGACTACCTCCCCTGAAGAAGAATGTGGCTGTCTCCTGCACTGTGGGAAGGGAGGAGATAAACCTTCTGTCCTACAGGGAAGTCTGTCTAGGTTTAGCAAATCGAGGTGTTGGGGGGATCACACAACCTTAGAGGTCTGCTGTCCTCCACTGTCTCCTTCCCAAGTTCCCTCTTCAGAAAGCTTCCCTCACCCGTGCCTCCACCTGGCTCATCCAAAGCGAAGCCTTGCCCATAGCCAGAAGGTCAGACGTGATGAACACAAGGACCTTTTTGTTTTCCCTTTTCACCTACTTCCTGTGTACTCGCTTCATTGTTCCCAGAATTTACCAGGTCACAATTACCAGGAAATTTCACTAGTGCAGTCTTTTTCTTTTCTTTTTGCTTTTCTGACCACAAGGTCTACTTGGGGTCTAGACTTGAGCCAATAGTACTTCTTTAGAAGACACATCTTTGGTATTTCTGTGGAGAGACTAAGTGAGGGGATGGGATTGAATGACAAAATGAGGCTCCGTGTATGGTGTGTGGTTTTCAAAAAGCAATATATACTTTACTGTAGAAAGGACTAAAGATGTTCTCCAAGCTTCCAGCCCTGGGTTATGCTAACTGGAAACAACAACGGTGATTATGCTTTGTCTGGGCTTCCTTCTCTGAACTGCTATGGAATGAATAAGTAATCTGAGTCAGAACTGGGCCTGAGCCTTCTAGGAGCTAGAAAGCTGGAGTTTTAGCCAATAATGCTTATATAAAGCAAGTCAGTGCAGGAGGCTGCCATGTGAGAGCAAGCCTAGTGTGGGTGCCACTCTAGTGATATCACCTGAGCACATCCAATACATCACCTTCAAAATGAGGGTGTCAAATGCGACAACTTCTTGATCTCTTCTTAGACCCATTTTTTAATACTTTTGCAGATGACCTTAGCACCAGCCAGTAGAAGTTATTGTCATGATGGACATGTTCACTAAAGCTACACAGTCCAGTAGTGGCAGCCAATAGCCCTGTGTGGCCACTGAACCTTTGAAATGTTCCTCTTGTGGGCAAACAACATTTTTTATTGCATTTAATTTTAATTACTTTAAATTTAATAGCCATAATGGGCTGGTGGCTACCATATTAGTCAACACAGGTCCAGCAACCTGGATTCTGTTTCTTTTAAACTACACAGTCTGTCAATTCTACTTAAAAATGGTATCATAAATGTGTCCCCTTCTTCTCCTTTCAGGTTTCCACCCTATGCTGAAACATCACCATCCCCTCCTCCCTGGTTTCTTTTTTTCCTACTTTCACCCTCTATGATTCTTTTGGTACAGTGAAGGGTGAGCTTCTTAAAACACAACATTTATCAAGATACTCCTCCACTCAAAACCATTCAACAACTTCCCCATTGCAGTAAAACTGAAAATCCCCCATGAGGTTTGGACACCCTGCTCCCCTCTGTGGCCCAACATTAGGCTCCAGGAAGCCACCTTTTCCAGCTCAGGTCCTTTGCACAAACTTTTCCTTTGTTCTAGAGTTGGGCTGTCCCATACAATGGCTGTAGCCATATGTGACTATTTTTTTTTAATATTTATTTATTTGTCTGAGCCAGGTCTTAGTTGCAGTACACAGGAACTTAGTTGCAGTAGGTGAACTCTTATTTGCAGCATGTGGGATCCAGTTCCCTGAGCATAGAGTCTTAACCACAGGACCACTAGGGAAGTCCCTATATGTGACTTTTTTATACATACACTTAAATAATTGAAATTAAATAAAATTGAAAATTCAGTTCCTCAGTCCCACGAGACACATTTCAAGGGCTCAATAATCACATGTGGTTCACTGGTACCACACTGGAAAACACAGATACGGAACATTCCTATCATCACAGAAGTTCTGGGACCTTCTTCCCTACACTGGAGCTTGGCTAATTCCTACTCACCTTTCAAGTTTCAGCTGAAATGCCACATTCTCAGAGAGGCCTTTTCTAATCTTCCAGTCAAAATAAAGAGTCCCTGCTTTCTTTTGTATAGAGCCTGCAGCTTTCCTTTTTACTTTCCTTACAACTTTCCCAACTTTCCTTACAACTGTTTGCAAAGTTGTAGTGACCTGTGTGGTTGTTTAATGTATGTGTCTATTAAAATCTAGAATAATATCTTGCTGGTTTTCCAGTCAATCCTTGGGCCCTACCTCAGTACCTGAGACTTAGTAGCAGCTCATTCATGTTGAGTGGATGAATGAAATAATGAATAAACGTACAGATGGATAGAGTGGCTTCATATAATTACTCATCTTTCAAAGCGCCAGGGGGACTTCCCTGGTGGTCCAGTGCTTGAGACTTTGCCTTCCAATGGGCAGGGTGCAGATCTGATCCCTGGTCAGAGAGCTAAGATCCCACAAGCCTTGAGGCCAAAAAACCAAAGCATAAAGCAGAAGCAATGTCGCAACAAATTCAGTAAAGACTTTAAAAATGGTCCACGTCAAAAAAAGGAAAAAAAGCACTAGGTAAAGAGCCAGAGCTTAGGAACCACATAGTCCTGGAATTAAATACTGACTTTCATCCTTATAGCCTGTCAGTTAACCTTTCCAAGCCACCCTCTGTCCACACGTAGGAGGGAATGCTGTTGCCCATCTCGGAGCATTGACATGAGCACAGAGTGGGCTAGATGAAAGCCTTGGCCCAGAGTCAAGAGCTGTATGGACCTATGTTCCTTCTTTTTTATCACTTCCCCTGGGTCCTTCCAGCCCTCTCTGGGGTCTTCTCCCCTCTCACACTGCATGTCTGGCCTTGACCTCTAAGTTTCTCATTCCTTGGTCCCATTCTCTCTAAGCAAACTTTAGCTCTCTTTAAGCTGCCACAACTCAAAGGATCAAACCAAAAGACTTCAACAAAGAGAGCCCACCTCACTCAGGCCCTTCTTCACTGCCCTCCCTGTCTCTGGTTGTAAAAACCAGTCTGACCTTCAGCACACCCTGGACTCATAAAGGCACACACCAGGCTGGAAATGCTCTCAGAATAGCAGGTACACAAGCATATGTCCTGGAGTGGGTCCACCCTAGTACTAGGTGTTCTTGGTCAATTTGTATCTACGAACCACCTACATCAGTAGCACCTGATTGTTTAAAATACAGATTCCTGGGCCCCCACTCCTGACCCATTTAATCAAATCTCTTTTGAGGGGGGCCAGTCCATCCTAAAGGAGATCAGTCCTGGGTGTTCATTGGAAGGACTGATGTTGAAGCTGAAACTACAATACTTTGGCCACCTGATGCAAAGAGCTGACTCATTTGAAAAGACCTTGATGCTAGGAAAGATTGAGGGCAGAAGGAGAAGGGGATGACAGAGGATAAGATGGTTGGATGGCATCACCGACTCAAGGGACATGGGTTTGGGTGGACTCCAGGAGTTGGTGATGGATAGGGAGGACTGGTGTGCTGTGGTTCATGGGGTTGCAAAGAGTTGGACACGACTGAGTGACTGAACTGAACTGAACTGGAAGCTGCATTTTCAATAGCTAGCTCAGGTGAGTCTATTGCTCTAGATTAAGTCTTCTCAGTGTATAATATCAAGCACTGGGAAGTTTCTTCTATAAGTCACTCACTGATCCTCCCTTTAATTTGTACACAATTTTATTTTTATATCAAAAGATTATTTATCAAATACCTACCAAGTGAGTTATTAAGTGAAGTACTATATATATACATATGTGTGTGTGTGTGTGTGAGTATATATATACTCATGTAAGCTCAGTTGCTCAGTCACATCTGACTCTTTGCAACCCCATGAACTGTAGTCCACCTGGCTCTTCTGTCCATGGGATTCTCCAGGCAAGAATACTGGAGTGAGTTGCCATTTCCTTCTCCAGGGGATCTTCCCAAGCCAGGAATCAAAGCCACATTTCCTGTAGCTGCTACGTTGGCAGAAGATTTCTTTACTGCTGAGCCACCTGGGAAACCCTATATAAATATGTACACACACACACACACACACACACACACACACATGTATATATAGGGCTTCCCTGATAGCTCAGTTGGTAAAGAATCCACCTGCAAAGCAGGAGACCCCAGTTCAATTCCTGGGTTGGAAAGATCCGCTGCAGAAGGGATAGGCTACCCACTCCAGTACTCTTGGGCTTCCCTTGTGATATATTATATACACATAATCCCTCTAAAATTTGCTTTACAATATCATAATCAGGTTGGTTTTACATGTGACAGTATAAAGGGCAGAGTTGGCCAGCTGGAGGCAGAGGCATTTAGCCAGCTCTACACTGCACACAGCTATCATCAGTCCTTCTTACTGGCTTTGCCTCCTTCCGTCAGAACCGCCCAGTCCTCAGATACCTGCTTTCTCCAAGTACAGAATTTCTCCACTTACCACTTTACCCAGGGCCCAGGCTGGAAAAGCACAGCCAGCAGTCCCAGGTGGGGGTTTCTCTGATGCTCAGAAATAACAGTCAGGAGCATCCCCAGCCCCTATCTTCTTGATTCTTCCCCATCCTATGCAAGAAATCATGGTGCATAGCAGCAGCCCAAGCCATCTAAAAGATCTCCCTGGAAAAGCTGTAGGTTCAGGATTGCTTCCTGCATGTTGTTCCCAGTCCTGCATCAGGCACCAGCCTGGTCTGTCACACAGGGGACCTTAGACTCTCACCACGGCACCAACTTGCACACGGGGTTGACTCTTGGGTCCTTCATGCAGGTGAGAGAGCAGAGGGTGGGAGCTGACTCAACTGAGCCTCCCAGAGGGACCCCTCCCCACAATCCCTCACGGGACATCATTCCCTGGACAGCCCCTCCCATGCCTTTCTTCCTATTTTTCCTCCACCTTATCACATTTCTGTTAACTTGCACAGAAACAGCAAGATCCTGCTGGTTTGCAATTGCAGGACACATTTAATTTTTTTTTTTTTTAATTATTGAGCATCATTTACGTACAGGCTCCCCAGGTGACGATAGTGGTAAAGAACCAGCCTGGCGGGCTGCAGTCCATAGGGTTGCAAAGAGACACAGCTGAAGCGACTCAGCAGGCACACATGCATTTATATATAGTGAAGTGCAGAGCTCTTGAGAGCACCGTCCCACCCTGTGAGTTTGACAGATGTCTGGTCCACAGCCCATTCAACAAACAATGTTCTCACTGCCCCAGAAAGATCCCCTGTGCTCTTTCCCAGCCAGTCCCCACCCTCCAGAGGAGAGTACGGAGGAATGCACTAAGTTTTAAGATCTCCTGGTTTGTTCCTGCAGGCATACACTCTAATTCTGTACAATTTTTTTTACTATGGGAAAAAACACTATGGCTGTTACTTGTCGTTAGGTTTCTTTTTGGATTTCTTTTTTTGTATAACATAAAGTTATACTTAATTACTTTCTGTAACATATAAATAAATGATAAGTATTAATAAATAATGATTAATCAACAAACAAAGAAAAAGAAATAGGGGAAGGCCAGCTGGGGGAAAAGCAGAGAAGCAAAGCAGGAGGTGGAGCCAGTGAAGGACTCTCAGATATCGTCACTGTCCCGGCTGAAGCCCTTGGCAAAGGTTCATTCTCCCTTCATCCCTTTGGAGCAATGTGTCTTATGCTGTTTTCCTTTTCTTTCCAAAGGAAACAGCCTCGAGAGAGGCTCTTGGGAAGCTCCAGCACATGTCTCTGGTGGCCTATCTTCCCAGGGCTCACAGCCTGCCCCCCTGTTCTGCTGCCCACAACACCTTGGGCTCACACCCCCTGAGCACCCACTATCCACAGAAACGCTCAATTGCTGCTCCAATGCCCGCACCTCATGCTGCAGCACAAAAGTCCTAACTGGAGCCCTGGGTACAGCTGGATCAAGTTAATCACAAAACAAGACATATGTGGGAACAGCCAAGCGGTCCCGCTGAACGCCAAGAAGTCCCACTGAAAGCATAGGCAAGAAGCCGTTCATCCCAACAGTTATGACTGCGCCCAGACTCCTCTCTACATTCCTGCTGGGAGTCTGAGCACATCCTGTCCAACATGTCTGCAAAAACAACCCTTGTTATGCTCATCTCAGCCCTGTTTATGATGGTAAAACCTCTTGGGAGCAAGCCAAATGTCAACATTGGGGGATTCATTAAATAAACCATGGTGCCATCCATACAGTAGGAAACTACATACCCACTAAAAATAACATCGAGGAAGAATATTAATAGACATAGAAGCTGACGGGGTATATTGCTAAGATTTAAAGGCATCTCACAAACAGTGTTAACAGTGTTCTGAGTGTTAGGATGATACGGGTGATAATCACATTCTTCTGCTGATTTCTCAGTACTTTGTGCAATGACTGTGCTGTGTGCTGGGCTTAGTTGTTCAATCATGTCCGACTCTTTGCAACCACAGGGACTGTAGCCAGGCCCCTCTGTCCATGGGGATGCTCCAGGCAAGAATACTGGAGTGGGTTGCCATGCCCTCCTCCAGGGGATCTTCCCAACCCAGGGACTATGGAATATTAATTTTATTTATTAAAGATACACAGCTTTATACTGTTAAATATGAAGGAACAAAGCATAGACAGTAAGTGTAGAAATGCTACAATAGCAATTTCACTTAAACACTAACAGCGAGAAGTAGGAAAGACATACAATTATTACCCCTCTAGAGAAAATGCAAGGACTAGGATTTTGAGTACCAAGAGAACACAAAATATATGATGAGTTTAAGTCCTTATTATCACTGGAATTTAAATACAGTTATTTCTGAACATTAGAAATGAATCTTGTAGAACCATCCGCTACTTAAAACCACCAATGCTTTTCGATTTTGGCCTAAGTCTTCTATAATCCCAATTGTATTTGATTCATAAATGTGGATATATCTATCTCTAGTAACTAAACAAGGAACAAGTTGGAGACCACTTGTTACACCTACACTCTTGTCTTCAAAATCAGTGCCTCAAATTAGAGCTCATTTGCGTGCTGTACTTCATGTTGTATATAGAGGGGCAATGTACCTTAAATGGGGTCTTGGAGGCATTATTAAGCATTGCAGGACTGATCATAGGAAATACACTTCTAGCTCTAAACCGAGGCCTGGTCACTCTGTTCTCTTAACAGTGCAGAGGTCACTAATTGAGCTGTTTCCAGAACACTTGGCTTAGCATGACATTATCCTGTGGGAGTAAAAGCAAACCTCAGAGACACAGAAGTTCGGTCGGAGACCACCAAAGTGAAACAGATATCTCAATAAAGCATGTCACATGAGTCTTTTAGTGTGATACTATAATAATAACCAAAATGACACAGAGACACCAAATGAGCAAATGCTCTTAGAAAAAAAAAAAAAATGGCACCAAGAGATTTGTCAGACTCAGGGTTGCCACAAAACTTTCATTTAAAGAAAACAAAATGAGGTATCTGCAAAGCACAACACAATTCAGTTCAGTCGCTCAGTCGTGTCTGACTCTTTGCACGCCAGGCTGCAGCACGCCAGGCTTCCCTGTTCATCACCAACTCCCGGAGCTTGCTCAAACTCATGTCCATCAAGTAGGTGATGCCATCCAACCATCTCATCCTCTGTCCTCCCCTTCTCCTGCTGCCTTCAATCTTGCCCAGCATAAAGGTCTTTTCAAATGAGTCAGTTCTTCACATCCAGGCAAGAATACTGGAGTGGGTTGACATGCCTTTCTCCAGGGGATCTTCCCCACCCAGGGATTGAACCGGCGTCTCTTTCGTGTCCTACAGGCGGCACAGGCAAATTCTTTACCACTAGCGCCACCTGCGGGCTGCCGTCTATAGGGTCGCATAGAGTCGGACACGACTGAAGCGACTTAGCAGCAGCAGCAGCAGCGCCACCTGGAAAGCTCACAGAATAAGGGAATGAACGGGCATTTCTGAAGGCCTCTCCGTCCTAGCCAATCACTAGCTACACAACCGGAAGCTTGGGACTGACCGACAAACGCATGCTTTCCCTAAGTATCGCGAGGTAAAGCGGGAAAGCGACCGACCATCAATTGGTTAACGGGATCAGTGACGTCAGACGCAAAGCCCCGGGCCTGCCGCTGGAGCGTGAGGGACCGCTCGAATTCCGTTTGGAGGCTTCTTTGAGCTCGCAGAGTAGACATCATGAGCAAAGCCCACCCTCCCGAGTTGAAGAAGTAAGTATGCGGGGGGCCCGCGCCCAGATGGCCGCTTCCTTGTGTGCCTCGAGTTCCTTAGATCCTCCGCCATTTCCCAGGAGTGTGCCTGGCGTGCGTATTCTAGTCCTCGGACGCCGAGATCCGGGCCAGTGTCGCGCGCCTCGGGGCCTGAGACCCGCGCAAAAGTAATATTTCGGCAGGGTGGATACGGTTACCAAAGCCAACAAGGCGCCACCATCTGCTGACTTACTTCCCGTGCCCGAGCTCCCTGCTCTGTCTCCTGGACCCTCTGGTTACTTGAAGGTCTCGAATGCCACACTTTGTTGAACATCTTAAGTAGCAGCATGTTTTCGATAAGGTGGCTGGAGAGTGATTCTATAAAGGAACCAGGGAGATGGGTGTTTGATAGTATCTGAGGAATCAAAAGCCACCTTAATCTTAGACTGTGTTTGTAGCTGTTTCTTTGAGCTTTAACTTAGAAATTGCATTCCTTTTTTCTTGATTTCTTGTTCGTAGGTTAAACTTGAATGTCGTGTGATATCTACTCTGTTAACAAAGCTGTGCGAGAATATTCGTGTTCCTAATTAGAGAAGGCTAGGTTGTTAGGGGGGTGGTGCGGTTGAATCCAGTAAAATCAACTCCCAAGTAGGTTATTCCTACTATAGGTAACACCCAATTTAAAATTTTAGCGTCCTGAAACACTCTTGGCTGAACTTAGCATGTTCCATGTTTCCTGAGTAACTTCTCTGTCTTCTTTGTACTATGTAATGCCAGAATTCTGCATTTATTAGTTGGCTAGCAGCAAGGATGGAAAATTGATCCAGGGGTCAGTTTGTGAGGCAGCCACCTGGTCTGCCTTGTGTACAGTTAATTTATGCTTGCCCCATAAAGAAGTCAGACTTAAGGGAAAGTTCATATTTAATGATTTTGCATTTAAATGCACATTTATATTGAAGCCATATTTTGTGCAGAATCTCCGTGTATATTTTAGTCTGTTAATTAGGACAATTATGAAGTCATAAGCCTGACATTAAGAAAAAGAGAAATTGCAATTAGTGAGCTGGTAAAATCTTAAATGTCTTCTGAATTCATCATGAACTGGTGAAATTATTTTTTAACGAAGGACCATTCTCCACTTGTAAGACTTCCTTTTGATTAAGACATTATTTGAAAATTTCAGAGGATGAAACTGGTTTTAACACCTTTCTCTGCTTATCTAGGTTTTATGAGTTGTGAGATCCTGTCAGGTCGACCTCCAGAATGGCTTTTAGTCTTTTTCTTCCTTCACATTTCTCGCAAATACCATCTTTAACAAGTGTATACCCTTCTAGTTTAGCATGACTTAGTGGTTCTTAACTGCAGGAATGGGAGTCTGCTTCTGCCGGAATCTAGTAGGTAGAAGCCAGGGTTGCTGCCAAACATTCTACAGTGCACTGGACATCACTCAACACCAGAATTATCTGGCCCCAAGTGTCAGTATGCTGAGGTGGAGATACCCTGGCCTAACCAGATTGTTCCTAGTGCTCTTAAAAATGGATGACAGAGTAGTCTCTAGTTTTTTTCATTCCAGTTTTCTTGCGATATAATTGACATATAGCACTGTGTAGGTTTAAGGTTATATAGCATGATGATTTAACTTACACATGCCACAGTTGTCTTGCCCGCAGCTGGTTCTGTTGCAGTAACTTACTGCTGTATGCATAACAGAGTGCAGACTTCTTAACCTAGCATTCAGGGTCCTCCATCTGAAATCCAGACACCAGATTCTACACACATTAATAGTTGAATACTGTGTTCTCCAGCCAAACTGACCATTTGATTTTATCAGACTTTTTCATTGCTGTGTGACTTAAAATATTTTATTTAAACTTTCTGAGCTTCAGTTGCCCATCTATTAAATGGTGGTAATTATTAATTTATATGTATGTAATTTATGGGCTTGCCAGGTGGCCCTAGTGGTAAAGAACCTGCCTGCCAGTGCAGGAGACATAAGAGAGTTGGGTTCGATACCTGAGTTGGAAAGATCGCCTGGAGGAGAGCATGGCAACCCACTCCAGTATTCTTGCCTGGAAAATCCTATGGACAGAGGATGCTGACAGACTACAGTCCATGTAATTGCAAAAAAGTCTGTCTTCTTACAACTTTTGTCTGGCCGTTTATCTTATTTATCTTTGAATTCTCCCATGACATACATTAAAATTGAATGAAGATTCATATTTTTTAGCTTGTAACTGGAAGAGGTAAAAACTGGTTTGACTACATGTCTTCATATTCTATGCTGCTGATACGGAATTTTCTCGTTTAATTCAAATTATTTAACTTCAAAATATGTATTTTGCCAAAGTGAACTTACGTGTTGAAGAATATCCTGAACAATTAAGATTGATGTTTAACACTAAATAAACAACACTACTTATTGTCTCAAATATAGAATAAAATACCTGTTGGATTGGGTATGGTTCGATTACCTTCTGGTTTCTTCACAACTTTGTTTGGTTTTGGAAATAACCAAAAATATAACCAAATCTTTGTTTCTCTGTTAAGCCTGTAAATCCTGTTGTTGAAAATTAGGTCAGTATTGAACAACAAGAATGTTATTGTAGTTTGCATTAATATAGAGACTCAATTTCATGTACATTAATATGTTCTAAACTCATTCTGTTTTTATTATCTTCCCCGTCACAAGTTACATTGCTCAGTTAGTATAAGTACTAACTGAGGTAGCCCATCATTCTCATCCTGTATAGCAGTGCAAAGCTTTTAATTTTTTAAATTTCATTATTCCTGTTATGTAAATTTAGCAGATTATATTGACAGTATCTAAAATTAGTTATATAATCTTTACCCCTTTTGCTTTTTCAGATTTATGGACAAGAAGTTATCATGTAAGTCTTTTTGGTTTTTTATTTTCAGGGTGCTTTTTAAATATTAGTTTTTATATCTGCTTTGGTAGTATAATATATTTTATTGTTATATTAATAATGTTTGGAGAAACTTTATAAAAATTCAAAGCACAAAGATCTCTAATTCACATCCATTAAGCAAGCAGGTTTATCAAAACTCTTAACTAGACAGCTTTATTTACTTAATTTCTGATATTTAGTAAGTTTCACAGTATTTCAGACTTTTATTTCATATAAGCCTTCTCTCACTTTGATGAAAATTAACAGAATTTTCTATTTTATATTTGAAAACTTAACCTTTTCTCCTTTAAACAAAGAACAGATAGGAGTAAAAATCTGACCGGCACAGAACTCGAAGTATGTAGGGGTTAAGACCAGCTTTAGAAACAAGCAACCTTCAGTTTGAATTCCAGTTTTACCCTACAGTAATTGTGTAATCTTGAATCAGTTACTTAAAAATACTATAATTCAGTTGCTTCATAAAAAGTCAGGATGATTCTACTTTATAGGATTCCTGTAAGTTTAAATGTGTAGGTAAATGTAAAATGTTTAGCCCAGTGCTTGGCATATAGTAAAGATATATCAGGGTTTTCTCTCACTTTATTTTTAATGAGTAGTTTAGTTGATAGTTAATGGTCAGCTTTATTAAATTCCTTTTTCCTTTTACATAGTGAAATTAAATGGTGGCAGACATGTCCAAGGAATATTGCGGGGATTTGATCCCTTTATGAATCTTGTGATAGATGAATGTGTGGAGATGGCAACTAGTGGGCAACAGAACAATATTGGAATGGTGGTAAGTACAAATACAAGATCTTTCTTAGAGATTTCATTTTTCTTTTGGATTAAACATTAGCATCCTTTCTATCCAGCTCTTGGATTAAACTGAAGTTAGGTAAATTACAGGCAAGATTAGACACTCCAACCCCCTTTTAGTTTAACTTATGGAGGTTATTCAGCTGTGGTAATAACCCCAGTTACCTGTAGGTTAGATCTGAATCTTACACAGAACCCACTGAGGTCCTTGGACTTGAGATAGCTGTTGGAATTATTTTTGTGCTTTATTCTATAATGAGGCCCATACTTGTTCCTTCGTTAGAGCCATAGTGAAGTCACTCAGTCATGCCCAACTCTTTGCGACCCCACAGACTGTAGCCTGCCAGGCTTCTCCATCCATGGGATTTTCCAGGCAAGATTACTGGAGCAGGTTGCCATTTCCTTCTCCAGGGAATCTTCCTGACCCAGGGATTGAACCTCCAGGTCTCCTGCATTGCAGGCAGATGCTTTATCATCTGAGCCACCAGAGAAGCCCCTTCATTAGAGCAGTGGTATAGAGGGTTTTCAAGTTCCCCAGGTTATTCTAATGTAAGCCAAAGATTAACTGTTGATCTAGAGCTTTTACAATCAATTAGTCAATGAAGAGTTTTTGTTTTAAGCAAGCAAATAAAAATTATTCTGAGTCCACCTCAAAGCAGTTGAAACTAAGGGTGCTGTTTGTGTTTGTGTGTGCTGTTACAAGATCTTACATAATTTTAATCTGTGCTGAGGATTACTACTTATCAAACTTCAATGTGCTATGCATTCCCAGAAGGTTAATTACCCTTTCCAAGGCTTGTGTTATTGCTTGTTTCAAGTATATTTCCATTATTGCATTTTGAAAAGCAAATCAGTCAGGGTTGGAAAAACAACTTGGGAGTCCCTAGATATGAGTCTCCCTGGCCTCTTGCACACATTTCTTGTAGATGGACCTTCTTTTCAGGTACAGTCCCCTTTAGATTCTGTTGAAAATGAATACAAGTCTGGCAAATCATTAGCATTTTCTTAGAAAAGAGAGTTTTAAAAATACCCCAAGATTTCCCTCTAGCCCTTCCTTTTACAGATTAGGAAATCTTCATTCTGATAGAGGGTAGATTAGGGTTTTGGTTCATATATCAACAGATTAGCAAGAAAAAAGAATTAAAAAGGGAATTGACATTTAAAGTTCTAATTTGAAAAAAAAAATAAACTTCTAATTTGAGGAAATAACTTTTAAGAATGTGTGGCACTTTTCAGAATTTTTATTAGTGAAGGTATTGATGTTTTTTGTAATTTTCCCCCTTATTTTGATGGGGTTAATTTTCCTTACATGGAAATTGGTTAAAAGCAGTGCCATCACAAGTCATTCAAATAGTGAGCTCCAACTTATTGTGATAGGCAGTCTGTTCTTCCATCTCTGATGCATGTTCTATGACTAAAACTTAAAGTCTGTTAGTAGGTGCTAATTCTTATGGCTGAGTTAACACTTTGAAAATGAAATAATGATAATATATCAGTTTTCTTTAATTAAAAAACAGCCTAAAGAAAATGCAAGAATGGTTTTTCTAAAGGAAAGAAGGGAAACTCATTACTATTTTGTCACAAGCTGTTTGGCTAAAGAGACAGTTTCGTTGGCTTCTTGTTCCCTTGTCCAATCAGTGACCCATTGAGACCATTGAAACTACTTATTACAAGACTTCCCTGGCAATCCACTGGCTCAGACTCTGCTCCCAATGCGTGGGGCCCAGGCTCAATCCCTGGTCAGGGAACTAGATTCCCAAAAGTCACAACTAAGACCTGGTGCAACCAAATAAATAAAAATAAGTTTGTGGTTTTTTTTTTCTTTTTTTTAAAGAAATTACTTAATACAGGATCTGTCATGTGGATAATTACCTAGTGATGTCTCAATTAGCCTCTTCTGAAATATGACCAGAGTAGTCAGTAGCCTCACCTCTGTCTTATTTCCATAAGATTCCACTCTACTCCAAGGTTCCCCTAAGAATGTAGTAAAAATTGTGTAGTTTTTCTTTTTTTTTTTCATTTATTGTTATTAGTTGGAGGCTAATTACTTTACAGTATTATAGTGGTTTTTGTCATACATTGACATGAATCAGCCATGGATTTACATGTATCCCCCATCCCGATCCCCCCTCTCACCTCCCTCTCCACCCGATTCCTCTGGGTCTTCCTAGTGCACCAGGCCTGAGCACTTGTCTCATGCATTCAGCCTGGGCTGGTGATCTGTTTCACCCTAGATAATATACATGTTTCGATGCTGTTCTCTCGAAACATCCCACCCTCGCCTTCTCCCACAGAGTCCAAAATTCTGTTCTGTACATCTGTGTCTCTTTTTCTGTTTTGCATATAGGCTTATCGTTACCATCTTTCTAAATTCCATATATATGCATTAGTATACTGTATTGGTCTTTATCTTTCTGGCTTACTTCATTCTGTATAATGGGCTGCAGTTTCATCCATCTCATTAGAACTGATTCAAATGAATTATTTTTAATGGCTGAAAAATATTCCATGGTGTATATGTACCACAGCTTCCTTATCCATTCATCTGCTGATGGGCATCTAGGTTGCTTCCATGTCCTGGCTATTATAAAGAGTGCTGTGATGAACATTGGGGTGCACATGTCTCTTTCAGATCTGGTTTCCTCAGTGTGTATGCCCAAAGTGGTATTGCTGGGTCATACGGCAGTTCTAATTCCAGTTTTTAAAGAAATCTCCACACTGTTCTCCATAGCAACTGTACTAGTTTGCATTCCCGCCAACAGTGTAAGAGGGTTCCCTTTTCTCCACACCCTCTCCAGCATTTATTGCTTGTAGACTTTTGGGTAGCAGCCATCCTGACTGGTGCGTAATGGTACCTCACCGTGGTTTTGATTTGCATTTCTCTGATAATGAGTGATGTTGAGCATCTTTTCATGTGTTTGTTTGCCATCTGTATGTCGTCTTTGGAGAAATGTCTGTTTAGTTCTTTGGCCCATTTTTTGATTGGGTCATTTATTTTTCTGGAATTGAGCTGCAGGAGTTGCTTGTATATTTTTGAGATTAATCCTTTGTCTGTTTCTTCGTTTGCTATTATTTTCTCCCAATCTGAGTCTTTTCACCTTGCTTATAGTTTCCTTTGTTGTGCAAAAGCTTTTAAGTTTAATTAGGTCCCATTTGTTTATTTTTGCTTTTATTTCCAATATTCTGGGAGGTGGGTCATAGAGGATCCTGCTGTGATTTATGTCGGAGAGTGTTTTGCCTATGTTCTCCTCTAGGAGTTTTATAGTTTCTGGTCTTACATTTAGATCTTTAATCCATTTTGAGTTTATTTTTGTGTATGGTGTTAGAAAGTGTTCTAATTTCATTCTTTTGCAAGTGGTGGACCAGTTTTCCCAGCACCACTTGTTAAAGAGGTTGTCTTTTTTCCATTGTATATCCTTGCCTCCTTTGTCGAAGATAAGGTGTCCATAGGTTCGTGAATTTATCTCTGGGCTTTCTATTCTGTTCCATTGATCTATATTTCTGTCTTTGTGCCAGTACCATACTGTCTTGATGACTGTGGCTTTGTAGTAGAGTCTGAAGTCAGGCAGGTTGATTCCTCCAGTTCCATTCTTCTTTCTCAAGATTACTTTGGGTATTCGAGGTTTTTTGTATTTCCATACAAATTGTGAAATTATTTGTTCTTGTTCTGTGAAAAATACCGTTGATAGCTTGATAGGGATTGCATTGAATCTATAGATTGCTTTGGGTAGAATAGCCATTTTGACAATATTGATTCTTCCAATCCATGAACACGGTATGTTTCTCCATCTGTTTGTGTCCTCTTTGATTTCTTTCATCAGTGTTTTATAGTTTTCTATGTATAGGTCTTTTGTTTCTTTAGGTAGATACACTCCTAAGTATTTTATTCTTTTTGTTGCAATGGTGAATAGTATTGTTTCCTTAATTTCTGTTTTCTCATTGTTAGTGTATAGGAATGCAAGGGATTTCTGTGTGTTAATTTTATATCCTGCAACTTTACTATATTCGTTGATTAGCTCTAGTAATTTTCTGGTAGAGTCTTTAGGGTTTTCTATGTAGAGGATCATGTCATCTGCAAACAGCGAGAGTTTCACTTCTTCTTTTCCTATCTGGATTCCTTTTACTTCTTTTTCTGCTCTGATTGCTGTGGCCAAAACTTCCAAAACTATGTTGAATAGTAGTGGTGAGAGTGGGCACCCTTGTCTTGTTCCTGATTTCAGGGGAAATGCTTTCAATTTTTCACCATTGAGGGTAATGCTTCTTGTGGGTTTGTCATATATAGCTTTTATTATGTTGAGGTATGTTTCTTCTATTCCTGCTTTCTGGAGAGTTTTAATCATAAATGAGTGTTGAATTTTGTCAAAGGCTTTTTCTGCATCTATTGAGATAATCATATGGTTTTTATCTTTCAGTTTGTTAATGTGGTGTATTACATTGATTTGCAGATATTAAAGAATCCTTGCATTCCTGGGATAAAGCCCACTTGGTCATGATGTATGATTTTTTTAATATGTTGTTGGATTCTGTTTGCTAGAATTTTGTTAAGGATTTTTGCATCTATGTTCATCAGTGATAATTGGCCTGTAGTTTTCTTTTTTTGTGGCATCTTTGTCTGGTTTTGGAATTAGGGTGATGGTGGCCTCATAGAATGAGTTTGGAAGTTTACCTTCTTCTGCAATTTTCTGGAAGAATTTGAGTATGATAGGTGTTAGCTCTTCTCTAAATTTTTGGTAGAATTCGGCTGTGAAGCCGTCTGGTCCTGGGCTTTTATTTCCTGGAAGATTTCTGATTACAGTTTCGATTTCCTTGCTTGTGATGGGTCTGTTAAGATCTTCTATTTCTTCCTGGTTCAGTTTTGGAAAGTTATACTTTTCTAAGAATTTGTCCATTTCTTCCAAGTTGTCCATTTTATTGGCATAGAGCTGCTGGTAGTTGTCTCTTATGATCCTTTGTATTTCAGTGTTGTCTGTCATGATCTCTCCATTTTCATTTCTAATTTTGTTAATTTGGTTCTTCTCCCTTTGTTTCTTAATGAGTCTTGCTAACGGTTTGTCAATTTTGTTTATTTTTTCAAAAAACCAGCTTTTAGCTTTTTTGATTTTTGCTATGGTCTCTTTAGTTTCTTTTTCATTTATTTCTGCCCTAATTTTTAAGATTTCTTTCCTTCTACTAACCCTGGGGTTCTTCATTTCTTCCTTCTCTAGTTGCTTTAGGTGTAGAGTTAGGTTATTTATTTGACTTTTTTCTTGTTTCTTGAGGTAAGCCTGTAATGCTATGAACCTTCCCCTTAGCACTGCTTTTACAGTGTCCCATAGGTTTTGGGTTGTTGTGTTTTCATTTTCATACATTTCTATGCATATTTTGATTTCTTTTTTGATTTTCTTCTATGATTTGTTGGTTATTCAGAAGCGTGTTATTTAGCCTCCATATTTTTTAATTTTTATTAATTTTTTTTTCTGTAATTGAGATCTAATCTTACTGCACTGTGGTCGGAAAAGATGACTGGAATGATTTCAATATTTTTTAATTTACCAAGGCTAGATTTATGGCCAAGGATGTGATCTATTCTGGAGAAGGTTCCGTGTGCACTTGAGAAAAAGGTGAAGTTGATTGTTTTGGGGTGAAATGTCCTATAGATATCAATTAGGTCTAGCTGGTCCATTGTGTCATTTAAAGTTTGTGTTTCCTTGTTAATTTTCTGTTTAGTTGATCTATCCATAGTTGTGAGTGGGGTATTAAAGTCTCCCACTATTATTGTGTTACTATTAATTTCCTCTTTCATACTTGTTAGCGTTTGCCTTACATAATGTGGTGCTCCTATGTTGGGTGCATATATATTTATAATTGTTATATCTTCTTCTTGGATTGATCCTTTCATCATTAAGTAGTGTCCTTCTTTGTCTCTTTTCACAGCCTTTATTTGAAAGTCTATTTTATCTGATATGAGTATTGCGACTCCTGCTTTCTCTTGGTCTCCGTTTTCATGAAATTTTTTTTCCAGCCCTTCACTTTTAGTCTCTATGTGTCTCTTGTTTTGAGGTGGGTCTCTTGTAGACAGCATATATAGGGGTCTTGCTTTTGTATCCATTCAGCCAGTCTTTGTCTTTTGGTTGGGGCATTCAACCCATTTACATTTCAGGTAATTATTGATGGGTATGGTCCATTGCCATTTACTTTGTTGTTAAGGGTTCACGTTTATACAGCCTTTCTGTGTTTCCTGTCTAGAGAAGATCCTTTAGCATTTGTTGAAGAGCTGGTTTGGTGGTGCTGAATTCTCTCAGCTTTTGCTTGTCTGTAAAGCTTTTGAATTCTCCTTCATATCTGAATGAGATCCTTGCTGGGTACAGTAATCTAGGCTGTAGGTTATTCTCTTTCATTACTTGAAATACGTCCTGCCATTCCCTTCTGGCCTGAAGGGTTTCTGTTGATAGATCAGCTGTTATCCTTATGGGAATCCCTTTGGGTGTTATCTGTTGTTTCTCCCTTGCTGCTTTTAATATTTGTTCTTTGTGTTTGATCTTTGTTAATTTGATTAGTATGTGTCTTGGGGTGTTTCACCTTGGGTTTATCCTGTTTGGGACTCTCTGGGTTTCTTGGACTTGGGTGGCTATTTCCTTCCCCATTTTAGGGAAGTTTTCAGCTATTCTCCTTGAGTATCTTCTCATGGCCTTTCTTTTTGTCTTCTTCTTCTGGGACTCCTATGATTTGAATGTTGGGGCATTTCACATTGTCCCAGAGGTCCCTGAGGTTGTCCTCATTTCTTTTGATTCTTTTTTCTTTTTTCCTCTCTGCTTCATTTACTTCCACCATTTTATCTTCTACCTCACTTATCCTATCTTCTGTCTCCGTTATTCTACTGTTGGTTCCCTCCAGAGTGTTTTTGATCTCATTTATTGCATTATTCATTTTTAATTGACTCTTTTTTATTTCTTCTAGGTCCTTATTAAACATTTCTTGCATCTTCTCAATCTTTGTCTCCAGGCTATTTATCTGTAACTCCATTTTGTTTTCAAGATTTTGGATCATTTTTATTATCATTATTCTAAATTCTTTTTCAGGTAGATTCCCTATCTCCTCCTCTTTTGTTTGACTTGGTGGGCATTTTTCATGTTCCTTTACCTGTTGGGTATTTCTCTGCCTTTTCATCCTGTTTAGATTGCTGTGTCTGGAGTGGGCTTTCTGTATTCTGGTGGTCTGTGGTTCCTTTTTAATGTGGAGGTTTCGCCCAGTGGGTGGGGTTGGACGATTGGCTTGTCAAGGTTTCCTGGTTAGCGAAGCTTGCATCTGTGTTCTGGTGCGTGGAACTGGATTTCTTCTCTCTGGAGTGCAATGGAGTGTCCAGTAATGAGTTTTGAGATGGGTCTATGTGTTAGGTGTGACTTTGGGCAGCCTGTATGTCGACACTGAGGGCTATGTTCCTGCGTTGCTGGAGAATTTGCGTGGTATGTCTTGCTCTGGAACTTAATGGCTCTTGGGTGGTGGTTGGTTTCAGTGTAGGTATGGAGGCTTTTGGATGGTCTCTTATTACTTAATGTTCCGTGTAGTCAGGAGTTTTCTGGTGTTCTCAGGTTTTGAGCTTAAGTCTCCTGCCTCTGGATTTCAGTTTTATTCTTCCAGTAGTCTCAAGACTTCTCCAACTATACAGCACTGATAATAAAACTTCTAGGTTAATGGTGAAAAGAGTCTCCACCGTGAGGGACACCCAGAGAGGTTCACAGAGTTACATGAAGAAGAGGAGAGGGAGGAGGGAGATAGAGATGAGCAGGAGGAGAAAAGGGGGGACTCAAGAGGAGAGAGACAGATCTATGCAGTTCTCTGTTCCCAAAGTGTTCTCCATAGCCCAGACACCCACAGAGATTCACAGAATTGGATTGGGAAGAGAAGGGGAAGGGAGGAAATAGAGGTGTTCTGAGGTAGAAAACGGAGTCAAAAGTGGGAGAGAGTAATCAAATCAACACACTCCTGAGTAAAAATGGGTACTGAATATTGGATTCTTAAATGTCCAAAACTTATATCACATACTGAAAAACAAAGATTAAAAATCTAGAGTAGAGGTTAGACTTAAAAATACAATATTAAAAACAAAACCACAAAAAGTTTTTAAAATATATATGAAGTTCAGTTTAAAAATATGGCTTCTCCTTTTTTATTTTTTGCAAGGTTATAGTGAAATGAAAATGAAAATTAAGGAGTAATAGAGGAGGAATAGAGGATTTTAAAAGAAAATAAGAGAAAAAAGATAAAACAGGAAAAAAATTTTTTTTCCTAATTAAAAAAAAATAGTAAAAATATATGAAAATGAAAGTTAAGGAGTAGTGGGGGAGTAATAGGGAATTTTAATAGAAAATAAATGAGAATAAAAGAAAAAAAATTTTTTTAATTTAAAAAAAAAAAGTAAAAATATATCTAGGAATTTCTCTGGAGCTGTTGCGGTCAGTGTGGGTTCGGTTCAGTTTCAGATAGCTCCTTGTTCCAGCTTACACTTCTCAATATCTGTAGGTCCCTTCTGGTGTAGTCGGTGTTACCTACAGGGATTTTAATCTGTTGCACTGGTCCCTTCTGAAGCAGTTCCCTTTGTTTATTTAAATGGCTTCTGTTTGCCCGTCTCTTCAGTGTCTAATTTCCGCCCTGACACAGGCGGGCGGAGGTGGTCTCTTGTTCAGGTTCGCTAGTTCAGTCGTGCTGCGGGGAGGGAGGGGCGCTGCAGACAGCGCTGTGTGTGGGGAGCACTCACAGTGTTCGGCCACACTGGGTTACCCCCGCTCACGGGTGTGTGCTCTCCGTGTCTACACTGCTCAGGCTCCCGGCTGCTCTATATGGAGCGGGCCCTGCGTTGCGTGCGGTTCCAGTTTTCCGGTACTCCACGAAAGCGCAGATTCGGTTGGGCCTGCATTTTGTGCCTTCCCCCGGCCAGAGCAGCTCCAGCAGCCAGGAGCTTGACGGGCGCACTCTCCCCGGTGCGGTGTGCCTTCTCCCCTCCACGGTCCTAGCCTCAGTTTCCGCGGGCGCGCGAACCAGTCAGATGCGTGCGCCTTGTGTCTATTCTTGGGAGCTGGCCTCTAGCCGCGACCCTCCCAGAGGATGTCAACCATCCAGAATCTCAAGAAGTCTTTGGTTAGAAACTGGAGGCCTGTTTGCAGTTGGTAGGGGTACTGTCTTTGGGGCTGAGTTTGCCCCTTTCCCCTCACCCCTGCCTCCTGCCTCCGGGGATGGGCCGGTCCGCAGCTGGCTAGCTCTTCTCTGGAATTGCTCAGTCCCTTTGTTCTGAAAACGGCCGGCAGTGTGTTCTGGCCAGTTAATTCTCTCTCTCTGTCTCTTGCTATCCTACAGTTTAAGTTGCTCTCACGTTAGCTCCCTCCGATTGCCCTCAGGGCATTCGGGCCTGGTCCTTAACCTAAGCAATGCTGCCTGCTCCTCTCCATTCTGCCCCCACTTGCTGGTTGCAGATGCAGGCGTCTGGGAAACTTTTCTGCTGGGAGTTGCTTTTAGGCATGTAATTTGTGAGTTTTATTTATTTTTCCTCCCAGTTAGGTTGCCCTCCGAGATTCGAAAACTTCCCCCAGACCCGCCCATGAGAGGGTTTCCTGGTGTCTGGAAACTTCCTCTATTACGACTCCCTTCCTGGGACAGGTCTCCGTCCCTAACTCTTTTGTCTCACTTTTTAATTTTGTCCTACCTCCTTTTGAAGACGATGGGCTGCTTTTCTGGGTGCCTGATGTCTTCTGCTAGCGGTCAGTTGTTTTGTGAAGTTTGCTCAGCGTTCAAATGTTCTTTCGATGAATTTGTAGGGGAGAAAGTGGTCTCCCCGTCCTATTCCTCCGCCATCTTGGCTCCTCCTCAATTGTGTAGTTTTTGATGCTGTGTGTTTCAGGAGTTCTTACTGGCTTTGTGCTTCTGTAGCTCCAATTCAGGTTTGTATTCTTTATTAGACAGTTATGCCCCTTCATGAAAAGGCCTGGGCAACACTTTGCCAAAACTTAGTATTAAAGCCCAATCCAAGCAGTATGGGATTCTGGACCTGATGGTTCCAGTTTGATCTGGAATATGGGGCGTCCAACACAATGGGAAAAGAGGAAGAGCCCTGTGAAGCAGAGGCGTTCAGGACAAGCCTTAGTTCCTGTGTCTTATGTGAGAAGGCAAAGTGTGTGATACCATTTTAGAAAACGTTGAGGAAGGTGGCAGTTTTATTTTTTTTAATGATGCCAAAAAGAAAAAACCCACAGATCTGAAAATCTTAGTTATCTAAAATAACTTCTCTTCAGCACCCTCCACTTCTGAGGAAAGTGTCACAAATGGACAGGTTTAGGAAGGAACTAGGAAGAAGGCTACTTGGTTTTTAAGTTTCGATTGGTGAGAAGTCATGTTCATCTTCTATTGCAAATAAGCCAACAGTTTAAAACTTGAACACTAGGAATCGTGTTGTTCAGGTGTCTTCATCTTTTTCTAATTTGTGAGCAGAGTGTGAGTCTGTCGCTTCTTTCAGTCTCCATTGTCGTTTTCAGCACAGCTCTTTAGTTCTTTGCCACTTTCTCACCATAGTCATTGCTGTTTGTCTCTGCCAGGCTCCCCAACACTTTCCCACCTGTCATGGTCCTTCCCAGTCTGTCACCTGTGGTAATCAGATGCAGGTCATCTGTTTACTTGAGCCTTTGTGAGTCTGCCACTGCTTTAGGCTCTGAGTAGGTGCACCAAGCAAGTCCTTGCCCTCATAGAAATGACACTTGAGTGAGGAAGACAGTACATAATAGTGTATGTAATAAATAAAGCAAGTAGAATGAGAGGAGCAAGGAACAAGTTGTAGCTGTTTTTATGCCAGCTGCCTCCCAGCATAGCTCCACTTTGACTCTTACTACTCAGTGAAAGTCACTCAGTCGTGTCTGACTCTTTGCGACCCCATGAACTATACAGTCCATGGAATTCTCCAGGCCAGAATACTGGAGCAGGTAGACATTCTCTTCTCCAGGGGATCTTCCCAACCCAGGGGTTGAACCCACGTCTCCCACATTGTAGGCGGATTCTTTACCAGCTGAGCCACCAAGGAAGCCCATGAATACTGGAGTGGGTAGCCTATCCCTTCTCCTGCAGATCTTCCTGACCCAGGAATGGAACCAGGGTCTTCTGCATTGCAGGTGGATTCTTTACCAACTGAGCTACTAGCAAAGCCCCAAATCTCACTCAGGATGCCTCCATTTCTAATAAATGGTTCCGCTTCCCTTCATCCCACTCCTGTCCTTTCACCTGTCTGGCTCTATTGAACTGATTTCTGGTTGCATTACCTACAATCCACTAGGGGCTCCTTATTTTCACAGTCCCCTTCCAGTTTGACTTTTCTATCCCATTTTACCAGCCATTTCACCTATGCTTCATGAGTAAGATCCCCAGGAGTAGGAAATGGCAACTCGCTCCAGTCTTCTTGCCTGGAAAATCCATGGACAGAGGAACCTCTAATGGGTTATAATCCATAGGGTCTCAGAGAGTCGGTCACAACGGAGCATCTGAGCACTCACACACATTAACTAACACATTTAATACCTGAAAAAACCATTAATGAGTTGATGAAAATTCTTTAAATCAACATTGATAGATCTATTGAACAAATTGTATTCTTTTCAAATTCATTTTCTCTTCTTAGGTAATACGAGGAAATAGTATCATCATGTTAGAAGCCTTGGAACGAGTATGAACAAGGGCTGTGTTCACCAGGGAAATCAACTGCTTCCGTGTGTCCCCTTCTCCACATTTTACTACCAGAAAAATTGGGTTGTGTACATTTTCTTACTGAACTTTTTTGTTAAATAAACTTTTGTAATAGCCAAGAATGCTTTCTTAGCTGTTCTCAACTTATAATATTTGCTCTTATTCTGATTTTTTTGTCATGATCTGTTATTGGTTGAGAATGATTAGTTCAGAGGTTTTTAATGCATTAAATAGAAAAATCTTAGTAAATATTAAACATTGGCAAGATGCCCTTTTTCCCTATCTTTTACTGCTGAACAAAGTTAAAGAAGCTGCAAACCTGAGTGGGTTTCTTCTAAAACATAACTGGAATTTTCAAAGTTCTTGCAGTAACTTGGACAGACTCTGACTTTTTCACATACATCTACATTCCAAGTACAGTTTCACTCAAACAACATGGGTTAAACTGTGCAGGTCCACTTATATACGGGTTTTTTCCAATAGTAAATACTATAGTACTACACCATCCATGGTTGAATCTATGGATTCCAAACTGAATACAGGAACTGCATATGCAGAGACCTGATTGCTCAAAGGGTCAGCATCCATAACCCCCACAATGTTTTAAGAGTCAACCATATAGTACAACAGAAGTAAAACACAGCAAGTAATGATGTCATTGTTTTTATTTTGAACATAAGTGGGGAAAAATGTTGAATACAAGAGTAGAAATACAATTCCAGAGGAAAACATTCCAGTGCATTGTGGTTCTTTGTGGAGTAGGAGATGGTGATAATGCTGCCTGTAATATACTCACCTAGTTTGTAAATTTTATGGTGCACAAACTCCAATAAGAGATAATATTACAGACAGATATCATAAACCTAACTTTAAAAAAATCTATCAAGCAAATGCTTAAGTTTATTTTTGTGAACCCGTAGAAAGCCTACAAATCATGAGTCACTTTAAAACTAGAGTGGGATATACACAGTATGTGAGGTACTTGTAAACAAGTATGTAAAATGGTATTCCCTATTTATAGGAAATGTTTACAGAAAAAATACAGCTAGAGGGATCAAACTAAAGTTGATGTGAAGGCCATACATTTTTATTTTTCCATTCTCCTCTTTATGTGGTTGCAATGTTAGGGAAGGTTTAAAGTTGAATTTTAGAACTGGTAGAATTTCTAAGTGTGGCTCCTACCCGGCAGCATCATGTAGGAACATAACAGAAATGCAGTCTTTTGTATGCTACTCCACACCTACTGCAACATTTCTAGGGGTGAGGCCAGCCATGTTTTAACAAGACTTCCAGTAACACTGGAGCAGAACTTGGCCTTCCTTCAGCCTGTGCATACTCTTTACCAGTCTCTTCTGTAAAAATTTCACTTGAGTAGCCTCCTGGAATAATGGGCCCTGACAGGTCTTTCTTCCAATTAAATCTTTTTGAATTCTGTTAAGTTGCATTAAAATTAATACGCTTACTATATGGATAACCTTTTTGCTCTTTTAACAACTGCAGATGCCTCGTTGGAAAACAGAGTTGGGTTTGATAACAACAGCAATACTTAAAAACTGCTGTTCTAGAAATAATTTGCCATTGCAAAACAAGTCTGCAGACGTTAGAAATTATTCCACTAGAATTCACCCACTCTTAGCATATACACAACAGTACTATACTCTACATATTATCTTCTTTAAAACCACAAGAGGAAAAAACTACGAATGCCTCTTAACATACTTGTTAAGAATAAAAATAGTAAAAAGCTAACTCTGACAAACTATAAATTTAATTACTGCCTCTACATCAAATATCTTGGCAGTTTTATCAGCATATTAATATTCACAATTGTAGAGAATAAATCGCTTTCAGAATCAATGTTCTCCTTTTTGCTAAAAGGAACAACTGCTATAATCTGGAGGAGGACTTTTTTAAAAAGACAATATATGTTAACTTGGTTGCAGTTCAGTTACTTTTAGAATTCACAAGTTTCTACTTGTTTTGTCCTTCCAGTGACTATAAGGACACTCATGATCTTTGTACAGGTGGAGAACTGGGTCTCAAGTTTGGCTACATCCTGGAATCATTCTGGAAGCAGTCCTACAGGTGATTACAATGCACAGCCAAACCACCACCTCAAAACAAGATTTCAACAACCAATTTCTCAATCAAAATGCTGCAGTACCTTCAGAAGCATTTAACAGTTTGAACATAAACTGGATCTTATCAAGTGTGGGGTCACTGAATATATTCTAGTGCCAGAGGCTCTAGAATCATCTAAGTTGCCTCTGCTGTCAAACTGTCGATGCTTCTTACTACCAAGACTACTAGAGTTCTCACTGAGAGAAATCCTTTGCAACATGGATTTGCTTTGATAATGGATTGGGTTTCTTCTTAGGACTTTTAAGGCACTAAAAACCCTTTGAAAACATCATAAACCCCCACATCAGTGACTCTAAACCCCAGTTGTCCATTAGGAACTCCAAATAAAAAGCTACAAAAAGCTGAGGTCCTATCCTCAGTCCATTAAACCAATCTCTGTTGTGGGGCTCTGTCACCATTTTTCAAAGCTCCTCAGGTGAGGGTTTGATAATAGAAGACAAATTTAAGAAATTTCTTAAATCAGTAGCCTATACTTGCTTTTCATTTTACTTGAGATTTTTGTGTGACATCTTTATACTACACTAAGACTTCTGAACTTCACCCCTAATGAAATAGAGACAGAAGCAATCAAAAGAACATTCTGAAAGTCAAGGCTTTAAGCATGGGCATATGTCATTTGCAAAATATAAGTTACTAAAGCCAGGCATAAGATACCAATTCCCATGGTTATTTTACCTGACTGAAGATCACATCCAACCGTGAAGCGCAAATGAACTAGTCCTGAACTAAAAGGAAGTCTTCCTCAAGGGCTCAGCTTAAAATGCTTTAAAGTTTCGCTCAAAATCCAGGGCCCCATCCCAGACCTATTAAATCAGAACCTCCAGAGGAGCTAGAGAATTCATATGTCTAACAAACTCCAGATGATTCTTATGATCAGACAAGTTTGGGAAATGCTGCTGATGGATATTCAAGAAAGAGTTTGATTTTGGAGATGAAATAGTTTTACCTTCATGCTTAATTAGAACCTTGCATTTCTCAGGACTCTGGGATTACTTTTGTTAAATGATAATAATGGCAAAATATGATTCAAAATCATCTCTGTTCAGACTATGTTCTTTTTTTTTTTTTTTGCCAGTGATATTCCATTTGGAACCAGGAAGGGGATAAAAGAGAGAGTGGTACTTCATAGTTCCGTTTTAAGTCTCTCATATAAGTCCTCTTGGTCAATCATGTGTGTGTTCCCATTCCAGCGGTGATAGGCAAGGAGAGCAGCATTGTAGCCTGCAATGGCACTCATTTCCATGGCACTCGCTGCAAACTCTATGCCGTTGAGGTAATAAAGTCGATCGTGAAGTATGATGGAGGGGCACTTCTCTGGAGGTGTATAATGAGGGTATGCAAGCCATGACTGCTTCACAGCATAATCGTAGGACACAAAGAGCTTTAAAATTTGTTCTTTACTAAGTGGTGCTGCAGAAAAGATCTTCCAGACATGTGCTATATCTGCTTTTGGCTGAGGATTACTGTCTTCTTCTACAGGGGACACAAGCCCAATGCTGTTAATGAATAAATCTGGATTATCAGTGGTTAAGACTGTACCAAGATGAAACTCATTTAAGGCTCTAGAGCTAAAGACAGTTGAATTCAACTCCCCTTTAATTAAAGTTGTCACTAAAGGTTCGTAGTGTTGATGGAATTCCTCAATTGGAGGATCGAAGTTGAGAAAATTTATGTTGGACATTTTCCGATTCAAAGGAGTGGCCACCAGGACAATATCATAGAAGTCTGAATGGGTCTCAGATCCAGTTTGGTAGACCACTTCATACACCTTTGAGGAATTTCCTAGAGGAAATAAAAAAGCATATTTTTTTTAAGTGTTTCTAACATATTTTATACCTTCTAAAAGTAATTCTATACCTTAATAGTTTCTCCATAATTCTAAGGTCTTAAACAAGTTTTATCCCTTAAGATAACTGGCCCCTGCATTTGTATTACACTGAGGCCAATTTTCTACTTGGAATGGAAATAAAACCTGTCAACAGGTACAAAATACAAAATGTTTACTTTTGAGGATGAAATTCTTTTTTAAATCCTAAGAGTCATGCCACTGTACTTGAGCACATGTGCATCTATTTCCACATGACACACAACACTTAACCTCCAATTTAAAATTTCATCATCTGGAACTGAGCGAGAGCTGGAGAAACAGGCTTTTCTCCCTGAGCAGCTATTTTCTGCAGGGGAAATCAGGAACAATAAAACAGAAGTTCAAGCTTACCCGTCTGCCTGGTCCTTGTTTTCTCCTCTATGGACATTACTAAGCCCGAGACAAGATTGCTTCTGGAAGCCTGAAGGAGCCTTGAGCAAACAAGTTTATTGCCACCTTTTACTGCCCAAAGGCCAGGATCAGTACCAGCCATTGACACTGCCCCTGTCAGCAGTAGGATGAAATGTGTTAATTCTGACTCTGTAAGAGGCCCTCTACCCTCTCCCCCTTCCCACACAGCTGCATCTGGCTCCAAACCTAGACACTGCCAAATGACCCAGTTGAGGACCATTCAACTAATAAAAACCAGATTCTGTTCCCATAAAAATGCTCATCTACACATGCACAATGTTGCCAAGATTTTCATTATGTCTGAGGTTTCACAAAGGAAGGTAGTCATCTCCAAATCATGGCCTAAAGTAAGGAGCCACCAAAGCATCAGGTAAACCATGCTGTCAACTAATGTCCGTTAACTATTCCAAGCCCTGACTTACCTACAAAGCCATTGATGTTTGTAGTTTGGCCATAATTTACCCTCATGACAGGAGTAATAATTTCATCAAGGAACTTCTCAGAGAAGCTTGCTTTCTGCAAGGTTTCAAGAAGTGACCGGTTAAATAATCCAAGATAGTCGTCCCCTCCTAGGGAATGCAGTAACTTTTCTACGCTACTGAAGGCATAGTCATGAGACTGGTAGCGGTAGATCCTTTTGAATAGAAGAGAAATGGCCATTAAACACCAGATAGTGGGGAGGGTACAAACAAAGAAGGAAAACAGCATCCTAAGACTCCAAGTGGCTTTCCTGTTTCCTTTGGACGAGTCCCTACCAATCCTGTGAGATGCGTCTTCCACATGTATCTCAGAGGCTCCTGGCCTCCCTTTCCCTCTGTCTCCTCTGGAGGAAGTCCACTGTCCTTTGAATTCACTCTTCTGCATGAATATGGTCACTGGGATCACCTTTCAGGAAGTGGGTTTGTCTTGTTCTCATTCATCTTCCAGCACACTTAGACATGTCTAAAATTAAACTTTACCTTTCCACTAAGCTTGATCCTCTGCTCCTAACCCGAATTTCAACCAAAACAATGGGTTACTCCTAATATCCTACACATCATCCTCAGTTCATTTAGTTTTAAATTTAAACATTTCATTTCTGGGGAAGGAGCCAAGATGACGGAGTAATAGGACGGGGGTACCACTTTCTCCCCTACAAATTTATCGAAAGAACATCTGAACACTGAGCAAACTTCACAAAACTTCTGACCACTAGCAGAAGACATCAGGCGCCCAGAAAAGCAGCCCGTCGTCTTCAAAAGGAGGTAGGACAAAATATATAAGATAAAAAGAGACAAAAGAGCTAGGGACCTAACTGGGAGGAAAAATAAATAAAACTCACAGATTACATGCCTAAAAGCAACTCCCAACAGAAAAGTACCCCAGACGCCGGCATCTGCCACCAGCAAGTGGGGGCAGAATGGAGAGGAGCAGGTGTCATTGCTTAAGGTAAGAACCGGGCCTGAATGCCCTGAGGGCAATCGGAGGGAGCTGAAGTGAGAGCAACTTAAACTGTAGGATAGCAAGAGACAGAGAGAGAGAATTAACTGGCCAGAACACACTGCCGGCCGTTTTCAGAACAAAGGGACTGAGCAATTCCAGAGAAGAGCTAGCCAGCTGCGGACCAGCCCATCCCCGGAGGCAGGAGGCAGGGGCGAGGGGAAAGGGGCAAACTCAGCCCCAAAGACAGTACCCCTACCAACTGCAAACAGGCCTCCAGTTCCCCGACCAGGGATCAAACCCATGCCCCACTGCATTGGGGGTGCAGTGTCTTAACCACTGGACTGCCAGGGAAATCCGTCTAGTTTCTCTTCTTTGAAATATTTATGAATCTCCCAGAAGCACTAAAATACACTTCTTGTCAACCACCCACGTATTCAAAAACATCTTACCTATTACTACTACTTACTAAAGTTCTGACATTTTAAAAAATTACAGATTTTTAAGAGCCAAACTCATCAACTCCTTTGAGCCAATTGCAAATAAAGAAACAAGGGAGAGGTTAAAGAACTTGTCTAAAAGTGACATGGCAAGTAGAAGGCTAAGAATCACTATTCCCCCTCTGCCCTCTACCACACACACACACACACACACACACACACACACACTCATACCTCACACTTGAACACAGCTGACTCAGTACTCTCTAAATATGCTCTGGGTATTGCTCCTAAACATTTTCACTAGCTCTTCCCTCCACCTGGAATACACTTCCCATCCGTAATCATAGAACAGTTAACTACACATCCTTCAGAGCTTAAATCCCACCCACTTTACAAAGTCTTTATTTTAAATTTGTTTTTGGCTGCACTGGGTCTTCATTGCTACGCATGGGCTTTCTCTGGTTGAGGTGAGCAGGAGCTACTCTTCAGTGTGGTGCGCAGGCTTCTCCTGTCATGGAGCATGGACTCTATAGAGTGCATGGGCTTTAGCAGTTGCAGTGCACAAGCTTCGTTGCTCTGCTGCATGTGGGATCTTCCCGGACCAGGGATCGAACTTGTGTCCCCTGCGCTGGCAGGCAGATTCTTAACTACTGGACCACCAGAGTCCTCCCTTTGCAAAGTCCTCCCCAGATTCCCAGTCCACAGTGGTACCATCATCTCCAAAAGTCCCGTAAAACTTAGCACTCATGTTTAGCACTTAAATACTACTTTGTACTATTTATAGTAGTATATTAAATACTACTTTGTACTAAAATTAACTATAACTAATTCTTAGGAAATATCACCTGACATTTCTCTATACTTTATGAACTTGAAAGAATGTCCACATAAATCAGTTCATGCAATAATTCAATATATATTATTTTGGCTGCAAGTGAGGATACAAAAATGAGGAAGTCATGGTTCCTTTCTCTCAAGGAACTTACAATTAGGGACAGCAACTCCGGTACACACATAGCTAAGTCTATGAAGTAAAGGAAGAAATAAATGCCAAGGAACGATCTCTATCAGTGGCCACAGGAGAAGAGTTTCTACATCAACTTTCTTCTCTCAAAATAAACTGTAAACTTTTTTAAAGAGCAGAGATAATGTCATACACATTTCAACATTACCTACTCTCTAACAGAGTAGTAATGGGCTTCCCTGGTGGCTCAGAGGTAAAGAATCTGCTTGCCAATGCAGGAGAGCTGGGTTCTATCCCTGGGTCAGGTAGATCCCCTGGAGAAGGAAATGGCAACCCACTCCAGTATTCCTGCCTGGGAAATCCTATGGACAGAGGAACCTGGCAGGCTACAGTCCATGGGGTTGCAAAGTGTCAACACTAGCAACAACAGTGTAGTATATAAAATACTGAATAAATTTTTGTGGGAAAATTCTCAGTGCCAAAACTGAGAAATTAAAATAATTCCTTGCAACCATATCATTTGGCCTGTAGTGCCTAGAAAGTTGGAAAAAGTAGGATGAAAACACTGAGTTCTTCAGAAAAGTAATAAACTAAATACCTCATAAAACAAAGAGTGATCTTTGCTAATGGTCAGCATGACAAAACAGTAGCCAATTAAGTAAGTTATATATGATGTTACGGATTCCCAGGTGGCGCTAGTGGTAAAGAACCCGCCTGCCAATGCAGGAAACACAAGAGACAATGGTTCAATCCCTGGGTTGGAAAGATCCCCTGGACTAAGAAATAGCAACCCGCTTCAGTATTCTTGCCTGGAAAGTTCCATGGACAGAGGAGCCTGGGGGGCTACAGTCCATAGGGCCACAAAAAGTCATACACAACTGAGTGACTAAGTGCACACACACATATGTGATGTTATAAAAAATTACTCCTTGCCTCCTCCTGCCTGAGCCAACCACACTCAAGTAAGCCTCCTAAGTAAAGGCCTCACGGAGACACTATATACCAATTAAACAATGAGCACTGTAAGTGCATTACAGTACATATTTAGTAAAAAGCAAGGTGTAAGTAACTAGTAGTTTATAAAAGCAATCTGATTAGCAGAAACTATTTTTTTCTCTTTAAAAATCTGTATAACCCTTAACCATTTATTCACTCATTCATTCATTTATTCATGCAACAAATATTTATGGAGCATCAGTTTGAGCCAGACACTGTTCTAGATGCTGAGATACAGAGGTCAATACAACACAGGAAAAAAAAATATCGCTGCCATAACAGAGCTTTTGTTTTAGATGGGACAACAGGCAACAAAATAAACATAAGCAACTTACATAACAGTTTGTGCTAAATTGCTTCAGTTGTATCTGACTCTTTGGGATCCTATGGACTGTAATCTTTCAGGCTCCTCTGTTGGTGGGATTCTCCAGGCAGTGGGTTCCTCTGCCCTACTCCAGGGGATCTTCCTGGCCCAGGGATTGAACCTGTGTCTCTTACATCTCCTGCACTGTCAGACAGGTTCTTTTATCAAGGAGAAAAGTAAACCAAAAGATTGAAAACACCTGGAGCTGGCAGAGTTGCAACTCTACAGCTGAAGCAGAGAGATCCAGCAGAGCAGGAGGAGGCCCAGACAGAAAAAAGTAGAGGAGGTGGGATGAAGGACTTTTAAACTGGAGTAAGGACCTTAGAAAAATCTGCCCCTACATAAAAGCAATGAGAACACTGGCAACCACTGTCAACATCAACTTTTTTGGAACTCTGGAAATAAACCAAAGACTTGCTAAAATCCCAGGAATATTAGACGGCTGACTGTAAGAACAAATGAGCCCTGTGGTATTTGAACTTTCCCTAATCTCATTCCCATCTTGCTAGCAACAAGGTAGCCTTCAAAATCAGCAGCCTTCCAACCACAATACCTGTGAAACCAGCAAGCTGGCAGCCACAGAGGTGATAAGACATGTTTAGAGCATCCCCAAATTCCCATTGTCAGAGAAGTGCCACTATTTGCCTTATCTGGCAGTCCACTCAAAGCTCTATCCTCAGGGTTTGTTCTTTTTTATTAAAAATTTTAAAGGATATACTCCATTTACAAATTTGGGAAAGGAGTACATCAAGGCTGTAACTGTCACCCTGTTTATTTAACTTATATACACAGTACATCATGTGAAACGCTGGGCTAGATGAAGTTAAAGCTGGAATCAAGAGTGCCAGGAGAAATATCAGTAACCTCAGATATGCAGATGACACCACCCTAATGGCAGAAAGTGAAGAGGAACTAAAGAGCCTCTAGAGGAAGGTGAAAGAGGAGAGTGAAAAAGCTGGCCTAAAACTCAACATTCAAAAAACTAAGATCATGGCATCCGGTCCTATCACTTCATGGCAAATCGATGGGGAAACAATGGAAACAGTGACAGACTATTATTTGGGCTCCAAAATCACTGCAGATGGTGACTGCAGCCATGAAACTACAACACACTCACTCCTTGGAAGAAAAGCTATGACAAACTTAGCATATTAAAAAGCAGAGACACCACTTCGCCGACAAAGGTCCACATAGTCAAAGCTATGGTTTTTCTGGTAGTCATGTACTTATGTGAGGGTTGGACCATAGAGAAGACTGAGTGTTGAAGAATTGATGCTTTCAAACTGTGGTGCTGGAGAAGACTCCTGAGAGTCCCTTGGACTGCAAGGAGATCAAACCAGTCAATTCTAAAGGAAATCAACCCAGAGTATTCAATGGAAGGATTGATGCTGAGGCTGAAGCTCAAATACTTTGGCCACCTGATGCGAAGAGCTGATTCAGTGGAAAAGACCATGATGCTGGAAAGATTGAAGGCAGGAGGAGAAGCGGACGACAGAGGATGAGATGGCTGGGTGGCATCATTGACTCAATGGACATGAGTTTGAGCGAACTCCAGGAGATAGTGAAGGACAGGGAAGCCTAGCGTGCTGCAGTCCATGGGTCGCAAAGAGTTGCACATGACTGAGCAACTGGACAGCTCCACGTACAATTACGAAATACTGGCTACATTCCCCATGTTGCACAATACATCCTGGAGCCTATGTCACACCCAATACTTTATACTTTCTATGCCCCCACCCCAACATCGTCTTTCCCCCCTCACCACTGGTAACTACTAGTTTGTTTTCTGTATCTGTACTTGTTCTCTGTATCTGTGAGTCTGCTGCTTTTTTGTCATAGTCACTAGTTTGCTCTATTTTTTAGACTGTTTATGTGTATGTGCTCAGTCGTGTCCAACTCTCTGTGACCCTATGTACTATAATCCGTCAGGCTCTCCTGTCCATGGGGTTATTCCAGCAAGAACACTGGAATGGGTTGCCATTTCCTTCTCCAGGGAATCTTTCTGAACCAGGGATCGAACCTGTGTCTCCTCCATTGGCAGGAGGATTCTTTACCACTGGGAAACCTTTTCTTTTTAGATTAGGGCTTGTCTTTTTTTACCTCACTGTATACAAACAGCCCATCCTGAGCACATCTGTCAAAAAACTTTTGTTGCCTGAGGCTGTGACACCAAGTGGGGCTAGCAAGAGGCTTATCAGAAGATTTTAAAAAGAAATACTGGGAAATGAAAAACCCCAATTCGTTTCTAGGGACTTAGAAGGCCATGCCCATGTACAAGACAGTCACATGCCCAGGAAAGACCTGAGAAGGCCCTCATCTGTCACCTTCAGCTGACCTTGAGGCTCTGAGCAAGCCAGAAGGAAAGGCTAGAGCTACAAAACCTGCCAGAGCACTGCAAGCAATCCTCACACACACACACTTGAGCAGCCAAACATGACAAAGAATACCGACTTCACAGAATTAGTTCCAGAGTCACTAACAAACAAACAGCAGCAGTAACAAACCCCGGGGTGAGCGGATTTCCGATGTCCAGAGTTACTAGTCAATATTATTTTAAATGTCCAGTTTACAACAAAAATCAACAGAAATCCTCCCTAAGAAAATCCAGACATTGGACCTGCCAGACAAAGACTTTAAATCAGCTACTATAAATATGCTCAAAGAAGTAAAGGAAGCCATATCTAAAGAACTAAAGCATGTATGAAAACAACATAGATTATGGACTTCCCTGGTGGTCCAGTGGTTAATACTCCGTGTTCCCAATGTAGGGGACAGAAGTTCGAGCCCTGGTTGGGTCCTGCATGCCACACATCTTGGCCACAAAGAAAGAAATGTAGATTAGAACAAACATAGACTGCTAATAAAGAGAAAGAAATAACAGAGAAAAACAAACTGTGGAGTTGAAAACAGTAGATAAAATTAAAAATCCCCTAGTGAAATGTAAGGGAATTCACTGTTCCTGACTCCTCTTTGGCAACCTCTGTGGCTCCTAATCCTGGTTTTTGTGACATAGGTGATACGACAAGTATTTAACAACTGGATTGAGGTCAACAGGAAAAGGGGCAACAGAGGATGAGATGGTTCAGTGGCATCACTGACTCAACAGACATGAGTCTGAGCAAACTCTGGGTAATAGTGAAGGACAGGGAAGCCTGGCATGCAGCAGTTCATGGGGTTGCAAGTAGTCGGAAATGACTTAGTGACTGAACAACAACAACAGCATTAAACAGAAAGTCGACTGATTATAGCCCTGGAACTGAATCAAGACTCCCTGCTGAGGGCAAGGAAAGAGATTCCTGGGGAAGAGAAAACATGCAAGCAGAAGCTATTTCATAAGACCAGCAGTATTTCACTATTTAGCAACTGGAACATGATGGCTCAATACTTGCCCTTTATCCAACAGGGTATGATGGATATGATAAAATTATTAAAATAAGATCTGCATGTTCTTATTGAAAGGAACAGTAATGTGTGGCCCTTTAAACAACATAACGGTCAGCACTCTATAATCAAGTATCAAAGATACATGGCAGGGCCGGGGGGCATAATTCCATGTTTGGGAATTGTGTTCTAAAATCAAAAATATATAATTATATATATAATATAATATAAAATATAATATACAGAGAACTATATGCAATGTATGTGTATATGCTTAGTCACTCAGTTGTGTCTGACTCTTTGTGACCCCATGGACTGTAGCCTACCAGGCTCCTCTGTCCATGGGATTCTCCAAGCAAGAATACTAGAGTGGGTTGTCATTCCCTTCTCCAGGGGATCTTCCCAACCCAGGAAGATAGATTCTCTACTATCTAAGTCACCAGGAAAGCCCACTATATGCAAAACCTTGTGATAAATCATAGTGAAAAAGAATATTAGAAAATAATGTATATATATATTAATAAACCACTTTGCAGCAGAAATTAACACAACATTGTTAATCACTATACTTCAATAAAATAACTTTTTTGTAATTCAGAGGATAGCTGGTTTACAATGTTGTGTTGGTTTCTGCTGTACAACAATGTAAATCAGCTGTAAGTATATACACATATATCCCCTCCCTTTTGAACCTCCCTCCCACCCCCTTATTCCACCCCTCACATTTTAAAAAAGTAGTATAATCTATGTATCCCCTCCTTGGGCCTTTTTCACAGTTCTGTAATACACTAAATTCACTTCAAAAGTGATTTCTTAATTTCTCAAAGGGCAATTCTCTACATGTCAAGAAAACTGATTCACAAAGGCGAGGCTGTATCGCATGCCATGTGAACTTGATTTTCCTGTTGAGAATGCAGCAACATGCCACCTTTCTTTAAAAAGTGACTGGCTCTACACAAATTCTATACATTTTCCTAGTGAACTGCTTGTCTCTCTACTAGAATATATATTCTTTAAGGGCAGGGGTATGTTCTAGGTTCTACATCTTCAAGACCCAGAATACTACCTGGCACATACTAAGCACTCAATATTTCATGAATGAATAAACGAATGAATGCCTACTTTAGAACAACCTGCACTATAGCTGACCTTTCCAGTAGCTGGAAAGATGTTCAAGGAATTGACCTCAGAATGATGCTTAAAAAGAAAGAAATCTCCAACACTACAAGTTGCAGAAACTAGAATATATTTATCCTATTCAACTCTTACAAGATGAATTTCTCCAAGATCTAAAACTGTAAACCAGCATAAAAATTAGCACATGCCAACAACCTTAAAAAAAAAATAGGTTCTATCATAAATGTACAGTTGAGTCCCTTCACTGTCTACCTGAAACTATCACAACATTGTTAAACGACTATACCCCAATACAAAATAAAAAGATTTTTTAACAAATAAGTTATAGTTTTCAAAGTCAGAATGGTTTTTGTTTTAATATTCTCTTGGCTGAGCCGTATAGCATGTGGCATCCTAGTTCCCCAACCAGGGGTCAAATGTGCGCCCCCTGCATTGGAAGTGTGGAGTCTTAACCACTAGTCCACCAGGGAAGGCTCTAGACTGGTTATTTTATGTTATTTTTCTTAATTACCAAAGCAATGCATATTCATACGTAAAGAACTTTTTGAAAATACAGAAAAACAAAGAGAAGGAAAAGAGGCACCTATATTCTCACTATGCAGGACAGTGTGGGAAGATAATACCTTAATTTAAATTCTTGGGGCACAGAACTGATATGCTATTTCAGGCTGCTGGCTCACTGAAACATCATGTCACAGTTAAATAAAGCTCATTTAAGTTTTCTACAAGCTCTTGTACGTATCACCTCATCCATCTACACACAACACTAAAACAGTTCAGAGATTAAAAGGGAGGACTCTGGAGCCAGATGGCCTGGGTAAGAACTCCAGCTCCACCAGTTACTAGGCAGGTGGACTTGCATACCTAAAACCTCTCTATGCCTCCACCTTCCAGTAACCTACAAAGCTAGTAACAGCACCTACCCCAGAGAGCTGTCGTAAGACTTCAAGGAGTTAGTATGTGTAGAGCATGTAAAAGTGTCTGACAACATTAAACAAGCATTTGCAAAGTATGTTTTCAGAAGCAAAAATAAATGACCCCTTCACATTCCAAGTGGATAAAAGCCCTGCATATAATATACAAAACATTTTTCCTAACGACCTTACAAATAGGCTTTGTGGTTAGGTAGAGAACTGTTCCCAAAACTGTAATTCCTACAGTTTATTTAATAAAAGGTCTTAGGTTAAATGGAAGAGAAAAAATTACCTCATAAACTTGTCTAATATATCCTCTACCCACATGTGCATTCGGAGGGACTGAAATCCATAGTGCCAAATTAGTTTAATCATGTTAATTATAAACCAGCTGCTCTCCTCATATACCAGGGTCTCTCCATTATACACCCCCACTAGGCCACTAGGGCTCTGAACAGCAGAGAGACCTGCAAAAACAAAGAAAGGGGAACTAAGTCAATGGTTTCTGTACTGATCAAACGAGAGCAGGTAATCTGAAGCTATGGGGGACACTCTGAAATGAGTGCATCTGGGCTTCCCCCAGTTCTCAGAAGGCATGTTAACAGAGCTCTATCTTTAGAACAGTGTGTGATACTCTAGACATCACACTGTCCAAAAGCAGATTCCCTTAAAGATGGGTTGGATGATCATGCAGCTATATCAAAATTAGAAACTGGCTATATTTAGTCTCAAAAGACTAAAAAAGGCAAAAGAAAAAGCCAAAGGACAGCTGAATTCATCTTAAAATCAGACATGTCAGACATGACTTTTGCAGCATAAATTGCTCCTGGCACACACTTGCCCTTGTGGAGTGAAGAGGCCCTGGAAGCATCCACAGGAAATGTGGAAAGCAGCTAAGGAAAATAGGATTTCCATTCCTGTGCAAATCCTATTCTGCGTTAATTCAATACTTCTCATAACTGGAAGGAGGCCAAAATTACACAACATTCCCTGAGGAGGGAGCCTGCAGAGGCCCCCCAGGCTTCCCCCACAACCTGTCCAATGCCTCTGCTGGTAGCAAAGCAGCCAGATGTCCCAAGTTCCAGGAACATGTTTGCCCCTACAGCTGTGAGTGTCCTTAAGTCAGACACCTCAACTCTCTGGGCCTCATTTCCCCAGCTGTAAAATGAGCATGCTAGGTTTTGCTAACTCAAACTATTCTTTGATTCTTTAACACAAACCCAGAACATTTAAGAATCAACAACAGCAACCATCCCCAACCCACGCCCCATGGCTGTAATTCCAGATAACTGAAGATACAGATAATGTAGTGTCCCATTACAGCAGAGCAGCTCCTAAGGCAGTGCCAATTACTAGCAGGAAAGTGAGGAAAGCAGTTTTACCAGCTTCACTGTAAAAGACAATTAATAAGGCAGAAAAGTTTCAGTTCCCTATCTGATAACAATATCCATGCACTTTGAAGTCTGCTTTGCTTTCAGACCAAATTACATACCCAGATCCTTGACAAAACGTTTCATGTGCAGATTTAAAGGATGGATGACAGAACCTCCTGACTCAAATTCTTGCCCCTGCACATTCAAGGTGGCCAGACGGCCTCCCACCTTTCCTTTTTCAAAAACGTGAATCTTCACATCCTTCCCAAATTTCTGCCGCAGATAATAGGCTGCTGAAGTGCCACCAATTCCAGCTCCAATAACCGCTATGGTGGGGGAAAAAAAAAAGGAACAGGGTTTTTTCTCTTACCAGCTTCGCATGTTTCGTTTTTGAAAGGCTGTAAATCAACAACCGACATTACCTAAAGCAGTTATCGACAATTTAGGGAAGCCTGGGGAGGGGGAGGCATTCGGGACAGTGGCAGGGAAGACAGAAAGAACTCCAAATCTGGACAGACATTGCCCCCAGACAACAGTAGTAGTAGATTGTTATTTTTTATTTTTCCCCCAGCCAGATGCCCCAAGCCTCTCAGTTCGTTGCGGAGGCCCCAAGTGGCCCGGACAAGCTCCTTTGTGCCCAATGCAAGGGAAGAGAGGAGGTTGGGCCTTTCCAGCACGCATTTTAAATAAAGTGGCCGCCATTTTTGCCTAGATTTGTTCTGTCTCGTTTATGTAAATAGCTTAATGATCCCAAAGAAAACGGGTTAAAATGAAATAAAAATAAACAACAACAAAAAAAAAGCAAAACAAAATAAACAGGGAGCAAACCACCAAAACGAATCAAACTAAAAGAGTGACTGTTTCCGCTGGGTAGTCGTCCTAGGTAAAGTACTTGTGCAAGCCAGGGGCCTCTGCAAGCCGGCCGACTTCAACAAAGCAGACGGGGGAGGGGTAGCCCCCAGCCCATCGCGGGAAGCACACGCGGTCAGCGCCGTCAGCCTGTTCGCGCGGCCCGGCGTGCTGCGCCGGCGTGCGCCTCTCATCTGCAGAGCGGAACTGGCCAGTAGCTCCGAGCGGCCAGAGGACCGGCCTCCGAACAAGTGCAGCAAGCGAAGGCCGCGGCCCCAGGCCCCTGAGACAGGGGCTGCAGGGACGCCGGGCGCCCGCCCGCGGACTGGTCCGGGTCGCCCCCACCTCCACTGCCCATTCCTCAAGTGGGCATGTCTCCACGCCCGAGAAAGGGCGTTCCCTGGGGGCACTACAAGCGGTTCGGAGGCGCGAACCGGGAAGAGCGCCACATTCGCAGCGGGCTGGTTCCGCGCGAGGCAGCGGGCTGGTTCCGCGCGAGCCAGCGGGCGTCGCGGGCGCCCGGCCTGCAGCAGCTGGCAGCGACCGCCCGGCGCGGGGCTCGCTCTCGCCACGCCCGCAGCGCGCCGCCTCTTCCTCGCCTACCGATCTTCTCCGGCGGGGCCCGCGGCTCGGCGCTCCCAGGGTACCACCAGCTGCATAGCAGCAACAGCCCCAGCCACAGCCGCAGAGTCGAACACTCGAGGCCAGAAGCTACGGGTTCCATGGCTCTCCAACCGCTGCGGTCGGACTGGAGCGCCGGGCTGCCACCCGCATTTGAGTCTGCGCGCTCCGTCCGCCCGGCCCCCTGGCTGGCCTCACCCCTCCAAGCCCCGCCCAGGTCCGCTCCCACCCTACCCCCACTCTTCAGCGCAGGCCCCAGACACCCCAGGGATACACTTCCCTCCTGGAGTTCCCAACCGGGTGGTCTGGGTACCCCAAGCCGGTCCTGCCCCACCCCCGGAAACTCACCCTGCTTCAGGGAGATACCAAAGGCCCCAGAGGAGGCTCACCCCAGCTTTTAATTTCTTCAGCTGTGCCCTCTTCTGTCCCTACAATCGCTCTCGCTCAAACAATCGTCACAGCTAATCGCTGCCAAAAACAGACCAGGGGTGCAAGAAATACTTTACTGAGTGATTGCTAGGTTCGGAACTGCTGGGTATGGGATGAATGCGTATGCCAATGAGAGTGACAGTCTCTCAGTCGTGTCCGACTCTCTGCGACCGCGTGGGCTGTAGCCTGCCAGGCTCCTCTGTCCATGGGATTCTGCAGGCAAGAATACCGGAGTGGGTTGCCATTCCCTTCTCCAGGGGATCTTAAAAGGAAAAACGGGGGAGCCAGGGATAGGATAGTTCAAAGTGAAAGGAGTGGAAACATCGCGTGACAGGCAGGAGTAAAAATAATGTATTGACCTCATATTATAATAGAACATTATGCAAGCATTAAAAAGACTGTAGGATTTATAGTGTCCTAGGTGAGAAAAGCTGCTGAGTGATGGGTATTATATGATTCCATTTCTGTAATTAAAATACCCCTCCCAGCCAAAAAAAAAGGAAAAGAAAAAATAACTAGTACATGACCATGAAGAATAGTATGGATGGAAGGAAAACAAATTGGATAAAAAGAAAGGTTAAACTTGGAGAAAGGAAGTAGAAAATCCACTACAAAAAAAAAGGATTCATTTATTGAGTTCCTTCCAAGTGGCAGGCAGTGTTCCAGGTACTTGAGAAAAACCAGTGAACAAAATAGTGTTTTTAAAAAATATTAATTATAATGACACAGACATTCTAGTGGAAGGAGGGCGATGACAACTAGAATAAACATGCAAATAATGTAGTGTGGGGAAAGAGAAATGGGGAATGGCTTGTAATTTTAAAAACAGCGGTCAGATCAGGCTTCATTGAGCAGAATGGCATTTGAGCAAAAGTAAATGGCTACCCACTCCAGTATTCTTGCCTGGAGAATTCTATGGACAGAGGAGCCTGGCGGGCTACAGTACATGGGGTCAGAAACAAAATGTCAGAAACAACTCAGTGACTAATACTTGCAGTAAGTGAGAGTGAGCTAGGGAAAGAAAGACCTTTCTAGGCAAGTGTGTTTTTTTGTGTGTGTTTCTGGTGTGTTTGTGCAACAGCCAGTGGAACACAGTACAAACAGGGGAAATGGAGGTGTTAATGGAACAAGATGCAAGTCACACAAGAAATAAACACTTCTTTGTAAGAACATAAAAATAAGATTAAGTCTCCTTTTTCTAAAAATTATAAAGAAAGAGCTAAATTATATCTTCTACTTTTTCCAAACTACATTATGCCCACAACACCTAAGTACCTTTAGCCTAAAAGGCCTTCAATAAATATAAGCTGGTTGATTAGAATTTACCATGTCAGTGACCTTGACACAGGTGTCCTAGGAAAGATTGTGCTGAAAGGACCCTTGGTGAAGAGACAGTGGAGATGGATTGAAGGCTTTCTCATTCTGCCCACTTACCCTTTCAAAAGAATTCTGTCACTAAAACTTAAAAAGATATTTTTATGTCATTTATGGAAAATATTACCATGTACATGAAGTATAATATAAAGTAATACTAGAAATCTTTATTCAAAGAAGTATTCAAGAAAACAGTCCACCTTAGGAAGCTGGAGCCTAAGATTCCTTGACCAAATTCTCCTTAGCCAGGTTCCTCTGAGACCTCTTCTCAACAGCACCTCAACTTTAGCATATGAAGACTAACATAGTTTATAGGAGCTCAAAGCCACATCCTTGGAATGAGCCTGGCTTCCCTTAAAGTGCCTATTTGAGAAAAATTCAAGGCTGCTAAAAAAATTCAGTATTGGTTCCAGGTAACAAATGAAGATAGAGAGCCCCTATCTTCTAGTCTTAGCAGAAGGACAGGAGACTAAATTTGATAAGGAACAGTTAATGAAAGCAGAGTGATTTCACTTGCCTAATGGCTGCTTCTCAATTTTTAGAATCTTTCATTTCCCTAACTCCACTGCTGCTGCTGCTGCTAAGTCACTTCAGTCGTGTCCGACTCTATGTGACCCCATAGACAGCAGCCCACCAGGCTCCGCCGTCCCTGGGATTCTCCCGGCAAGAACACTGGAGTGGGTTGCCATTTCCTTCTCCACCTAACTCCACTAGGCCCCTGCTAATTCCCCTAACTCCACTAGGCCCCTGCTAATTCCATTCCTTCATTCTCCTTTTAAAACATGAGATCACCTATGTACAAATCAAAGTTGATTTCTACAATTCACACTGGACTTTCCCCTATTGCAACAGTATACTATTGATTAAAATTTAAATACTGATAAGTGTCTGAGTTTGTATTCACACTGCACTTCTCCCCAGTGAAATAGTATATTACTGATGACAGTAAAAATATAACTAGTGTATGGCTTTGTTTGTCCTTGACAACACTCAAATTGATAATACTACCACATCTCCAGGCTTTTTTCTTCATTGAAATTAACTCGAAGAAATTCATTTTCATAAGTTTTTACTTTCACACATCTCATTTCTTTCTTATTCTAAGTAGTCTAAATGATATTTAATGCCTTAGGTAAGATACAGAAATTCAGAGGCAATATAAGAAAAGATAAATATGTTTGATTACATAAAACAAAGATTTTCAGATGGCAAGAAATAGAATTTTAAAAATTAAAAAAAATACATGAGAATTAATATTTGCCTCTAAAATGACAGACAAAATGGTAGTTTATATCACAAATACAGACTAAGTACATAGTTAAGTAAATCAAAAAAGAGAAAGCAAGTGTCATTGGTCAAAAAAAACATGATGTTCAACTCCTGTAGTAGTTTAGAAGAATGCAACTGCAAATAAGGAGAAACCAGTTTTCATCAACCACATTAGGAAAAATTAATAAAAATAACATCTAAATGCAAAAAAAACAAGGCAGAATAGATATAGATGTCAGGTACTAACTATGTTGGTTGGAGTGTGAGTGACAAAACTTTTTAAAAACAATTATTTATTAAGATACATATAGAGATAACACTTAATTCATAAAGCCCATGTTTGGAAATCTATTCAAAAGAAATTAAAGAATCAGTCATAAGGATATATGTACCAGGATGCTTACTGCAACATTGCTTGAGGGCCAGGATTGGGGGGTAGGGAGGAGGAACAGGCATAAATACTAGCAGACATAAGGGAGAAACTCACTGGAACACAAAAATTAGGGGGAATTTTTAAAAATAACTTTATTTATTTGTTCTATCTATTTTTGCCTGTGTTGAGTCTTCATTTCTTCATTGCTGCACGGGCTTTTCTCTAGTTGCTGCGAGTGAGAGCTACTTTCTAGCGGCGGTGTGAGCTGCTCACTGTGGTCACTTCTGTTGCTGTGGAGGGACTCTTGGGCTCTAGACCATGGGCTCAGCAGTTGTGGCGCACAGGCCCAGTTGCTCTGCGGCATGTGGGATGCTCGCAGACCAGGGATGGAACCAGTGTCTCTGCATTGGAAGGTGGATTCTTTACCACTGAGCTACCAGGGAATGTCCAAAAATTGGGGGGAATTTAACACCACACTCACATCAATGGACAGATCTCCAGTCAGAAAATCAGTATGGAAATACTGGTCTTAACCAACATGGTAAACCAATTGGATTTTATAATTATATAAAGAAAATTGTATTCGGAACAGCAGAATACACATTCCAGTGCACTTGCATCATTCTCCAGGATAGATCACATAATAGGCCATAAAATAAAAGTTTACAACTTTGAAATTATATCAAACATCTTTACCAACTACAACACTTTGAGAATAGAAATCAACTACAAGGGGGAAATGTGAAGAAAATACAATACAAACACATGGAAGCAAAATAATACGCTACTGAACAACCAATGGATCACTACAGAAATCAAAGAGGAAATCAAAAAATACCTGAAGACACATGAAAAAACAAAAAAGCAATGACTCAAAAGCTATGGGATGCAAAAAAGTAGTTGTAAGAGATAATTATATAGCAATAGAAGCCTACCTCAAGAAACAAGAAAAATCTCTAATAAACAACCTATACTTACACCTAAGAAAACTAATAAAAGAACAAATAAATCTAAGGTTAGTAGAAGGAAAGAATTATAAACTCAGAGGAGAACTAAATAGAAACTAAAAAAAAAGAAAATACTAGTGAAACTAACATCTGGTTCATTGAAAAGAAAAAACAAAATTGACAAACCTTTAGCCAGACTCATCAAGAAAAAAAAAGAGAGAGGTCCAAATAAATAAAGTCAGAAATGAAAAAAAAGAAGATACAACTAATACCATACAAATACAAAGGATCGTAAGAGAATGTCTAAGTTCTAAATCGCTTCAGTTGTGTCCAACTCTTTGTGACACCATGGACTGTAGGCCACCAGGCTCCTCTGCCCGTATGACTCTCCAGGCAAGAATACTGGAGTCAGTTGCCATGCCCTCCTCCAGGGGATAGTCTCCACCTGGGGATTGAACCCACATCTCTTATGTCTCCTACATTGGCAGGCAGGTTCTTTACCCCTAGTGCCACCTGGGAAGCCCTCATAAGAGAGTACTAGGAACAATTATATGCCAGTTAAATGGCAACCTAGAAGAAAGTGACAAATTCCTAGGAATGTGTAATATCCCAAGACTGAATCAGGAGGAAATAGAAAATATGAAAAAAAGAAAATACACACAAACCAATTATCAGTAATGAAACTGAAACAGTAATAGAAAAATTCCCAACAAATAAAAGTCCAGGACCAAGTAACTTCACAGATGAATTCTACCAAACATTTAGAGAACAGTTAACACTTAAATTTTTAAAAATTTTTAAATTTTTAAAAAACTACTCTAAAAATTGCAGAGGAAGGAGTGCTTACAAATACATTTCAAGGCCAGTATCACTCTGAAAACAAAACACCGACAAAGATACCACACCAAAAAAAGTATAAGATGATATCACTTAGGAACACAGAGGCAAAAATGCTCAAGAAATTATGACCAAACTGAATTCAACAATTACATTAAAAATATCATACAGCATGATCAAGTAGAATTTATCCCAGGGATGCAAGGATGGCTCAGTATTCAAAAATTAATCTATATGACACACCATGTTAACAAATTGAAGAATAAAAATCATATGATCATCTTGAAAGATACAGGAAAAGCTTTTGACAAAATTCAACATGCATTTAGAATTAAAAATCCAAGCAAACTGTGTACAGAGAAAATAAAATTCAACACAATAAGGGACATATATGACAAACTCACAGTTACTATCACACTCAACAGTGAACAGCTGAAAGCATTTCTTCTGCGATCAAGAACAAAGAAATTGCTCTTGCCACTTTTATCCAACATATTAGTGGAAGTTACCCCAATCAGACAAGTAAAAGAGATAAAAAGAATCCAAACTGGATAGGAAGATGTAAAACTATCACTACTAGTAGATAACACGACACCATAAACACAGAAAATTCTAAAGAAACTACTAAGAGTATAAATTTATTTTTTTTAATTATTATTATTTTTTTTTTGTCATACATTGATATGAATCAGCCATAGAGTTACACATATTCCCCATCCCGATCCCCCCTCCCACCTCCCTCTCCACCCGATTCCTCTGGGTCTTCCCAGTGCACCAGGTCCGAGCACTTGTCTCATGCATCCCACCTGGGCTGGTGATCTGTTTCACCATAGATAGTATACATGCTGTTCTTTTGAAATATCCCACCCTCACATTCTCCCACAGAGTTCAAAAGTCTGTTCTGTATTTCTGTGCCTCTTTTTCTGTTTTGCATATAGGGTTATCGTTACCATCTTTCTAAATTCCATATATATGTGTTAGTATGCTGTAATGTTCTTTATCTTTCTGGCTTACTTCACTCTGTATAATGGGCTCCAGTTTCATCCATCTCATTAGGACTGGTTCAAATGAATTCTTTTTAACGGCTGAGTAATATTCCATGGTGTATATGTACCACAGCTTCCTTATCCATTCATCTGCTGATGGGCATCTAGGTTGCTTCTAAGAGTATAAATTTAATATAGAGACATTTGTTGAACTTCTATTACTAACAACAAATTATTAAAAGAAATTAAGGGGAAATCCCACTTTCAATTACATCAAAAAGAATAAAATACCTAAAAATAAGTCTACATAAGAAGGTAAAAGACCTCCACTCAGAAAATTATATGAAACTGATGAAAAAAAAATACAGACAACATGAAGAGATGAAAAGATATACCATGCTAATAAATTGGACAATTTCATATTGTTAAAATGACCATACTACCCAAGACAACCTATAGAATCAATGTACTGCCTATCAAACTACCAATGGCATTTTTCACAGAACTGGGACATAATTTTTAAATTTATATGGAAACACAAAACATCCTGAACAGGGAAAAAAAATCTTGAGAAAGAAGAACAGAATTTTAGGTGTCATGTGCCTTGACTTCAGATTATACTACAAAGTCACAGTAATGAAAACAGTATAGTAATGGCACACACACAAAAAAATACATAGCTCAATGGAACAGAATGGACAGTCCAGAAATGAACCCACCCACATGGGCAATTAAATTAAGACAAAGGAAGCTAGAATACACAGTGGGAGAGAGACAATCTCTTCAATAAATGGTGACAGGAAAACTGAACAGTGACATGCAAAAAATCAAACTGGTCTACTCTCTCACTCCATACACAAAAATAAATACAAAATGAATTAAAGACATAAATGTTAAGACCTGAACCATAAAATTTCCAGAAGAAATCATAGGCAGTAAGTCTTTAATATCTGTCTTAACAATATTTGTTATATGTCTCCTCAAGCAAGGGAAACAAAAGCAAAAATAAACAAATGGGACTACACTGAAGTTAGAACTTTTATACAGTGAAGTAAACTGTCAACAAAACAAAAGCACTACCTACTGAATCAGAGAAGATAGTTACAAATGCTATATCCAACAAGGGGTTAAATATCAAAACTATCTAAAGAACATATATAACTCAACATCAAAAAATAATGTCTGTTCAGAGCCTCTGCCCTACTGGAAAATGGGCAGAGGCTCTGAACAGACATTTTTCCAAGTAAGGCATACAGATGGTCAACAGGCACATGAAAAGGGGTCAATTTTGCTAATCATGAAAGAAATACAAATCAAAATCACCATGCAATCACCTTATACCTGTCAGAATGGCTATTTTTAAAAAGACAACAAATAAGTGCTGGAAATAACAAGGCATGGAAAAAAGGAAAAAAGGAAATCCTCTAGAACTATTGGCACATGCTAAGTTGCTTCAATCCTGTCCGACTCTGCAACCCTATGGACTGTAACCCACCAGGTTCCTCTGTCCATGGGATTCTCCAGGCAAGAATACTGGAGTGAGTTGCCATTTCCTCCTCTAGGGGATCTTCTCAACCCAGGGATTGAACCCACTTCTCTTACCCTTCCTGAATTGGCAGGTGGGTTCTTCAGCACTAGTGCCACCTGAGAAGCCGGGTACTATTGGTAGAAATGTCAACTGGTATAGTCACTGTGGAAAACTGTACGGAGAGTCCTCAAAAAATTAAAATAGAATTGTTAAAGGATCCAGCAATTCCATTATTGGTTATTTATCCCCCCAAAATGAAAACATTAATTAGAAAATATGTATGCACTGCGAAGTTCATTGCATCATTATTTATAATGGCCAAGATATGGAAGCAATCAAAGGTCATCAGTAGATGGATAGATTAAAAAGATATGGCACATATATATTCACACAATAGAATATTATTCAGGTCAGAGTTTAAGTTTGATAAGCACTAGTTAACAAAAACAGAAGAATTTCACTTAGACTAATCCCTGCTTCTCAATTTTTGTAATCTTACATTTCCCTGACTCTACTAGGCCCCTGTTCCTCTCCCTCCCTATTTCCTCATACTCCTTTTAAATCAAAATATCACCCCTGTACAAATAAAGTTTGATTTGTTCACATTGGACTCTTCCCTACAGCAACAGCATATTGCTGACTAAAATTTAAACATTAACTTGAGTCTGGCATTGTTTATCAATAACAACCCTCAAGTCAATAGTTCCAACACTGCTCCATAGGCTTTTTGGTTTTGGTTTGATTTTTGTTTTGTTTCTGTCTTTGAAACTACCTTGAAAGAATTTCATTTCACAACTTCTAATTTCCACACATCTGATTTTCTTCTTATTCTAAATAGTCCAAATGACATTTATTCTGTCTTAGGAATAAAAGCAAATTTTGAGGCAATAGGAGAACATATTTGATTACATAAAACATAAACATTTTCAGATGGCAAGAGATAAAATTTTAAAAGTTAAAAAATGCATGAGAATGAATATTTGCCATCAAAATGGCAGATGAGGGAATCCCCTGGTGGTCCAGTGGTTAAGAATCTGCCTTGCAATGCAGGGGGTGCAGGTTTGATCCCTGGCTGGGTAACTAAGATCCCACATGCCATGGGGCAACTAAAGGCCCATGCACCACAACTAGAGCCTGCACACTCCAGAGCCCACGTGCCACAACTAGAGTCCACATGCCACAGCTACTGAAGCCTGTGCTCGCTGGAGCCCGTGCACCATGACGAGAGCCTATGTGCCACAGCTAGAGAATCCGTGTGCCGCAATGAAAGAGCCCACATGATGCAACGAAGGTCGTGCATACCACACCTAAGGACCAACACAGCCAAACAAATAAATATTTTTAAATGACAGATGAGACTGTAGTTTATACCACAAACATACAAAGAGCTCTGCAAATGGATAAGAAGGGTTAAACAACTCAATATAAACACAGACTAAATACATGAGTAGGGAAATCACAAAAGAAAGAGCAAGTACCACCGAGAGAAAAAAAAAAAACCCCACACATGAATGGATGATAACTCCAGTAGCACTTTAGACAAAAGCAAATTCAAACAAGAGATACTAGTTTTCATCATTTATATTGGCAAAAATTAATGATAAGAACATCTTAATACAGGAAAAACTGAGGTGGACTGGGTGGGGTTTTCAGATACTAACTATTGGTGTTATGGATGACTATAACTTTTTAAAGACAATTATTTAGTAAGATATATATAGAGAGAGATACCATTTAATTCAGAAATCTCACGTTCAGTAATTTATTCAACAGAATTTAAAGAAACAGTCTTAAGGATATGTGTTCCAAGATTCTTAATGCAACAATGGTTGTAGTAAGGGGGAAAAAATTGGAAGATGTATAATTCAAACAGATATAAAGGGAGAAATTGACCAAAACACAGAAATATTGGAGAATTTAACACCACACTCACATCAATGGACAGATCTTCCAGACAGAAAATTGATAAGGAAACACTGGTCTTAAATGACACAGCAGACCAGTTGGACTTAATAAATAAAAAAAAAGAAAACTGCATTCAACAACAGCAGAATATGCATTCTTTTCAAGTGCAAGATAGGTCACATGATAGGTCACAAAATAAGTGTCAGTAAAATTTAAAAGATTGAAACCATGTCAAACAGCTTTTAAAACCACAACACCATGAGACTAGAAATCAACAGTAATGGAGAAACATGCCAAAAAAAACCCCACAATACACACATGTGGAGGCTAAACAATATGCTACTCAAAAACTAAAGAAATCAAAGGGGAAATTAAAAAATACCTGAAGACAAATGAAAAAACAAAAACACAGTGACCCAAAAGCTATGGGATGCAGCAAAAGCAATTTAAGAGGTAAGTTTACAGCAATAGAAATCCACCTCAAGAAATAAGAAAAATCTGTAATAAACAACGTAACCTTACACCTAAGGGAACTACTAAAACAACAAACAAATTCAAAATCAGTAGAAGGAAAGAATCATAAATTTACAGAGCAGAATTAATTAAAAAGAAACTAAGAAAGAATAGAAAATACTAGTAAAACAAACAGCTGGTTCATTGAAAAGATAAAACAAAACTGACAAACCTTTAGTCAGATTCATCAACAGAAAGAAGAGAAAGGGATCAAATAAAGTCAGAAATGAAAAAGGAGAGGATATAACCAATACCACAGAAATGTAGATGATCATTTGAAAGTACTATTAACAATAATATGCCAATTAAACAGACAACCTAGAAGAAACTGACAAATTCCTAGGAATGTGCAATACCCTAGGACTAAATTAGGAAGAAATAGAAAATATGAACAAACAAATTGCCAGCAATGAAATTGAATCAGTAATAGAAAAACTCCCAACAAACAAAAGTCCAGGACCCTACAGTTTCACAGGTGAATTCTACCAAACAGAGAACACACTTAGCCTTCTCAAACTACTCCAAAAAACTGTGGAGGAAAGAATGCATCCAATCTCATTCTACAAGGCCAGGAGATAAGAGGCCAGAGAAAGAAATCACAAAAAAAGAAAATTACATACAAAACAAAAAGAAAGAAAATTATAAGCCAATATCACTGATGAACATAAAAATGTTCAATGAAATATTAGCAAACCAAATTTCAACAATATATTAAAAGGATCATACATCTTGATCAAGTGGGCTTTATCCCAGGGATGGAAGTAAGATTCAACATCTGATAATCAATCACAGGATATACCACATTAGCTAATCAAAAAATAGAAATAATATGATAATCTTATAGATGGAGAAATATCTTTTGACAAAATTGAACATTTATTTTTTATTAAATCTCTCAACAATGCATGCTTAGAGGAAACATACACCAACATAATAAAGGCGATATATGACAAACCCATAGCTAACATCATAGTCAGTGGTAAAAAGCTGAAAGCATTTCCTCTAAGATCAAGAATAAGACAAGAATGAACACTCTTGCCACATTTATTGATAGTAATATTGGGACGCCTAGCCACAGCAATTAGTAAGAAAGAGAAATAAAAGAAATACTAATTGGAAATGAAGAAGTAAAATTGTCACTGTTAGCAAATGACTTGATACCATACACTGACCATCCTAAAGACACTACCAGAAAACTACTAGCACTCATCAAAGAATTCAGTAAAGTTGCAGGATCCAAAATTAATATACAGAAATCTGTTGCGTTTCTAAGTCCTAACAACAAACTACTAGAAAGGAAAGTTAAGAAAACAATCCCATTTACAGTTTCATAAAAAGAATAAAATATCTAGGAATAAATCTAAATAAGAGGGTGAAAGACCTGTACTTGGAAAATTATAAGACAGTGAAGAAAGAAATTGAAAATGATACAAACAGATGGAAAGATATATTATGTTCACGGGTGAGAAGATTTCATACTGTTAAAATGACCATACTACCCATGGAAATGTATGACTTCACAGTAATCCATATCATAGCACCAACGTCATTTTTCACAAAACTAAAACAAATAATTTTAAAATCTGAATGGAAACACAAATGACTCCAAAGAGCCAAACCAATCTAGAGAAAGAACAGAGCTACAGGTATCATGTTCCTTACTACAAAGTCACAGTAATGAAAACAGTATGGTAATGGCACACAAAAAAACAGACACATAGATAATGGAACAAAATAGAGAACCCAGAAATGAAACCACACTTATATAGGCAATTAATCTATGACAAAGGAAGCAAGTATACACAATAGGGGAAAAACAGCCTCTTCGATAAATGGTTTTGGGAAAACTGGACAGCTACATGCAAAAAAATCAAATACAACTACTCTCTAATACCATGCACAAAAATAAATTCAGAATGGATTAAAGACTAAATGTAAGACTCAAACCATAAACCAGAGGAAACCATAAGCAGTAAGCTCTTTGACATCAGTCTTGGCAGTATTTTTTTTGGATATGTCTCCTCAGGCAAGGGAAATAAAGGCAAATATAAACAAATGAGACTATATCAAGTTATAAACTTTTCCATGTGAAAGAAAGTATCGATAAAAGGAAAAGATCGACTGAATGAGAGAACATATTTGCAAGTGATATATTCAATAAGAGGTTAGTATCCAAAATATACAAAGAACATAGACAGCTCAACATAAAAAAAAATTCAAAATGGGTAGAGGCTCTGAACAAACATTTTTCCGAAGAAGACATACAGATGACCAACAAGTACATGAAAAGGGTCAACTTTACCTACCATTTCAAAATTCGAATCAAAACCACAATGAAATATTTCCTCACACCTGTCAGATGGCTATTATAAAACAGACAACAAATCACAAATGTTGGCATGGATGTAAAGAAATAGGAATCCTTGTATAGTATCAGTGAGAATGTAAATTGATGTGGCCACTGTGGAAAACACTACAGAAACTCATCACAAAATTAAAATAGAACTACTTGGACCCAGCAATCCAATTCTGGATATTAATCTAAAGAAAATTAAAATACTAATTAGAAAACATGTATGAACCCCTATGATCACTGCAGTATTATTTATAGTAGCCAAGATACAGACAGAACCTAAATGTCTATCAATAGATGAATGGATAAAGAAGATGTGGTATAAATAATGGAATATTTCTCAGCCATAAACAAGAATGAAATCTTGTCATCTGCAACAACATAGAGGGACCTCAAAGGTATTATGCAATGTGATATAAGCCAGACAGAGAAAAACAAATACTGTATGATTTCACTTATATGTGAAATCTAAAAAAAAAAAAACCACAGGGAATTCCCTGGTGATCCAGTGGTTAGGATTCCACAGTCTCACTGCTGAAGACCTGGGTTCAATCCCTAGTCAGGGAACTAACACCCCACAAGTCATGCAGCAGCCTAAATAAATACATATAATTTTAAAAAATAAAAGCCAAAACAAATGAACAAGCATAACCAAACAGAAACAGTATCATAGGTACAGACAGTTAACAAGTGGTTGTCATCGGGGAGGGACTGGGAAGAGGAAAGAAATAGGTTAGGGCAATTAAGAAGGTACACACTTCCAGTTGTGAAATAAATGAGTAACAGGTATGAAACACACAGTGTGGGGATTATAGTCAAACTATACGGTCGGCATCTTTGTACATTGACTTATGACTATAATTATTGTGGTGACTACTTTTTAATGTTTGGAAATATTCAATCACTATGTTATACAGCAGGACCCAACAGTATTGGTACTGTACTAATACTGGTATTGTATCTAACAGTAACAGTATTATAGGTAAATTGCATTTCAAAACAAATTCTTAGAAAAAGAGATCAGATTTTTGGTACCAGAGGTGGATACGCAGAGGGAAAACTGGATGCAGTCAGTCGTTAAGTATGAACATCCAGTTACAAAATAAATAAGTTCTAGGAATGTAATGTGCTACATGATAAATATAATTAACACTGCTCTATGTTATATAAGAAAGTTGTTAAGAAGATAGATTCCGAGTTCTGGACACAAGGAAATACGTATATTCTTCTGTTTCTTTTAACTTTGTATCTACATGAGATGATGGACGTTTCTTAAATTTACTATGATCATTACCTCATAGTGTATGGAAGTCAAATCACTATGTTGTATACCTTAAATTTACACAGTGCTCTAGGTCAATTGTATCTTTAAGAAAAAATGAAAAAAAAAATTTGAACAAAACATTAACATAGTTACTAACAGCTCAAAGCTGCATCCTTGGGATGACCCCAGTGGGCTTTTTAGTGCCTGAGAAAACACAAAGCTGCCCAAAGAAATTACTGTCTGTGGGAACTTCCCTGGTAATCTAGTGGTTAAGAATCTGCCTTGCAAGGCAGGGGATATCAGTTCCATCCCTGGTCAGGGAACTAAGATCCCACATGCCTAGGTGCAACTAAGCCACTGCACTACCAACTACTGAGCCCATGCACTGTAACTGGTGAGTCCATGTGTCTCAACAAAAGGTCTTGCATAATGCAATGAACATCCCACACGCCACAACTAAGACCCAACCCAGCCAAATATATACATATATTTTTAAAAAAGAAATTAGTGTTTGTTCCAGCAAACACTTTGAATCCGTGCATGCCTGCTGTCGCTAAGTCGTATCTGACTACTTGCAACCCTGTGGACTGTAGCTCATCCAGCTCCTCTGTCTGTGGGATTCTCCAGGCAAGAATATTGGAGTGGGTTGCCACTTCCTCCTCCAGGGGGTCTTCCTGACCCAGGGATCAAACCCACATCTCCTGCATTGAGAGGCGGATTCTTTATCACTGAGCAACCTGAGAGATAGAGCCCCTATCTTCTAGCCTCTTAGGAATGGTATGAGTCTAACTACGATAAGCACAAGTTAATGAAACCCTAGTTTCACTTGAATTAATCCTTGCGTCTCATTTTCCAAAACTTCTACTTCCTTGACTCTACTGAGCTCCTAATTATTCCACTCCCTATATCCTTGTGCCTTTCTAAAACAGCAGATCACCTCTATACAAACTGAAGTGAAGTGAAAGTCGCTCAGTTGTGTCCGACTCTTTGCAACCCCATGGACTGTACAGTCCATGAAATTCTCCAGGCCAGAATACTGTAGTGGATAGCCTTTCCCTCCTCCAGGGGATCTTCCCAACCCAGGTATTGAATCCAGGTCTCCTGCATTGCAGGAGGATTCTTTACCAGCTGAGCCACAATGGAAGCTCAAGAATACTGGAGTGGGGCTCAAACTGAGCTATCAGGGAAGCCCCTGTACAAATTGAAGTTGATTTCAGCTCACATTGGAATTTCTGTATTGCAATAGTATATTACTGATACAAATTTAAACTTAATTAGTGTCCACATTGTATTCAAACTGAACCTTCCCCTACTGTGATAGTATATTATTGACTATAATTTAAACTTTAAATATTGTCCAACATTTTTTATATTTGACAACACTGATATTTATAACTCTGCCAAAGCTCCATGTTTCTTTCTTTCAAACCGCCTTGAAGAAATTCATTTTACACCTTCTCATTTCCCCATAGCTCATTTCTTTCTTATTCTAAGTAGTCTAAATGATTACTTATTCTGTCTTAGACAGCATGTTGCAACCTGGCGGGACATAGACCAGAACCTGCCCCATGACTCAAGGGTGCAGCAAACTGTGCCCTCCTGATTGTCCTAGTAAGCATGCTTAAGGGACATTTTTGGGCGGGACATGCTCTCTGCTCCACTTCACTGCCTACCCCTGCATCCGTCCTCATGGAAACAAAACAAGATATTCCTGATCAACAGCAGAGCCTTCGCTAATCAAACTCCCCAGTATAGCTATTCCCTAATGATCTCATGTGACTCCTGGTAATAAAAGTGCGGGCTGAAAGGACCCATTTTGTCTTCCTGCCATGGAGAGCAGGAAGGCCCCCTGACTCCCCGATTGCCAAATTACACGTGTCTGTCCTTTCATTGCACTTGCCCCTGTTTCAGGTCTTTCTCACCCGATATGCTGGACGCAGCAACAATACAGAAAATTCAGAAGCACTATGAAAAGATAAACACATTTGATTACATAAAATTTAAACATTCTCAGATAGCTAGAGATAGAATTTTTATAGTTTTTAAAAAGACATGAGAAAAAATCTGTCACTAATGTGACAGGCAAGATTGTAGTTTATATCAGAAATATACACAGAACTTTACATATGGATAAAAACAGGTAAACAACTCAATATAAATACACTAGGCATATAAAAGGTAAATCAAAAAAGAGAAAGCAAGTACCATTGGTCAAAAAAACACACATGAAGAGATGCTAAACTCCAGCAGCAGTTTGAAAGTGAAAGTCACTCAGTTGTGTCCGACTCTTTTTGACCTATACAATCAGTCCCCATACCATGGAATTCTCCAGGCCAGAATACTGTAGTGGATAGCCTTTCCCTTCTCCAGGGGATCTTCCCAAGCCAGGGATTGAACCTAGGTCTCTCACATTGCAGGCAGATTCTTTACCAGCTGAGCCATAAGGGAAGCCCAAGGGAAGTAGTACTTTAGATGAATGCAAATTCAAACAGGGAGATAAAAGTTTTAATCAATCATATTAGCAAAAATTAAGACTAAAAACAATTTAAAGGAGAAGAAAATGAGATGAAGTAGTTGATGATCTCAGGAACTGACTTTGTTCATGTGGATGTGAATGAATAAAACTTTTTAAAAACATTATTAGTTATTAAGATATGTAGAGAGAGATACCACATATTTCAAAAATCCCAAATTTTTGAAAATTTTCCAAATAGGAAATCTATAGAAATAAAAGAGCTAGTTACAAGGATATATATACTAGGATGCTTATTGCAACATTATTTGTAGTTTAGGGGGAAAAACAGGTATAAAATAATAACAGACCTAAGGGAGAAATTGACTGAAATGCAATAATAGTAGTGATGTTAACATCCCACTCACCAGGACTTCCCTCCTGGTCCAGTGGTTAAGACTCCCACTGCTGAGGGCCCAGGTTCAATACCTGGCTGGGGAACTAAGATCCTGTAAGTCAAGCAGCACAGCCAAAAAAAAAAAAAAAAAAATGACAACACATAATAACTGTTGGTGAGGATGCAAAAGAAAGGAAACCCTTGTGCACTGTAGGTGGGTATGTAACCTGGTGCAGCCACTGTGGTAAACCATTTGGATAGTAAAAAAAAAAACCAACATGGCCAAAAAAAAAAAAAAATTAAAACAGAAATACTATACAATTCAACTGCTTCACTTCTGAGTATTTATCAGAAAAAAATAATAATAATTCAAAAAGATATGTGCACCTTCATGTTCACTGCAGTATTATTTACAAATAGCCAAGATATGGAAGCATCTTAAGTGCCCATCAATAGATGAATGGATTTAGAAGAAATACTGTATGATTTCACATATGTGTGGAATCTAAAACAAAACAAATGAATAAACATAACAAAACAGAAACAGAGTTATAGATACAGAGAATGACCAAGTAGTTGTCAGAGGTGGAGGTCATGGGTAGGAGTGAAATAGATGTAGAAAAACAATAAAAAAAAAAAAACATAAAAAAAAAAAAAAAACAGTGGACCTTGAATGTATGTCAATGAATGCTATTTATGGTCATTTATTCAGTTCGCCATTGAATAAATTGTGGCACATTCTATGAACTCTTTGCAGCTATCTTCTCAGTACTCTGCAGGTATCCCAGTGAGTTCTCATACCGAGATCTTAATTTTTTTTTTGAATATTTACTTATTTGGCTGTACCGGGTCTTCATTGCTGCATATAGGAACATTTAGTTGCAGCCTGTAAACTCAATTGCAGCATATAGTATCTAGTTCCCTGACCAGGCATCAAACCCAGGACCACTGCATTGGGAGCACAAAGTCTTAGCCACTGAACCACCAGGGAAACCCCAGAGCGTATCAAATGATGACCTGAAAATTTTATTCTTGGAGACTTAAGGGGCACTGGTACATTTCTTAGGCAGGGACATAATGGGATCTGAGTGGGGTGCTCAGGGAAACATAGGTGGCCATGTTTTTGTTAAATCTGGCTTAATTGAAAAACAAGTAGATACATGGTCTGAACAAACTGCTAGTGAAATGAAAGGCTGAATTATTCTGCTCTGAAGGAAAGGGACACTTGCTCCTTCTGGCCACAAGATGTCCTCAGGCAACTGAGAACCTAGTGGAAGCGTCTGAAGATCAATCCTTCCAACGTGGACCAGTCTCACAGGGAATCTGAACACAACCATTAAGTGAATGTTGCTCTTCCTGAGGCGCACTATGTAAAGACTGATCATCTAGAGCCCTGAGCACCCAAAGCAGCTTTAAACTATCAGAGGGAAAAACAGAGACACGTCAAAGAGTCAAACCAATCCAAGGCTAACTCTTTGGGGAGCTTAGAAACAGTACACATCTGATCCACCACACTCTTCTCAGAAAATTGTTCAGATCGTATCTGAGTTAGGATACCAAATTAATAACAGGAAATTGTTCCTTAAAAGCCTAACAGCTCCCTGACAGGCACCTATGGGAACCCCCGTAGGGCTTATATACACTTATGGACAGGGAAGTCTGGTGTGCCGCAGTTCATGGGGTCGCAGAGTCAGACACGACTGAGCAACTGAACTGAACTGAACCATGGACAAAATACTTGCAAATGCTTATTTAGTTGGGAACTGAGGAAAGTTGTGCCCCCAAAACAACCAAGATGGAGCTCTTCTCACCTTTCCAGACTGGCTTTGCACATGCTGTTACATAATGACAGCTTGATCAACATCTTTTCAGAATTCAGACCCTAAGGGAACAAGTTCTTCTAGGAGGAACTTGCTTTTTTCTTCCTAAGCCTTGAGATGTAAATTTTCTACCAGGGTTCTCAGGAAGTCTTACCTTACTCCTATCTAAACCATCTCTAATTCCTGAAATTGAGAAGAAAAAAATGAAAAAGAGGCCTTTTTAAACTCATGCAAATAAAGTTAACTACTCCAATTGTTGGGGCTTCCCAGATGGCACAGTGGTGAAGAACCTGCCTGCCAATGCAAGAGACAAAAGAGATGTGGGTTTGATCCCTGGGTCAGGAAGATCTCCTGAAGGAGGGCATGGCAACCAGTCCGGTATTCTTGCCTGAAGAATCCCATGGACAGAGGAGCCTGGCAGGCTACAGTCCATAGGGTTGCACAGAATCGGACACGATGGAAGCAACTTAGCATGAACATACTCCAATTGCTATTTACAAACTAGTGAGTTTATATTGTAATACCTGATTCATGACTAGATTTGAAAATGAAGTCATGAAATCTCTGGTTGTGTCTGTCTATATGTGTGTGCGTGCTCAGTCGCGTCTGACTGCAATACTGGAGTGGGTTGTCATTTCCTCCTCTAGGAAAGGATCAAATCCATGTCTCCTGTGGCTCCTGCATTGGCAGGTGGATTTTTTACCACTGAGCCACCTGGCAAGTCCTGTATGTATATAAGTTATAGATATGATATATCTTTACTGTGAATGACTTTACCAAAATTAACTTGTAAATTAACTATTTAATTGGCTTAAAGAAAACTAAACTCTTAACATAAATACTCAGAAATAGAAAAGAAACTAACTCAAATGAATTTTAGGTTCATATGATTTAAAAAATACTCAAAAACAGTTTTACTAGAAGTCAAATAAGTCTTATTACATGTTAAAAAAAATAGCAAGAAAAAGAACTTGATTTGATGAAACCAAGATTTTTTCATCAATTGCACTGTAATTAGATCTTTAACCATCCCTTTTAAAGTCTTTTGTCATTTAACAGACAGCTATTGTTGCTCTCTGATGCTTTGGAAAAAGATGCTTCATCCTCAAGAATATTCATAGTAAGGACCTTTTGACAAGTACAGGTTTCTAGTAACTTTCAAATCATACCACTAATCTGAGTAAGAAATTAAAGAATTCTTTTTTCTTTATTGCACATCACTCCTTTATTTTATACTGATCTGGAAAAAAGTTTTAGTACAGTTATGCTCAAATGAGTACTGGGTCCAAGTGCTGGGCCAAGCAACTGGAACATGATTCAGAAGTCAGGCACAGTGAGAGACACACTTGGACGTGATCAAGAGGCATTCCGCTGCCATAAAACAGTAAGGCAGGGGAGGGATTCTAAAACACACAGCAGGATGAACTCCTACACTGTAGAAGTCAAGGAGCTTATTCGATGAGGACGTGTAAGGAATGACTTATTTGCTGATGACCACAGGTGGGAGTATTTCAACCGCCACTAAAAACCCCAGAAGGGTTGGGTTTTTTTTTTTTGTATTTATATATATATATATATATATATATATATATATTTTTTTTTTTAAGTAAATGCAACACAAAAACATTCAGGATTGATCCAGCCTTTTAGAGTCAGGGAGGAATGTTTGATTCAATCACCATGCAGGTTACATTCATCTTCCACTGGAATGACTAGAGCCCTGAGTCACTGGAATGACTAGAGCCCTGAGTCACCTAACAGAACAGTGCCCAGCTGGCCTCTGGGGACACGAATAGGCTCTTACTTCTCCTCATTGGTCACACCTCAGCATGGTTTTCTCCCTGTCCCCTACTCAAGCAGCTCCTTAGTACTAAACCACCATCAAACCCCGAAATTAAAGAATTCTAATGGAAAACTGATGATGGTTTCATAAACCCGTAACAGACAATCAAGATCAACAAGAATTAGCTACAATAGGACTGAATGAACTGATGAACATGGTTATAATTTTTATGACTTTTTGTCTGAAATACTATTGGCTTTCAATATTTGCTTTCCAGTTTTAAGGAAATCTTTCCCCTTAAGCTAATAATGACTTATAGCAACTTGGTGTTAGTCACTCAATCCTGTCCGACTCTACAACCCTATGGACTGTCCATCTCTTTGTAACCCTATGGACTGTCCATAAGCTCTTCTGTCCATGGAATTCTCCAGGCAAAAATAGTGGAGTGGGTAGCCATTCCCTTCTCCAGGGGACCTTCCTGACCCAGGGATCAAACCCAGGTCTTCTGCATTGCAGGCAGATTCTTTACCATCTGAGGCACCAGGGAAATTTGTACCTTTTTAAGCAGAATTGAAATATTTATCCTTTCTCCATAACTGCTCATTCCAGAATTTGGTAACTCTTAGTGAAAATTCTTATTTTTAGGCAATATAGTTATTTGAGAAGTTTAATAAGAATTTGTCTTCCTTACAACAGCACATAATTGGAAACACTGGTAATATTACTTTGGCTTTGATCTGAATGTCGTATTACAGGGTATTTATAGAATCAAATATGACCAAACAGCTTTGAAGAACTAATGTGAACTTCATAAAGCCCGTTGGAAAACAACCTGGTACTCTGCTTGCAGGGTTCTCAGCAGCCTTACTAGGTAAATAAAGAAGTTCACCTCCTGGCTGGTAAAGGAATCTCCAGATATTTATTCTGGAGACCTCTAGAAGACAGGAATTCACCCAAATTTATAGATACTGCAGTCAGAATCTAATAGCAAGCCCTTAAGGTGGCTTTCCCACCCTTGAGAAGCCTTTTAAACGTTCAGCCTGAGATTCCTTATGAAAACTTCCAGCAAAACCAATTTAGAGTCTATAGAATCAATTCGGAGAAGGCAATGGCAACCCACTCCAGTACTCTTGCCTGGAAAATCCCATGAACGGAGGAGCCTAGTAGGCTGCAGTCCATGGGGTGGCAAAGAGTCGGACACGACTGAGCGACTTCACTTTCACTTTTCACTTTCATGTTTTGGAGAAGGAAACGGCAGCCCACTCCAGTATTCTTGCCTGGAGGATCCCAGGGACGGCGGAGCCTGGTGGGCTGCCGTCTATGGGATCACACAGAGTCGGACACGACTGAAGTGACTTAGCAGCAGCATAGAATCAATTGCTGCTGCTAAGTCACTTCAGTCGTGTCCGTCTCTGTGCAACCCTATGGACTGTAGCCTGCCAGGCTCCTCTGTCCATGGGATTCTCCAAGCAAGAATACTGGAGTGAACTGCCATGCCCTCCTCCAGGGGATCTTCCTGACCCAGGGATCGAAGCCACATCTCTTATGTCTCCTGCATTGGCAGGCAGGTTCTTTATCACTAGTGCCTTATGTAAATAATCAGGACAAGTTTATTGAAACCAGGTCTATTTTGCAAACAAATTAGTCTTAATTTGGCTATATTTAGTGGAAATGAGGATAATTTTATTTTTCCAGGTATCTTTTATTTAATTAATTAATTAATTTTAATTGGAGGCTAATTACTTTGCAATATTGTAGTGGGTTTTGCCATACGATGACATCAATCAGCCATGGGTGTAAATGTGTTCCCCATCCTGAACCCCCCTCCCACCTCCCTCCCCATCCCATCCCTCAGGGTCATCCCAGTGCACCAGCCCCGAGCACCCTGTCTCATGCATCGAACCTGGGATGTCGATCTGTTTCACATATAATATACATGTTTCAATGCTATTCTCTCAAATCAGGAAATGAGGATAATTTTAGAGAGAAAAAAATTATGTTTCAACAATATAACTTTGTGGATATTAAATTCTAGTGTTCAGTTGTTGTTTTTTTTAATTTACTGCCTAACACTCATTTCCTGAATGGCTTCTCATTACTATGTTATAGAATTGTTAATTTTAAATTTTTAAAGGGCATTCTAAGTTTCTTTCTGAAACTTATCACAGTAATCTATCTTTAGGTGAAGATCAAGTACCACATAACCTGCAATTAGGCAGATTATGCATACTAGGAAAGACATTATTTAAAGGACTATCTCCAACCTAGATGGAAGACTCTTACCAGGTATTCTTAACTAACTCACATACAGTAAAACTAAAGGAAATTGACTTTTGGATTCTTATTTCCCACTTCAAAAGGGCCCTGCACTGGGATAGTCTATGGAGAAACTTGCTGACTGCAACTCACTTTATTTATTTATTTATTTTGGGGTGTTCAGTTGTTGCTTTATTCTTGGTTCAGGTGACCAAGGAGGATGGCCATCACTCCCTATCCATCCCTGGAGACTTGGTGGGGGAGGAGCTTCCATCCCTCCACCCCACCCCCTCAACTCACTTTAACACATTGCTCACATAGAAGGGAAATGACACCCACACTAGGACAAGAAGACAATATCAGAAGTAGACAGCTATCCTAAGATGCTGGACCTGACTTGTATGATCATTTATAGTTTTTTTTAATTTCTTGGACTTTTGTATAAACCAACTTTTTTCTATCACGGACACAAATCCTATGTAGAGTTTTAAATTAATTCAATTGTTTTACAGTCAATAGCCTATATCCAACTTTTCCAAGTGTACCGTGGTAGACTTCTCTCCAAGGCTCTAATTGGATGATGCTTAGAAATTTTACTTTAGAAGAAAGATACTCTAGGACTGTATAAGCTACTGCTGATATCACTAAGTGGGACCCTCTTACCCAGCCAGTTAATGACATTTGTTTGGAATATGGCCATAAATACTCCTTTCACTAGATGCTACATATATTAGTTAGCTCCTACCAAGATCCAGTGGATTCATGGAACAAATTTATGGCCTTGGCTCTCCCCAGGCTGCTTAGAAAGATGCACTATCAGTTTTACTCATGCTCAAGGTCACCTAGAGGAGGTAGCCTTTGAAACTGCCCCATCAATCTGCCTTTAAAGTGAACACACAGGGATCAATCAGTCTTCCACTGGTATGATCACTTAGTCACGATATTTATCCTTCATTTGAAATAGAAGATGTCATTTCACAGAGACTTTAACAAAATTCACCCAGCAAGCCTTAAATGATAGTAACCAAGCCATTAGCTTGCTTAATTCAGAAGTTTCCATAATGAGAAAATCCCGTAGCCCTTGATATTTTAACTGCTTCCCAAGAGGCTTCTAATATAACCCATATTGTGACACAAATGAAGACTCCAATTTCCATTCTGAATGACCTTCTTTCGCGTTTAGGGGAGATGCAAGGAAAATGGTTTGGTTTGGGAAGGAAGAGATCGTATCTTTACTAACGGTATTGTTACTCTTTTTAATATATTTATTTATTTATTTGGCTGCACCAGGTCTTAGTTACAGCATGGGGCATCTTCAATTTTCATTGTGTCTTAGTTGCGACATGCAGGATGTAATTCCCTGATCAGGAATCGAACCCAGGCCCCCTGCATTGGGAGCACAGAGTTTTAGCCACTGGACCATAGAGAAGTCCCTGACATTGTTATTCTTTTTTGCTGTTATTGTTGTTATTCTTGATGGTAATTTTGATTATAGCTTGTGTGACTTATAAAGTGATGGCTTCCTGCATTTCATGCTGTGTATCACCAACTTCTACTGAGATAGTAACATCTAAACTGCTTGAAATTATTGATCACATCTATAGTTCCCTATAAAATAATGAACATTCACAATGCATATACAATGTAAAATTGGCTTAAGTTCTATTGGACAATTTGGAATTGACTGTCAGTCCAACTCTTCTTAGACACTATGGACTATACCCCACCAGGCTTCTGTGTCCATGGGATTCTCCAGGCAATAATACTGGAGTGGGTTGCCATGTCCTCCTCCAGGGGGTCTTCCCAACCCAGGGGATGAACCCGAGTCTCCTGTGGCTCCTGTACTGCAGGCAGATTCTTTACCACTGAGCCACAGAGGAAGCCCCTCTACTAGTACTGCTGCTGCTGCTAAGTCACTTCAGTCGTGTCCGACTCTGCGACCCCTTAGACGGCAGCCCACCAGGCTCCACTGTCCCTGGGATTCTCCAGGCAAGAACACTGGAGTGGGCTGCCATTTCCTTCTCCAATGCATGAAAGTGAAAAGTGAAAGTGAAGTCGCTCAGTCATGTCCGGCTCTTAGCGACCCCATGGACTGCAGCCCACCAGGGTCCTCTGCCCATGGGATTTTCCAGGCAAGAGTACTGGAGTGGGTTGCCAGTGCCTTCTCCGCCTCTACTAGTACAATCCCCCCTACAAGGAAAGAAAGAGCAGGCTTTTAGAACCAGGTATGGAGGGATATGATGGACCTAGGTAAGCAACCATTCTGGGTGGCATCAAGGGACCAAATATTTGATTACCAAATGCCTTCTATCAAAAGATTAAGGATCAAAAGAGGGAGTTGATGAAACAAAATAATTTTTAAGGCACGCCAAAAAAAATTTAAACATAAAACTCTTTCTGCTCACTTAGGCCGCTACTTCTCTTTAGTGTGCACCCTGCTTCCACAGTTATGTGTTAACTAGATTTCCTTAAAAGACACAGGAATTCCTGCTTGATGGTAAAGAGCAATTATTTCTGGCACCAGAAAAGTAATTCCTTAGGATATAACGTGAGATATTGAGCATGGGGGTGTTTTATTTCTTTTCCTCCTCAACTGAAGAGGGTTTTCATTTCCAGCTCAAATGTTCTTATTTTATTTATTATTATTATTTTCTGGCTGCACCATACACCTTGCAAGATTTTAGTTCCCCAACCAGGGATTGAACACAGTCCTGGGCAATGAAAGCACTGAGTCCGAACCACTGGACCTCCAGGGAATTCCCACATTTCTTTCTTAATCCTTAATCTGCATCTGTACATGCAGATTTGGATGATGCAAACTGTCATCATTTGCTTTGTCTTCAAAATGTATATAACCGTGCATTAATTTCTTTCTTTCTTTTTTTTTTTTTAGTGCTAACATTCCAGCAACAGCACAAGATGAGCTGTTGCTGCAGCCACAGGAGAAGGACTATGGGCAGGGCAGGAGGAATGCTCCCTCATTCTAGGAGGATGGGAACAGTTCTGGCTGCCCCAGAGTGGGATGTGTGTGGGTCTTTGGCCAGGCCACAGTCTACATAGGGAAACAATCAGTCACAAAGTTATGCGAATGCCACATAAGCTTGGCTATCAGCCTGGGCACCACAAAGGAGCCCAGGGCAGATCCTCTGCACATTCGTTGTTAAAAACTCTGCAGGGTGAGGCTGAACATGAGTTTATTACAAAAGAGTTGTACTTAACAAAAAATCAGTATACACAGGTGAAAAACTCTCAAAATTCTCATCTATGTGTCACAAGTTGCTAAGCCAAAATATTAAAAACAGGGTAAAATTATAAACTTCTCAATTCTTTTCAAAAGGATTAATATTCTTAAGACACATATGCTACTTTCTTTTTTTTTTTTTTTTAACACATGCTACTTTCTTTAGCAAATCCCACAGAGAGACTGAGCAGCCCAGACCTCCTTGAGCCCCAGAGGCCTTGCACCATGAATGGGCCTAGCCAGGAGACACTGTCCAGAGTCAGGGCAGGGGAGCCAAGCTCACAGTGCAGAACAGAATGCTGAAACACACACAAAAGGAAGATGCCTTTAGCTAAAACCTTGGCATCAAATGAAAGAGGCAAACAGGATGGAAACATGCAGTCCTACCAGCCAGATCGGGGAAGAGTTAGGAAACAGGCAACCTTTCAGGCTGGCTCCAAGAGCAGTGGGAACCAGGCCTGGGCACACACCTTGATGGTAGAAAGTTGTGTTTCAACCAGTTGGGTGTGCCTAGTAGGCCTGGCAGGGAGCACATACAAGAAAGAAACAGGGAAGGGTAGGTGGGCCACCCTGGCCACAACCAGCTCATCAAGTAACTAATGTGGATGTAGTGCAAAAAAAGTCACCACTAAGTACTATGGGCATGCTCCCTGCTTGCCTTCATGGCCACATGGCCATGTTGGTCCAAAGGCAGGACCTTGTCCTTGTCCTGAATGCCTGTGTCCTCAATCACAGAAGGAGTCCCAAGAAAGGCTTTTCCCAGTGTGCGTGGGACAGGAAAGACAGAGCCCTGTCTCCTCCCATGTTAGTTGAGAGCTCCTGGGTCCGGGTATCAAGGTGCAGAGTTATGCTTCTCTTTGTAATCTGTGTCCCCTGTTGGCACCAGCAGGTGAGAATGGGGGACAGAGGAATATCTGGACCTCTTACCTCATGGCAGAGCACCTAGTCTGAGCCCTACCTTAACATATCACAATAGCCCTTCCACACCGGTGAGGTGTCCAAGAAAACCCATAGGGTGGCCTGCTGAATAGTATGTGATACACAGTTCCATGGAGGAGCATGGGTCCTGATGTTCCTAGGGTACAGCTCCATGGTTCTCAGGTGGGCACCAGGCCTGGAGGGCCATAGAGAGTCACCAAGGCAATGTGGTTGGTCTGCCTGACCTCAGAGACCATCTGTTGAAGGCGAAACAGAACGTGGAGACAAATGGATTGGAATTGTTTGGGCAGGAGGACTTGTGCAAGACAACAGGGTTTTTTTTTTTCTCACAGGATGGCTCAGAAGCTCCTGAATGTTGACCCACTTGCGGGAGGTCATGCATGTTTTTGTCTGACCCTGTGTTTTCTCTCTTTACAGATAGTGGAATCTTGAAATCACTGTAGTGATACATATTAAAATTATAATGTCTAGGGTAACTGGTATGTAGGACAAACCTCTTCATTTTGTGTGTATTCACATCAAGGCAGATGTTCATTCTGAGAGTAAAGTGGTTAAAAAGCAGTCATGGGACTTCCCTGGTGGTCCAGTACCTAAGAATCCACCTTCCAAAGCAGGACATGGGTTCCATCCCTGGTGGGAGAACTAAGATCCCACATACCCCGGGGCAACTAAGCCCATGTGCTCTAGGGCCTGTGCTCCACAACAAGACAGTTCACATGCTGTAAGGAAGACAGCGCAGCCGAAAAAAAAACAACAGTCATTACACTTGGATGGAACTTGCTTGTGAGGTGAAGGAGAAAGAATCTTCATCTTGTCTTCTGACTTGTAGAAGAACTTGTGTGGAGAGCCAAGCGTGCTAAGAACATCTTGGCAGGAATCGCCAAAATATACTAAGATTTCAAATACCTGCATCTGGGCCATCTGGTAATAAGTTGGGTCCACAACCTGCAGCAAGTAGGCAAAGTTGTAAACCTGAGGATCCATTTCCATATCAAAGATTATCTACAATCTCAGTATACATATTGCCCAGGAAACATCTCAGGGGCATCATGGGAGCCTTGGTATCCTGTAGGCTGTTTCCACTATACATGTAAATTCATCTCACAGTTGCTCTGTGGGGTACCTGGAGAGAAGCCAGAACATGGGCAAAATTGGGATCATACTTGGGAAATTTGGTGCATGAGTCTAGCTGAAAAGAGAAAGACAGTCCTCTGAGGTTGAGCTGAAAGAGCTGTGCAGTGGAGCTGTCCACTCCAGGATGGGTTGCACCGAAGACTGGTCAATCTGCACAATTAAAATGCACACCACAATAGTTTAACAAGTGGTAAATTTGAATCACCTTAAGTCTCTGATTGAAAGCTTCAAACAGTAAGTAGTTTGATCCTCTCCTGAGTCAGGTTAAGGATGAGGTCATGCTTAAAAGAGGAGACCAGTGCAAATACCTATTGCTCTTTTCCCAGAGAGTGCTCAGGCACCACCTCCAGATCCACCATTGATTGGGCCCGCCAGGCCAGGGTGGCCTCCTAAGGCAGTGCACAAGGGCTGGAGCTCCCTCACCAGCAGCAGCATGGGGCAGCCCTGTGCACTAACCCCTAATGGGCAGAAAATCCTCAGAGCTTGCTGAAAGACTGTTCCCGGGTTATAAGCCTCTTGATTATAAATTGGCTTGAATAAAATTCTGTATTTCTTTTTTAAAAAAATTACTCATTTATTTAATATCTGGCTGCACCAGATCTTAGTTGCCATATGCAGGAGATATATATATATATATGTATATATATATATATATATACACACACATATATATAATTTTCAGTTGTGGCCTGTGGCCTCTTTAGTTGTGGCATTTGAATTCTAAGTTGTGGCACATGGGATCCAGTTCCCCGATGAGGGAACAGAGTCTTAACCACTGGACCACCAAGGAGGTTCCTCTATTTCTTTCTTAGATTAACCATTAATCATTTTTTTGTGGACAATGTGAAATGTGCAGAACAGGCAAATCTATAGAGAGGGAAGATTAGTGGATTGGGGAGGAGGACTGAGATGGGATATTGGGAGTGACTTCTAATTGGTAAGGGTTTCCTTTGGTGGGGGGTGAAAATGTTTTAAAATTGATTGTAGAGTGGCTGCATACCCCTGTAAATATACTAAAAAAACCATTGGATTATACACTTTATACACTTTTTTTCCTTTGACTGCCAGTACACAGTATCTCAGTTCCCAGACCAGGGATTGAACCCAGGCCATGGCAGTAAAAAAAACAGCCCAGAACCATAACTTTTAGGCCACAGGAAATTCCTGAACTATACATTAAAAAAATTTGTATTGTTCACCCTCAAAATATTAATATTTGATGTCTCTGAATAAAATCCCAATAATGTACCACAAATTCTAAATTCAATTTCAAAAATGATTATCTAAAAGTGCTGCAGTCTAAATGAACTACTTCAAAGAAAACATCACATTTTGGGGCATGTACACTTCCCAATGTTTAAAAAATTTTTTACATAACTTAAAATGCAATACAAAATGCATAATGAGTATACTGATGTAATTTTTCTGCCTCCCTGGAAGAGGTTAAAATTTGTATATCTTCTTATTCCTTCAGGTTTAGAACTCTTGGATTGATTTGTATTAAATGACTGTTTCTTAAATATTTTCCAGTGTACATTGATTATACCAAGGAAATTCAAATATAAAGAAAAATTCCTCAAAGATCTGCAAATATATTCCTGGCTCAAAAATTTGGTTAACACCAAGAAGACAAATTCTTAATGAAACTCTTACTTTTTTTTTCCAGCTGCGCCGCGTGACTTGGGGGATCTGAACCAGAGATTAAACCTGATTTCGGCAGTGAAAGCGTGGAGTCCTAAATGCTGGACTGTTAGGAAATTCCCGGAAACTCTTTTAAGCTAAAAAAAAAAAAATTTTTTTTTTAAGTGAGATTTTTCCATACAGAAAAAGTAGGGACATCCATTCAACCGTACCAAAATGAAAGAAACTAAATCATCTCTTACCTGAAAAGTAACAGATTATATAGACTCTCGGTAAACTTCTATTTTTAAATGAATAAATCTTCCTCATTTGGGAACGAACGTCCGCGTGTACTTGGTCCTAAGGTATTTCAGCAGAACCAATTTCCGTCAGCGCCGCTGGTGTAGTGGTATCATGCAAGATTCCCATTCTTGCGACCCGGGTTCGATTCCCGGGCGGCGCACGCCGTTTTTGTCCCCGCTTTGCGTAATTTTTATAGTCTTTCTTCTCCTGGAAACACAATTTTTCATTTCCATCAAGATTTATATTTTACTATAAGCTCCTGTTGACACATTCGAATCTGGAGGTGGAATTCAAAAATGTTGACTCAAGTTATTAAACAGTTAACCTTTACGCCTGCGCAGTCCGAGACAACCCGCTGGCGTCGTTGGAAGCACGGCTGCGCAACAAGTGAATATATGGACTGAGGTGTAGCCTGGCGGCGGGGAGGTTGAAAGTGCAAAATTTTTCTGCGCCTGCGCGGCCCGGGTCACTTCCCTGGATGTTCCAAGGCTGCCGGCTCGCCGCCATCTTGTATTGGGGCTTCATTGTTCGCGCTGGGCCCGGCAGTTTAGTGTAATTGCCGCCGAAGAAGGAGGCGGGGTAACCTCCGGTCAGCCGAGAAACCCGGCTATCCCGCAGCCATAGCCGCTCAAAAGATTTGTGAGGTAGTAAAGGGTAGGGAGCTGGACCTGGAGGCGCCGCCGCGACAGCAGCAGCCATGGAGGACGAAATGCCTAAGACTCTGTGAGTCTGGGGCAGCGATGAGGGGGGCGGGATGGTGATCGTCCCGGAGCGAGCCTTTGGTTCTGCGCCGCTCCCCAGCCTATTGTTCCCCGTGGACTCCGCGTTAGCAAGGTTACCCTCTCTGGCGCTCACCTGGATGTCTAGGGACCGAGACCCAGGCAGTGAGGACGAAATGGAAGGAGAGGGGGCTCAGCCTCTAAATTAGTCCGTACACCGTAACTGCCCCTACAGCGTGGCCTTTGGCCTCGTCCCAGGCCCTCGGCGGCCTTCGGCCTGGAGAAAAGACTTTCATTCAAACCTCTTTTTAGAAGTCGGCGAGCCTTTTTGTCCCATGCTTTCTTTCTCTCCCGCATCCCCTCCCCCGCTTCTCGATTAACCTCTTCTGATTTTTACAGCCGTCTCGCTTTCATTTTACTTTGATTTTCTCCAGATACTCTTTTCATTTTCTTTTCATTGATAAGAATTTTTGTCTTGAAAATCTGTGTACTCATTTTCAGGGGTGTAAACTTTATTCTCGCACTTGCCAACTGGGAAAAAGCCAGTTGTTTTTTCTTAAACTTCTCTTTGGCTCCTTTTCTGTGGCAACCCCCCATCCCCGATCTGAAAGCCCCAAATCGGACCCGCTAAGGATTTTGAAACTGCTCTTTAAAAATGGAACTCTCGCCCGGAGGTATATATCAACTGAGGGGAAGTGTATTTAATGCTTTTTTATCTTCGCTTGCTACTTTTGTGATTGACATGTCGTTGAAAGAGCGGGGAGTTTTTAATGAAGCAACAATTGATAAGTACCTTAAGTGAAATATTTAGTCACCTCTGTGAATTTTTGTAGTGTTAAGTGGTCTTAGTTTGGGATCATTTTTTTGTAGCGTAGCTTTCCCTCCCGCCCCAGGCATTCTCCTTTGTTTTTCGAAGTACTATCCGATGAGGTGATCCTGCCTTTGTTGCTTTCCTCGAAAAGAAGAAAAGGCCCAAATTTTGACGTAGCTTTCTTATTTTTATTCTTAGAATATTGGCAATTTGAGAACCCTCTGATTTAAAAAAAATACACTCTTAGGTTTCTTTTTGCAACTCTGGTTATTATAGTTGTTAAGAAATACAATGTAGTCAATTATTTTTTTCAGCGCCAAAAAAGTTTCGTTTTTTAATCTATGAGAAATATAGTCACTCTTTTCTTAATAAATAAGTTTATCTCATGTTAGTGACCTTTAGTGTCTTTTTACTAGGATGCAGCAATCAGCACGTGACTTTTGCTTTTTGTAATATTGTATCTGTAGATGAGTACTCCCTAAAAAAAAAAAAAAAATCATTAACCCCATAGAGTTTATGGAACTCTTTTTTTCCCTTTTGCCTCTTCACTACAAGTATGATGTCCAGCAGCATACTAGATTAAGAAACTGCCTGTGTTTTTATATTATAATGTCTTCAAGGTTCTTATTTCAAATTTTTTAATTTCAGAAACTGCCAAAAATAATCTGAGAACTTAACCTTTTTAGTATGTTGATTTGGGAATATCAAATAATGAAGACAACTTCAGCTTTCCTAGGCCAGTCTACAAAAACATGTAGTACTAGTCTGGGGACAGAGGACCAGCCATTGTGGGAGAATTAATGAAGGAAGTTTTATTCAACAAATACTTGTGTTCACTGTTAAGTCCTTCATGTGCTTGTTTAATCCTCATCAGAATTCTGCAGTAAATGTGTCCATTTTGCATTTGAGGAAAAGCTAAGATTAGAATTTAAGTAAGTCATCCCAAGTCATATACCTTTTTGTTCATCAGCCTGCCATTTTGCTGTCCTCAACTTTGACTCAACATTTATGACTGATTTTGCCTTTTCTACTACCAGAACACCCCATCCAAGAATCTTTTCCCCAAGTTGTCCATACTCTAGCGTTTCCTAATATCTCCTCCCTTCCAGTCAAACCAATCCTGATTAAATATGAGTAGGTGCTCATCCCTAAGTTTTGCCAGCAGTGTTTTTACTTTTAATATAAAATGTTTGTGTGAATAATTTGGGAGTCAGAGACTCTTAATATGTTCTTAGCAATGTCTGATCCATGGTAAGTGATCAATAAAATTGTTTTAAAAACGGGTACAGTTTCAAGCAGTGAATCAAGATTTTACTCATTCTTTAGGGTAAGATATAGTCTGAATTTCAGTATTGCCTGTGTACCTAAATGGCTCAGGAAATATCTTCCTTTGCCCCAAATGAGTGTTCAGTACTGCTTCTTTAGAGAGACTGCCAGTATTCAGTTTCTTGTCAGCAGTACTCTGGAAATGGTACAGTTTACCCTTGAACAATGCAAGGGTTAGGAGCTGTAGCCCTTGAGCGATCAAAAATCCATGCATAACTTTTACAGTCAGGCCTCTGCATCTGTGGATTCAACCAATTGTGGATTGTGTAGTACATATTTAATGAAAAAAATCCATGTACATGTATGAATGGATCCACGCAGTTCAAACCCATGTTGTTCAAGGGTCAACCATATTGTGAGAAGTGATTTGATTCTGGATACGTTTTGAAAATAAAGCTACTGGAGTTGCCAGTTGTTTGATGTTGACTGTGAGAGTGAAGTTGACAATAACTTTAATTTGCAAATGCGTAATTATCAGTCATCTAGAATGTTAGTTTGTTGCAAAATAAAAATGAGAACTGTCTTGAGAGCCTGGATGTCTTAGTAAGTCTTCTGGGCATGTGTGTGTGTGCTCGGTTGTGTCTGACCCTGTGACCCCCATGGATTGTAGCTCGCCAGGCTCCTCTGTCCGTGGGATTGTCCAGGCAAGCATACTGGAGTGAATTTGTTTCCCATCTCCCTTATCTTTTGTGTTGCATGCTGATTCTTTACCTCTGTGCCACCTGGGAAATCTTTTCTTCAGACTGATTTGTTTACAATTGGCACTTTGTATCCACTGATGTGGAACCCTCAATATAATAAGCCAAATTTAAGAAACTTGAGCATCCATCGGTTTTGGTATCCAGGGAAGAGGCAGGTCCAAGAACCAATCCCTTCAGAGTAACAAGGGATGGATGACTGCATATGGTCTAATACCCAAGTGAAGGAGATGCCAACTAATAAAATTAGAGGGTTTCTGCTATTATGCAGCAGACTGTCTTTTGTAAAGAAGAGACAGTTGTTAAATAATAGTAAGGTTATGATGCTGGCATATAACATTTATATTATGTACTACATGGCTCTTACCAAGTTCCACCCTCAACTTCAGTGGAGCTTGCCAGATTGTTCATGGAGAGATTACATACTATCCGGCAAGAGTAGAATCATCTCCCCAACACATGAGAAAAGAACAGACACTGGCCTGCACCCATTTTATTCTCTTCTGCCTGTCCAGCCCATCATGGCAGCAAAAGGTGTCCCTCCTCCCATCAGAAGCAAACGCCAGGTAAAGGACTTAGATGTTAAGGAAACCAGAATATTGTCTTGAGCTGCAGACACTTTGGGGCTTCGCAGGCAGCTCAGATGGTAAAGAATCTGCCTGCAATGTAGGAGACCTCGGTTTGGTCCCTGGGTCAGGAAGATCCCCTGGAAAGAAAGATGGCAACCCACTCCAGTATTCTTACCTGGAGAATCCCATGGACAGAGAAGCCTGGCAGGGTACAGTCCATGGAGTCGAAAAGAGTCAGACACGACTGAGTGGCTAATACATACATATGTACTATGTACAACGAGTATTTACTGTTGTACATAATTTCTTCTTAAATTGAAATATAATTGATATACCATATTATGTAAGTTACAAGTGTACTGTTTTAAAGGTTATAGCCCATTTATAGTTATAAAATATATTGCTCTTTTAATATAAAATATGGACTATATTCCCTGTGGTGTATAATATATCCTTGTCATAATTTCATAATTAGTAAGAGACATACACCTTTTATCCCTGAACTATAACAACTCTGGCAAAATGGATTAATTTTCTATGACATTGCAAATGTTCAAAAATATTTCTGAGAGAATACAGTTCCCTCTTTTAAACTTTCATTTTTTTATTGGAGTATAATTGCTTTACACTGTTGTGTCAGTTTCTGCTGTACAGCCGAGTGAATCAGCTACAGTTATCTCTTTAACAAATGTTTATAGAGCACTTAGAATATTCCAGGCAGAGTTCAGGTAGTAGATATGAATGAAAATATGTCTCTACTCTTATGAAATTTATCGTTAGATTAAAACCTATTTCTTCATGTTTTTCACTCAAATTTTCAGAGGCCTCATATCAAATTCTACATTTTCATACAATGATTGTGGCTCAAAACAAACGCAATACAGCATTCTGCCTTGCAGATTTTTCTTTGTAAGTTAAATTTTCCAGAGCTTGTACTAATGAATACTTAAAATGTTTTAGATTCCAGTGTTACAACTATCTGAACTTATTATCACCTAAAAATAAGGTATATGTTAAATTGACATGAAATCCTATCCCAGAACTGTCAACTTTTCACTGGCATTGATGACTTTTTCCATTGAAACTTCTCAGGTAACTTTTTATTTTGAAAAATTTAAAACCTATGGAAATTAGCAAAAATAGTGCATTTAAGACTTAGATAGATACCTTTCATGTGGAATTACCAGTTGCTAATAGCCACATTTGCTGAACCTTTTGAGAAAACATCAATACATTTAGGGCTTAAATAAATCTAAAAATTGGGGCATTCTCTTGTACAACCACAGTATAATTTTCATACTAAGGAAACTACATTGATAGAGTGTTTTTAACCAATGCATAGTTCATATTTTATCCAGTTGCCCAAGGAGGACATTTACTCTCCAGTTCTGTGTGAGATTGGTGCATGATCTCAGAGGTGATGTTATAAATATCAACATGAAATTCTTCAATCTAGGCTGTTAACAAGAAGTTCATGGAACACCTAAAAAAGGATTTTTTAATAATGTTCTTGAATAAAAAGCATCTTGAAAACTATTAACTACATAAATGTAAGAAATTTACATTTTGGTTTAGTAGTCTAGTCAACACTGTGACAGGGAATCTTGGCTTTCAACTGCTCCAGAGTCAATTTTGGTATCCATCAGAATTTCTTAAAATGCATTGCTGCAAAAAAATTTAAGCATGAAAGTAATTTGTTTTTGTTTTTTTTAAAAGATCCTGGGGCCATACTCTTGTCTTTGAAGTGTTTCTCTGTGAATAAATCCACTTGTTACCTATCACTTTGTCTCACTGAGTTCTTTCTGCAGTGAGACATCAAGAACCTGAGCTTCATTAGGTCTTTGAACCAGGCCTACTAGGAGGTTAGAGCTGGGAAATGAATGAGATACACATGCCCAAGAGTTTGCACTGATAGTTCCAATTCTAGTCTGATGCTACAGAGTTCATTCTGTTCTTTCCCCTCTCTGTATTTGTAACTCCATTCTCCCAACTGTGAAGAATTTGGTTTCTATTGCCAGTGTATATATTCCCAGTATATTTACTTGTTTGCTCAGTCTTAGAATTTCAAAAAGTAGCTTCAGAATTGTTCAATCATGCTTCTTTAAAAAAAAAAAAAAATATATATATATATGTATATATAGAGAGAGAGGACACTTTCAGAATTTGGAGGAAGTTTATGGAACCTGGTTTAGAAAATGTTCAGGAAAGAGGGACAACTGTCAGGCCCACAGTCCTAATCAAACTACAGAGCATCCCAAAAAGGATACTCCAACCACATACAGTGAGGGCCTAATATTACAACTTCAACTTCACTGGACCTGGGACTCTGCTGCTGTTTGCCACCAAAGTGGATTCTCTTCAGTTTCTGCTTCTCTAACCCCTGTCTTTGACTTCTGTGTTCAGGGCAGGTATCTCTAATATGACCTAGCCCAGATCATATACCTAGTAAACTATATAACCGTATTAAAGCCTTTCATCTTTTGAAGAGGAGTCAGGCTTTGCCATAGGGTGAAGATTTCTCTAAATGTAGGAAGATGTTTGGCAGCCTGAAAGGAAAAAAAAAAGAAACTTACATATGTAACTTAAATCTATACTGTTGATAGGAAATCCTTTGCTTCAGAAACAGAATAATATGTGACAAAGTATGGGACAACTAAAGAAACTTGTTTTATAAAACTGAGACTGTTACATATGTTAACTTAAGGTTTATTGTAATGGTGTCAAAGGTTGAGAGCAAGTTGTTTGTGTAAACAGCTGTGTGTAGTTAATTGATAAAGGCTCCAGGAATTTACATTATATAGCAGGCCACATTAAACACAAAGGCAGTACAGACCTTAATGCCTTTTAGAGTAGCTTTTATTAGCCATCTTCAAACTGGGAAAATCACTTAGAAATTTTGAGTTTCTGAGAAAAAATTTGAGAAAATTTTTTTCTGAGAAAAATCTTGAAGTTTTGCAGAGTAAATGACAGCCTCCAGGTTCCCTACATACTGTCAGTTTATCACTGGATTACCTAGCTTTAGCAAAGTAGATGTTAGAATTAAATTTTCAGAAGAGCCATTTTTTCCCTTAAACATATGCAATCCTTAGGGTTTCTTATAGGCACATGAGTTGGGTAAAAATAGACACTGAAGAGTTAGAGATGGTTCAGAGTTTTCACTTGACCATCACCCTTCCCTTAATGTTAATATCTTAAGTAACCATAGTATGATTATCAAAACTAAGAAGTTAATAGATTGGTACAATACTATTAACTGCAAGTTTTATTACTGTTTTCCCCAGTTTTTCCACTAATGTCCTTTTTCTTTTTTTTTTTTTAAATGTCCTTTTTCTATTCCAACATCTAATCCAAAATACATTGTGTTTAGTTGTCATGTCTCTTTACTTCCCTATAACATGTGAGGAGATATCTTTCATTGTGGCACTTATGAAGGGTACTGTTTCTCCTCTGTATCATTTTAGTTCAGTCACTCAGTCGTGTCGAACTCTTTGTGACCCCATGGACTGCATGCAGCACGCCACGCTTCCCTGTCCATCACCACCTCCTGGAGCTTACTCAAACTCATGTCCATTGAGTCAGTGATGCCATCCAACCATCTCATCCTCTGTCATCCCCTTTTCCTCCTGCCTTCAATCTTTCCCAGCATCAGGGTCTTTTCTAGTGAGTCAGTTCTTCACATCAGGTGGCCAAAGTATCGGAGTTTCAGATTCAGCATCAGTCCTTCCAATGAATATTCAGGTTTGATTTCTTTTAGGATGGACTGGTTGGATCTCCTTGCAGTCCAAGGGACTCTCGAATCTTCTTCAACACCACAGTTCAAAAGCATCAATTCTTCGGTGCTCAGCTTTCTTTATGGTCCACCTCTTCACATCTATACATGACTACTGGGAAAACCATAGCTTTGACTAAACGGACCTTTGTTGGCAAAGTAATGTCTTATGTAATGTCTGCTTTTTATTATGCTGTCCAGGTTGATCATGGCTTTCCTTCCAAGGAGCAAGTGTCTTTTAATTTCATGGCTGCAGTCACCATCTGCAGTGATTTTGGAGCCCAAAATAGTAGTCTGTCACTGTTTCCATTGTTTCCCTATCTATTTGCCTTGAAGTGATTGGACCGGATGCTGAGATCTTATCTCCACTATATAGTGACTGCCTTTTTTCTCGACATACCCTGTCAGAATTGAGTCACTAAGTGTTGCCCACACTCAAGGAGAGGGAAATGAAGCTTCACTTCATAGAGGGAGGTGTATCAAAGAATTCTTATTCGTAACATTATTACTAAGGTGTTTTAATGATGATTTCCCTCATTTCTTATGCATTTATTAATTAGAATTCTGTAAGAAAAAGCTATTTCTCATCCCCTCCCTAATCCAGGATTCAGTCAAGGATTATTCATTGTAAATATTAAGTTGTCAGTGTCTTTTAAGTCCCTCTTAATCAAAAGTAGTCTTCCTTTCTTTTTACTTTTTTTTTTAAGGACGGTAACCTTTAAGATAGCAAATAAGTCACCTTATATAATATCCCAGATTTGAATTTGTGTAATTGTTTTATATGCCCAATATCCTATAAGCTTAGATCTGAATTTAAGCTTAGCTAAACTCAAGTTAGATCGTTCTGACTTGAATATTTCATATATGATATTGTATAATTCATATTGTATACACAGTGTCTAATTGTTCATTCATAACATGACTTAAAGTTTGATCACAGGGTCAAAGTGGCATAAAGATCTCACTTTTTTCCTTTATTTTTTTATTGAAGGATAATTGCTTTACAGAATTTTGTTGTTTTCTGTCAAACCTCGACATGACTCAGCCACAGGTACACATACATCCCCTCCCTTCTGAACCTCCCCCCATCCCCCTCCCACCCCACCCTCTAGGTGGACGCAGAGCCCCTGTCTGAGTTCCCTGAGCCACACAGCACATTCCCCTTGGCTCTCTATTTTACACATGGTAATGTGAGTTTCCGTGTTACTCTCTCCATACATCTTACACTCTCCTCCCCTCTCCCCATGTCCATAAGTCTATTCTCTATGTCTCTATTGCTGCCCTGTAGATAAATAAAATAATAAATTTTTCTATATTCTAAATATGTGCGTTAGAATACAATATTTATCTTTCTGACTCACGTCACTTTGTATAATAGGTTCTAGGTTCATCCACCTCATCAGAACTGACTCAAATGAGTTCCTTTTTATGGCTGAGTAATATTCCATTGTGTATATGTACCACAACTTGTTTATCCATTCATCTGCCAATGGACATCTAGGTTGTTTCCGTGTTCTAGCTATTGTAACTAGTGCTACAATGAACAGTGGGATACATGTGTCTTTTTCAACCCTGGGTTCCTCAGGGTATATCCCTAGGAGTGGGATTGCTGGGTCATATGGTGGTTTTATTCCTATTTTTTTAAGGAATCTCCATACCATCTTCCATAATGGCTATATCAATTTATATTCCCACCAACAGTGCAAGAGTGTTCCCTTTTCTCCACACCCTCTCCAGCATTTATCGTTTGTAGACTTTTTGATGATGGCCATTCTGACCAGTGTAGAGTTCTCACTTTTAAGGTGAATTTTCCCTTTGCAATTGTTAAGTAATCTATGTGACACATTAGGCACCCTGCACATATCCATTTTCTTACCAGCCTTTCACCTAAGTTTTACATCTATTTCATGCCTGAATCAGTGATTTCAGTAGGGCTTACACATCATTAATTTAATGCTGTCTGTCTACAATTATTGTCTAGCATTTTTCTGTAAACGAATTGTTCATTGTTCTTAAGACTCGGCACTTCTCTCTTCGCCATTTTAGCCTATTCCTGTGCCTTCATAGTAAGCATTCAGTAGTCTGTTGAATGGGTAAGTGGAAGGAAGAAATTGAATCCACACTTTCTGGCACATATAGGTGTTTTATTTTTCTGGAGAGAGTGTCCGTACCTTTCATCACATTCCCTGAAGGATTCTTGGCAGAAGAATTAAAACATCTACAGTTATTGGGAGACTACGTTTTCTGATTTCAGAAGTAATAAAACTAATATACCTGGAGGTAATTGCATTTCAAAACCCCATTTTTAATATTTATAAACCCTTTAAATAAGGATTATAAAAAAAAAAAAGGATTATCCTCCTCCCCCCTAAAAAAGTAAGGATCGTCCCAGTCATGTTGTCTTGTAATACATTATTTACAGTAGTTTAGTTAGTCACCAACTTACATTATCTGTTAAAAGTCTCTCCTAAAATCTTTCTACTTCCTTTCTGCTTCCACTGATCAGTGATATTCATTAAAAGGCTTCCCTTTCTTTTGTGAGCATGTATAACAGCTGATAGTGATTGATTCATGATCTTTCAAAAATATGTTTACTGTCTAAACCAAAGTATACCTCAGTTGGACACTTTTAGGACAATCGTGAATTAAACGTTGAAATTTTATCTAATGTTCTCAGTAATGCTGTAGAAGAATAATTGCAGAGTTTTCTAGGATTGATTGTATGAATTGTTCTACATGTCAAATGATTCATTTGAGAAATTTTAGGTATATCTTCCTAAGATAAGCCTAGAAACTTAAAGTAACAGGTTTAATTTGTGCATTCTTCACTAAAAACAGATACTTAGTAATTTACCTCTACTAACTGTCTAGTATATTTGTAAGTAACATGTCTTACATCTGTTTTGTAAGAGATTTTGAAGTTTTCAAACTTTTATAAGTTCCTAAATAGTGTGGTACACAGCAAAGATCTGCCTATTCCCCCAATTCACTGTTCAGTACTCAACTTTAGGAACTGATTTAAAAGAAGCAAATTTTAAGTGGTGAATTGTTTTCCTTTGTGTTTCAGATATGTTGGTAACCTTTCCAGAGATGTCACAGAAGCTCTAATTCTCCAGCTCTTTAGCCAGATTGGACCTTGTAAAAACTGCAAAATGATTATGGATGTAAGGGTATTTTACTTAGTTAACTTTCTTCTTCCTTTTTTTTTTTAAATACATTCTTTAAATCCATTACTTCTAGGATCTCTTAAATTGGTTTATACAGTCTAAATTCATAAAGGTTTTAGTAAATTTGTAATAAGTCCATTTTGGCCACCAAGTTTGTTTTACTCAGTAAAGAGAGACTAGATCTAATCATTTCCAAAACAGATGAGAACTGTATGTGGGGCTCTTGTTTTAAAATGTACTGAGGCATCAGAACTGTTTGTTTTGTATGTGGTGTCAGTTGATTAGCAAATCTATAAATTCAATTATTTATTAAAATGGGAAATTAGGCAAAAGAAATAGTAGACTTTGATACTGTGAAGATGTTTTAAACTTTATTTTTAAAGGTCACAGTTCAAGTCTTTCTTGAATTGTGGCAGTGCCCGTTCATCAGACCTTAATGTATAGAAAAAACATCAATTCACTCACGTAATCGGTAATTAATCCTGAGTCATAATATGTGTAAAAAGGCAGCTTCAAATTCTCTTGATGAGAAAAACAGTACTAAAGAGAAATCCTTTTATCCCATGGTCTTTCCTGCATTTAAACTTTTAGTTTTTGTTTCTCTGGGAAAGAAAGTCATGTATGTATTGGTATCTACTACTTTCTCTTCTATTATATTCCAGTTTAACTTTTTTTAACTTGGTATTTTTAAAAGTAATTATTTAGCCAGTTGGCTTTGGTTTGTTGTCTTGTATTTTAAAATGTCAAAACTTTTCTCCTAATGTGGCAGAGTCACCTACACATAATACAGATGGATTCAACAGATGTTTTTATCCTTTACATAACTCTTCTGAAGTGTTCTGTTAGTCATATTTAATATCTGTATGCCTTTGGATAATGAATCAAAGATTCCCATACCCATAGAGAAAGAAGAGGGAGAGATATAGGGAAATGATGGAGAATTTAAAACCAGTCTTTCCTTTATCTAGGTCTCCTTCCTTATCTTAGTAATAGCATTTACGAAATCCTTACAGCCTATCATTTTCATACTGATGCCTCATCAAAAATACTCAATAGAAATATTACAAAGTAGATGTTATTCCTGTTTAATATATACAGAAATGAGGCAAAGCAAGGATGTAAACCCAGATTGATCTATTCTCTCCATAGGTCTATAGGCTGCTATTCTCTCTCCATCTAGGTCTTTCTCGATTTGCTGGTAAAGATCGCTAGGCAAAGTGTTAGTGACTGCTGCACCTACAGAAAAGACTAGCTAGGGGAGCCTCTGCCACTTTGTATAAATTGGACTTTGGTCACTCAAAGACTTAGATTGACTACTCTTTCTCCTGCTTCTTATCATTATTTTATTATTATTAAAGTCTAAATTCCAGTCTGTTCACACTGTTGGACTAGTGTTCATATTTATTAATTTTATACTCCCTAGAGTATGAATTGGAGAAGGAATACTCCAGTGTCCTTGCCTGGGAAATCCCATGGACAGAGGAGTCTGGCAGGCTACAGTCCATAGGGTCACAAAGAACCCGACATGACTGAGTGACTCAGACTTCAGAGTACAAAGGCTGATAATGCATATGCTTAGAATTTTTTTTTAATCTAAAAAGTGTAGTTTTTCTGGACACAAGTAAAATGAACATTCTTGTTTGTTTGACTGCCATACTCTTAGGTGTAAGCCACTTTTTTAACCACTCTTCTGATTCTGATGCTGTCAACATGGATCTTGGTAGTAGAACTCCCATTAAGAATAGCATTAGTTTGAATTATACAATTTTAAAAACACTTACATTTTTCTCTAATGCTTTTAAAATAAAATAATGGATAGTTTCAGTGTCATCAATTTGGTGGTTGCCTCTTTACTCTAAAATTCTTTGAAATCATTGCCAGGGACATTTTTTTAACTGTTAAATTGTGCATGAAATAAAATGGCATATATCTTTATTTTATTATCATTCTAGTCTTTTGAATTAGTTTCTTATTTTAACAATTCTGCTTGGGCGATTATGGAAAGAATTTTAAAATAGACTATGAAGCCATTTGGTGTTTTACACCAAGAGGTGTGAAAATATTGGGTGTTTTTTCTACTTCTTTATAAGAAAACATCCAGGCTTTGTCTGTCATCAGGCTTCAACTACTTCAAACACCAACAGAAGAGAAGAGAAAATTTCTGGTTGCACTGCACAGTGGCTTGCGAGATCTTAGTTCGCCAATCAGGGATTGAACCTGTGCCCCCAGTAGTGGACTCACAGAGTCCTAACCACCAAACCACCAGGGAATTCCCAAGAATTTTTATTTTTAAAGACCTTCTAAGCCGGCAAAAATTTTGATGTCAGAAAGTCCATGTTCTAAAACCTATTCTAAAACTTTACTTATCTGAGAATGTCTTCAGTTTTTAGAGTGTATTTACTTCTATTTTAGTAATAGGTTTAAGAAGGTTAATTAGAACGTTTAGTCATTAATAAAACACTAAATTACATATAGTAGAATAATATAAGCTGTTGAAGAAGATAGCTTTCTATAAAGATAATTTTTTGTTGTTGTTTAGTGCCTTATCCTAAACATTTACTTGCAGAACAGCCCCTCATTCTTCATGGTCTGGTACTGAGCTGTATAAAACTTTGTATAGTTTTAAAGTAAGGACAGTATATAAAGCTTAAAACTGACTTTTGTGTCTCTTCTTCAACAGACAGCTGGAAATGATCCGTATTGTTTTGTGGAGTTTTATGAGCATCGTCATGCAGCTGCAGCACTAGCTGCTATGAATGGGCGGAAGATAATGGGTAAGGTAAGCTATCGTAATTAAAGAAGGTGACATACACTGGAAAATTCTGAGTTGTAAAAGGTTTTGTTTTCATTTTAGAAGCATTGTATTTGTTTTACAGAAAATGATCACAAAAAAAAAAAAAAAAAACAAAGAAAACGATCATAATTAATATTAAAAAGATGGGGTAAAGCTTTTAGAGCATGTGTTTGTTAGTATTCTTCATGGTGCCTTGCACATGGTAAATACTGAGGTAACTGTTGAATTACCAGGCTTTATTGAAACATATAGGAATGCTGACTACTAATGGGGAAGAATAAAAGAGAAAAAATTCTTTGGTTTTTTAGGCAGCTTAGTTGAATGTTAATAGAGAAGTTATGTATAGTTAGGATTTGTTAATATTATTTGCAGAAGTGTACATTAAAAAATAAGTATTGAAGGGAAAAATGAATTAATTCTGAGATTATGTCCTTTCTGCATTTTTCCTAATGTTAAGATGCCTTTTCTAAAAAAAAAAAATTGGCAATGATAACGGATGGTAATGATTTTTTTAATGTCCTTACTTAATGAAACAAAGTTGTTAATTCTTTTTTTTTAAGTATTGAAATTTTGACCAGAAAATTTTGAATGCTTCTTGTCAAACGTATACCTTTGTAGTCATAGATGCAAATCTTGTAATACCTGATTATGACCTTTATTTTTATGAAATATAAATGTAGAAAAAATTTTTTTAGGAAGTCAAAGTGAATTGGGCAACAACTCCCAGCAGTCAAAAGAAAGACACAAGCAGTAAGTATATTTTATACTCTTTGACCTTTTGTGTTTATTGTACATAGTAGTTTTCTTGTAAAGCATATAAACATCATACATTTGCAGTAATGTTTTGATCGTTATCCTAAGATATGATTGACTGTGTTTGTGTTAATAAATTTAAGAACAAATCTAATCTTTGTCATCAGGTAGTACCGTTGTCAGCACACAGCGTTCACAAGGTAATTGTATCTTCTTAAACATAAAATGAAATCTCTTGAAAGGGTATTCACTAACCACCTGAAGTTTTTTTGTTTGATGTTGGGGGGAGCGGGGAGGGAGGGATAGTATTTCTATTTGTCTCTCTGGCAATATTTTTCCCCCTTTTTCCCAGTGTTGACCAAGTGTGGCTTGTCCACTACTTGGGTGCTATTTCAAGTTCTCTGATTCCCCCCTTGGTAGCAGCTGATGCCTTAGAAATACTTCACCACTGAAGGGCAAGATACCCTGTTTCCTTGAGGTCAAGTTCTGTGCTTCATACGGAGATCTTATTGCTTGAGTTGCACTTGAAACTATGTCTCCCAAATGGCAACCTAATATGTTGCTTAAGGCCTGCCAAGTAGGGGTAACTTTTCTTTCCAGATATACTTTGTCAGAATTGATATGTATGTCCATTTAAAGTGTTGATCCAACTATTTTGTATATTTAAAGTGTTCTTTTTTTTTTTTTTTTTTGAACATTGTCTTTTTAAGAAAACTTCATATATGGGATCATTATTTCTCTCCAGTGCTTTTTTAATGACTCTGATATAAAGTGAAGGGATTACTGTTTTCATTCTGTTGCCTTCAGTCTTAGTTCACTTGCACATGGATTCACATAAACTGAATGGTGTAATGTCTGGGCAACCAAAACTGTTGGCTTTTGAGAAAACTCAAATACTTTAACATCAAACTGTTGCAATGCAAGGTATTTCTTTGATTGTTCTTCACAAAATATGGTTAAACCAAGTATATCGCATAGCTAGCTTCAGTAAACTGTCTTAACTGAGGCAAATCTAGCCTAATAACTCATAATACCACTATTTTAATTTGTAAAGACTTAATGTAGTGGTAAACTGAATAAATGTGAATAATTACTATTAGAATGGTAATTAAGTCATTTATTTATATATATATATATTTTTTTGCAAAACTTGTTATATATTACTAGTTTATTTTGGCCAGTATAATAATTGGTTATAAGTAGAAATGTAACTATCAGTCTCCCATTAGATATATCATAGGAGAATCTTTCCTGTATTGTCACCTTGATTCATTATTCATTATGTTTAAAACTGATAGAATTTGTCTAGATATAGGATAGTTTTACTTATACTTTATTGTAATACATAAATTACTTTAAGAATACTTTATTGAATAGATCTTAGCATTTTTTTAAATTCTAAAATTGTATTTTTCTTTTCACTTCCCCTTCCTTCCCCCATAAGATCATTTCCATGTCTTTGTTGGTGATCTCAGTCCAGAAATTACAACTGAAGATATAAAAGCTGCTTTTGCACCATTTGGAAGAATATCGTAAGTAACAGAAGATTAAATTTAAAAATGCTTTTAATTAGAAACAATCTTTTATAGAAGTAATTTGAAAATCTGTTGTGAATTTTTTTGGACATTAATTTTAACACCTGAATGTAATGTATTAATATTCACTTGAATAAATGTATTGTTTAGAGCCTATTCAAGCAGTTAACAGCCAAAGATTATTTTCCCATTGATAAATCTTTGGTCTTCAATTATCTTAAAATTTTTTTTCAATTAGCATTAGCTTTTAAGAGACGAATGTGCTGTCCTGCATCCTGTTTCTTGTATGAATGTCTTGCTAGCCTGGTCATAATCTTTAGTGAATTTGTGCTGTGACTAAGGAGTTTAGACCCTTTGGCACTTCTATGATACCATGCATTTTCTGTTAATATATTTTAACAAAAAGAAACCTTAATAGTTTAAAAAGCAGTTATTAAATATTAATTCCAGGATATCTGTCCTTTTGTTGTTATTATTGTTGCTATTAACAACAATAATAATGCCTCTTACTATTTTTTGAAGCACTGTATTGCTTGCATTGTTATTAATTGTACAGTTTAGGCCTGTTATAAATAGCTCACTCAAGTATTCATCATAAAAGAACTTTAATATTGTGAAAAGCATGCCTGTAGTAGAGTAAGAATAAGTTGATTATTGCACTTTCTTAGAAGTAATTGTTGAATCTAGAAAACAAAGTTTTTAGAGTTTCTAGTTGCTTTATTATTGGTGTCCCAGCTAGAAGAGTAGAAAAAAGAAAATGCTAGCTTTGATTTGGTTTGATAAACAGACCAACAGCAGAGATGAGAAGGAGACTGGAAAGTAAATGCTGGTGGCATTGATGTTGAATTTGGGAATTTTCATTTGAAGAGTTTTGGTTCGCTGGTAGGAGGATGAAAATGGATAGAGACCAAAGAATGATCATAAGTAAGGGGCCAACTTTAAAGGCAGTCACAAGATTAGAGTTTATAGGTGGGCTCTTCTTTTAGGTGACATTTTTCTTGATCTCTTAGAACTGACTTTAGGAAAATAAAGTTCTAATTTCTTGATCTTTTTAGTCTGTTTTAGGGTTTTGATGATGGTTAGCTGGCTTTCAAATGTCTAGATTGGACAGTCTTAACCTTTGACCTCTTAAAGACTCTATAAATTTCTGTATGCAAAATTTTGTGCTTGTTTTCATTTTGGTGTGTAGTATCTTTGTAAATTTTATCCACTTTCAGCGTAGTCACAGGACTGTAAAGGATTAAAGAACTCTGATCTGTATCTTTGCTACTTCTTCCTTAGAGAATTCTTTCAGATAATATATGAATCAAGGCTAACATTTCCTGAAACTTAACTTTAAGATGAAAAGGCTTTTCTAACATTTTAACATATTAAATGCTATATTATTAAATGTTTAGATTTTGATTGAAGTAGCTTTTCTGAAAGCGTGGATATTTAGTTTGGGGTTAAGATAAAGATTGTTTAACAATTGGTGAGTGTAAGTTAAATGACATCCAAATTTTAGTAATTCCATTACTTTTTAATCAAGAATCAATAATTTCTTTTTGTTAAATATGTTGGTATCATAATTGCAGTCTGTAGATTTTCTTAGAGTCTAATATGATTATTGATGTATATATGATTTTTTTCTTGATAAGACCTTTAAGTTTTATAATTTTCGGTTGAGATAATGTCTAAGCTTTAGGTTGTCCTAAGAGTTAGTGTTTCTAAATTTGAAGGAACCATTTTCAGTTGGTAGCATCACTTCTTGATTTTTTTTTTTAATTAAAGGAGATACGTTGATAAATACATATATTGAGAGATTCTCATGATAGTCAGGTATTGTCTGTAGATTCTACAACAGTGCTTGATTTATAAAAGTTGTGTAGTAAATGTTGGCCTATTAAAATATTTGGTATAAAAATTACAGCCCTTTCTTTCCCTAATTTATACAGCTTAAATTTTTCCTGTTCCTTGAGTTTAGGGTAGTCTAACAGATTTTGCTGTAGAAGAATTCAGCTACAAATTAAATGCATGTGTACCATAAATATTTTTACATATTGAGAAGTGACTTGCATTAGTTTTCCTCTTTCACCATCACCTCTTGTCATTTTGACCCTAAGCACTTAATAAATCACTCCTAAATTTATCAAAATATGCTTATGTATACTTTAATATAAAATTATATTGCATGGCTTTCTGACTTGGGTTTTTGTTGTGAAAGTGCCTGTTTTGTTCATGTGTCCTGAGAGAACAAGCATTGTGACATACCTGGCTAACTTAAAAGCAGATTGCCTGCGAAGCACAATTTGAGTCCAATTTTTTGAGGTATGGAGTTTTAGCTATCATGGCTGGGTTTTTCACTCAATCTCAAATAATAGGGCTCTGGTTATTTTGCAGAGTATCTCTGAAGAATGGACAGAATTGCCCTGGCTAACTACAAGCTACGGTTCACAGTGGATAAATGTTGGCGTGCTTTTTTACTTTCTGACTTTTTAAAATTTTGCTTTTATATCTTGTAGTTTCCAATCAATCTTATATGATTGCTATTTTAGAATTTAGTATAAAATCTTTTCTTATATAGAATAAGACTAAAGTGTGTGTCTAGTATTTTTCTTCAATAGTTTAACATTTCTGAAAATGTCAAGTTTCAAAATTTACCCATAGTTCAGAAGGGGGGTGTGAACTGATCTGAGAAAATGAAAAAAATTAATTGATTTAGGGAATATACAACTTTTTCATTCTTTTAGTTTCCAGTTTTCTATTTTAATTTTTTAATGATTAGGTAGTATATAGTGTAAAATAGCAAATTATAAATTGCATGGTTAAAGAAAGCCATTCATTTAGTGTGCCAGTGAACCCTATAAGTTAAGTAATTCATGTGAATAGCTGCTTTTACCATGCTTAATATTTAAAAATGTAAAAACTTTTTGAAGTGGGAGGCAGTTTCTGTAAAATGTATACATATATATTTTAAAAGTTTTTGATTTGCATGTTTATAAAATTAAGCCTCATTTGCTAATACATGATAAGTTTTGTAGAATAAAAGGTAAATTTGTATTAAAGGTTCATGTTAATGAAGATGAAACATGAAAATGAGTTGTGTATGAAATTCTCACTTGATATCCAGAGGAGAGTTTGCAAACCTAAACTTCTGATTGTTTCTGATTTCAGAGATGCCCGAGTGGTAAAAGACATGGCGACAGGAAAGTCTAAGGGATATGGCTTTGTCTCCTTTTTCAACAAATGGGTGAGCTTAATAAAAAGTGCATGTGCAGTATAAGAAGAAAGAACAAAAACGTTCATTTCATTTCAATTTTTAGTCATTTCTGTCATCTACCATTTGTTCATATCACTGATAATTAGTACTCTTACTGGAGGATACCTTCTTTCTCCTGTTTGGTTATTTAGTCAACATTTATTTAGCACCTTGGGCTTACCTGGTGGTTCAGATGGTAAAGAATCCCCCTGCAGTGCAGGAGACTGGGGTTCGATCCTTGGGTCAGGAAGATTCCCTGGAGAAGGGAATGGCCACTCACTCAAGTATTCTTGGCTGGAGAATCCCATGAACAAAGGGGTCTGGCAGGCCACAGTCCATGGGCTCATAAAGAGTTGGACACAACTGAGCAACTAAGCACATGTATTTAGCACCTGATGCATGCAAAGTACTGACAAAATGTTTTCAGAATATAAAAAGTAGAGGTGTTGGACTTCCCTGGTGGTCCAGTGGCTAAGACTCTGTGCTCCCAATGCAGGGGTCTCGGGGTTCAAGCCCTGGTCAGGGAACTAGATTCCACATGCCACAACCAAAGAGTTCACGTGCCACAACTAAAGATTCTGCATGCCACAACTAAGACCCAGCATAGCCAAATAAATAAATACAGAAATAGTTCTTTAAAAAAAAAAAACAGTAGAGGTGTTTAAATCATCATCCAAAAGATAGGACCGATATTGAGTATCTCATTTATATATTTGATTTGTTTTCTCCCTGTTTTATATTCCCATGTTAATTTAAAAGTAACTAATAGAATGTTCCAGTGGGTGGAAATTTTTCTAAAAATAGTATATTAATGTATTTGAAAATGTCTCATCATTTTCTTCATTCAGTAAACACTATTGAACATGAATTTGCATAGGCTTGAAGTTTCTGAGTTTTTCAGAGAAAAGGAAGGATTGCATAGTTTGTCAAATGAGAGGTGAAAGGAGGTTATAGAGAAGGAAAGGCTTATATTTATGACAGCTGGATAAAATCTTTGGTATGTTCTCCATACAATGTAATACTGTGCTGTTTACAAAAGGAAAACTAATAAGGAACTGTGTAAGTACTGGTTATGGAAACATTTCCATGGGATATTGTCAGGTGAAAAAAGTTTTTTGTGCAAAAAAGAAGAGAGCATATTATATGTATGTGTGTGTGGCAGGGGGCAGGGTGGGGGTGATTTCTTTTCCCCCTGCATTCCCCCTGCAGAGATTAGCAAGACACTTGTAAGGTTTCCTGTTTGTGGGCTAGGTAATGAGAGGCACATGGGCAGGAGGGCAAGAAACTTCTAGCTATTACTATGTGAAGTTTGAACCTTGTAAATATGTTACTAATTCAAGTAAATAGTTTTTTTAGTGTGATAACTCAAGGTTCCAAACAATTAAATGCAGAGATATCACACTTCTAAAAATACAGAGGTGGATGGTAGGAGACTTTATATGCATTAATACTGGATTATACACTCAGGTTTCATTAACCTTTAATTTTATTGTATTGCCTCTATGTTACAATTGTTTGCCAGTGATAAGTGCAAAAATATGGTATTTTTTGTGCAAGAGTGCCTTAGAATGAGCCATTAAAATTTTTGATACTATGAAATGTATTTTAGAAAGGATTTTCTTTGGTAAAGGGAGTATTTGAAATAGGTATCATTTGAAGTTATCATTGATAACTTCGGGTGAAATTTATTTATTTTTATTAGTTGGAGGCTAATTACTTTACAGTATTGTAGTGGTTTTTGCCATACACTGACATGAATCAGCCATGGATTTACATGTGTTCCCCATCCTGAACCACCCTCCCACCTCCCTCCCCATCCCATCCCTCTGGGTCATCCCAGTGCACCAGCCCCAAGCACTTGTCTCATGCATCCAACCTGGACTGGCGATCTGTTTCACACTTGATAATATACATGTTTCGATGTATATTTCAGATCATTCCACCCTCACCTTCTCCCATAGAGTCCAAAAGTCTGTTCTATACATCTGTGTCTCTTTTTCTGTCTTGCATATAGGGTTATTGTTACCATCTTTCTAAATTCCATATATATGCGTTAGTATACTGTATTGGTCTTTATCTTTCTGGCTTACTTCACTCTGTATAATGGGCTCCAGTTTTATCCATCTCATTAGAACTGATTCAAATGTATTCTTTTTAATGGCTGAGTAATATTCCATTGTGTATATGTACCACAGCTTTCTTATCCATTTGTCTGCTGATGGGCACCTAGGTTGCTTCCATGTCCTGGCTATTATAAACAGTGCTGCGATGAACATTGGGGTACACATGTCTCTTTCAGTTCTGGTTTCCTCAGTGTGTATGCCCAGGAGTGGGATTGCTGGGTCATATGGCAGTTCTATTTCCAGTTTTTTAAGGAATCTCCACACTGTTCTCCATAGTGGCTGTACTAGTTTGCATTCCCACCAACAGTGTAAGAGGGTTCCCTTTTCTCCACATCGGGTGAAATTTATAAGCATCATTTATTGTACCAGTTCCTTCCAAGTTTTTAAAAACGTCTGTTTGCAGTTATGCCAACTAGTGTCAGATTGTCTTATATTTTCTAGTTCCTGTGTCTGCTTATATTGAAACTAATGTCTGGTTATTCCTCCCTATCCAGATATTCGCTGTAACAGCCAGCTTGCAGCCATTTTACTTTTCCAAAATTTACTTTTCAAATAAAAAATCAGTCCTAAAAATGTTAACATGGCTTTTTTTTTTTTTTTTTTTTAATTAATGTCTGTGCCAGGTCTTTATTGGTACAAGAGGGCTTTCTCTAGTTGTGGACAGTGGGGGGCACAACTCCTTGTTGTGGGCCCTCGAGCATGCAGATTTCAGTAGTTGTGGCACATGGGCTTAGTTGCTCCTCAACATATGAGATCTTCCTGGACCAGGGATCGAACCCATGTCCTCTACATTGGCAGGCGGATTCTTACCCACTGCGCCACCTGGGAAGTCCTTAACATGGCTTTTAAGTTAAGGCAAAAGAAGGCAGAATACACTGTAATTGTGTGTCAGCAGTTCACACAGTGGCATCGTATCTTTTGATCAGATTCTTTTATAACTATCATCTTCCTCTCATGAAGTGAAAGTGTCTTCTAAGAAGCAGGTATTAATCTAAGAGGTCAGGAAAAATCCGTATATTAGAAAAATTGCAAATGGTAAAGCATATTGAGAGGTGAAGATGTAAAAGCTCTGTCATGTATGATCCCATCTACTAGGTGTAAAAGGAGATGAAAAAATAAAAACTATGAGACTGTAACTAGTTCTTAAAGCTTTACTGTTAATCACAGCATAATATTTAGGGAAGATAGAAGAATACCTCATGCAATGAACTGATAGCCACATTTACCTTAAAGGACTGATAAACAGGTTGTCAATGTTTTGTGATACCTGGTGATACAGGTTGAGAGCTTTGGGTGGAGTAAAAACTCACTTTTTTGCATTATGGAATATGGAATTATTATGGAATATGGAATTATTATGGAATATGGAATTATTATGGAATTATGGAATGTATTCTGCTGCTATATGTCACTATTTAATGTATAGTTAGTATAAAAGTCAGATATAGCAGAGGATGTCTGTGTGTGACCTCTGTAGTTACCAGACATGGATTATAATCCTGACAGTCATCACACAATATAACTTTGAATAAGTGATACAATTTGATCTTCCCACATTTATATTTTAGTTTCTGTAACTTTGTGCTATGTGACTGGCAGGCACTCTCTGGTGTTGTGAAGTGCCACAGAACTGACTGCAATTGCACCTGGCTCCCTTGCCTCTCCTGTGTTGTGTGTCCTAGGCAAACTCCAGGGCTGGTTGAGCATACCTCCCTGCTTACTCTGAAGTAACTGAGTGTTGCTAGAGAGAAATTGAGTCAGCTGGTTTCCTTCTAATTTAGTGGTTACACATAGATAAATACATGGTACTGTCTTTGTAAACCTGTGTTTCTCTAGTAAAACTGATTCCCTGTTCTTTGAAAAACTATTTCATGCTCCCTCATTTCTCCTCAAATATTCCTCATTCTTTTTCATCATCACCCTGAGCTTCAAATGAGAAAGTAAAAGCTATCATACAGAAATTCCCTCAGCTTTCTACCACCAAACCTACATTAAATGCTCTCACCTTCTCCCTCTTCCTCCTGTTACAGTGGAGGAAGTCTTTCCTGTCGTTGTATATGAGCATATAATTATATTTGTTTTCTAGGGCTGCTGTATCAAAGTAGCTGAATGACTTAGAACAATAAAAAGATTCTTCTAGAGGATAGAAGTCCAGAATCAGGTTGTTGTCATGGCCATGCTCCATCTGAAGATGCTGGAAGTATCCTTCCTTCTCTCTTTAGTTTCTGGTGGTAACTGGCAATCCTTGGATCCTTGACTTGTAGCTGCATCACTCCAGTCTCTACCTTTGTCTTCACATGACCCTCTTTCCTCTATGTGTGTCCTTGTTAACTTCTTATCTTCTTATAACAACCCTTCTTTAAAAGGGCCCACCCTAACTTGTATGACCAAATCTTAACTAATATACCTGCAAAGACCCTATTTCAAATGCAAATGAGGTCACTTTCACAATTATGAGACTGGATAGATAGGACTTCATATAAATTTAAGTGACACAGTTCAACCAACAACAGAGAGTTATTAAACATCTTAGGAGTTCAGACTGGTTAGTGTGGAAAGCAATATTTGTTTCTTTTTTAAGAATCATTTCCTTTTTATGTGTCTCAAGAACAGCTTTTAGCCTTAAATTTACCTGTTCTTTTGTGCTAGGTTAAGCCCACATAAGCTTAAAAAAACCACAAAAAGCCACAAAGCTATGGTTTACACAGGCTAACCTAAGCTGAACCCCACGTCCTTTTCAGTTTATTCTTAAGTTGGCTTTATTCTTACTCTATACCAAGGCTACTCTTTTCAAGTTCACTTATTGATTTCTGCTTGCTTGGCTCTCTGACAGTACATTGTTGTGGGTTTCTTCCTTCATCAGTAGCTATTCCTTCTTAGTCACCTTAGCTCGCAATTTCTCCGTTATCCAGTTTTCACATTTTGCTGTTTTTCAGGGCTCTATCCCAGGACACTCTTTTCTCTCCAGTCTTTCTTCGTGGCTCTGAATCTTATATCTGCAGCTCCACTTACTTCACACTTAACCAACAAACTGTCTTCATTTAGATGTCTTACACATATCTGAAACTTAATGTGTCTTAAATAATTGTTTCTTCCTCAAACTTCTTCCTCCAGGCTTCTCATTTCCGTAAATACAAGCACTGTCCTCCCTACTGCCCAAGCAGGAACCTAGGAGTTGGCTTTGATTCCTGCCCTTTTAGTTACTGTGCACACTGCCCCCCCACCACCCCCATCTGTTGACTCTTCCTTTAGATTACATCACTGCTACTATATTAGTCCTGGTCACCAACATTCTTTTTTAATCTGAATATTACATTAGTCTTAGAAAGTGTCTTTTTACTGTCTTATCTCCCCAAACTGTTCTCCTTAAAACATAAGGATGGCCTTCTTAAGACATAAATTGGATCATGATAATCTCTTACTTAAAATAATCAGTTTTTTCTTCTCATACTTTTCCTTTTGGCACACTAGATTCCAATGAAACTAGTTGTGTTTCACATGCTTCTTCTAGATGTGTACCAAACTCTTGCCTGCCTTAACACACTTTGCAGTGGTTTTCCCTCTACCAGGAACACTCTGCTTTTTTTATTTTTCTAGCTCCTTTTCATCTCGTTTCAGCTTAAAAGTCATTTCTAAGAGACCTTCCCTAATCGTGCCGCCCTAAGGTAGATTCCCATCCCTGTATCTCAGCATGGCATATTCTTGCTCTCAGCCTTTTGTTTCTGTCATGGCACTTAACCATAACTAATAATTACTTTATTTGTCCCCTCCAAAAAATGGAAGCTCCATGGCAGCAGAGACCGTGTCTGCCTCTTTGACTGTATTGCCAGCACTTGACGTTAACTGCTGTCTAGAACATGATGACTGCTCAGTATTTACTTGTAAGATGAATGAGTAACCAAACACTATTGTTGAAAGCTTGTTAGATTGTATAAAGTGAGATTTTCATCCATAATAGTCTGGGTTGTTATGTGAACTTGACAATGGCTACCTCACAAGGGCTTTTGGGCTCAAGTCTTTCAGGTGATTAAAATTCCCAAAAGCCCTTATGAGGTAAAAGAAAGACAGTTTAAAAGCACCATTGTAAAATAAATGAAAGCACTATTGTATTTTAGGAAAGCTGTCATATATTGTGTATATCATAAAGTATTCCATTAAGAAAACATTTGTGGAAAGCAACCATGAGTTTTCTCTTTTGCACAAAGTTGTTTAACATCAACTAATAGTAGCTTCTTGTCATTTCTAATGTTGTGTGGAACAGGATGCTGAAAACGCCATTCAACAGATGGGTGGCCAGTGGCTTGGTGGAAGACAAATCAGAACTAACTGGGCAACCCGAAAGCCTCCAGCTCCAAAGAGTACATATGAGTGTAGGTGTATTGGAGAAGAAAAGGAAATGTGGAATTTTGGAGGAAAAAACACTAGATTTTAAATGTTAGAGCTGTTCCCGGAGACTTATTGCAGAAATAGATGAGAAGCAAATCAAGACTACTGTTCAAAAATGTACTTAGTTTTCATTTTTGTAATTATAAATAATAAGTAATATCTCTAATGTCAAGTCTCCTATTAATTAGAGAATACTGAGTAATATTTAGATATTCTTCGGGGAGGTTTAATCCTTAATCAAATTGTAATATGTATTAAATAAGCATTTTGATCAAGATAAATATTACCATTACAGTAGTGTAGTTAATATTGCTTTCCTCTTTCTGAACATTTTATGAACTAAAACTATTAAACTTTTCTCCCCAGCAAACACCAAACAGCTATCATATGATGAGGTCGTAAATCAGTCTAGTCCAAGCAACTGTACTGTGTACTGTGGAGGCGTCACTTCTGGGCTAACAGGTATGGGGACTTCACCTATGTGGCATCTTAAGATTAATTTTAAAGTACTTTATTTGTAGGATTTTAGTGAGATTCGGTTTTGGTTTTTGTCTAACAGAACAACTAATGCGTCAGACTTTTTCACCATTTGGACAAATAATGGAAATTCGAGTCTTTCCAGATAAAGGATATTCTTTTGTTCGGTAGGTGTGGTTTTTAAAAAACACTTTTACCTCCAGATCATTTTTGAACTTTTAGTTCAAAAAAAGTTTAGTGGTTTTCTTTAAAATTTACTTTGGTTATAAAGAAATAGAAATTTCTCTAGCTTTTATTAAACTCACCACAATAATTCCTTCCTTCCAATACAAAGGCAAATCATTTTCTATTAAGAGAAATTTCTCGAAAAAATGAAAATATAGGCCATTTTATTCTCTTATATTAACTTCCTGTTATACCTCAGGCCCAGTTTGATTTTTTCAAATATGTCTTTTTAAGTACCTTAAATAGTTTATATTGTAATTCTTAATACTATTTTCAATAGGTTCAATTCCCATGAAAGTGCAGCACATGCAATTGTTTCTGTTAATGGAACTACCATTGAAGGCCATGTTGTGAAATGCTATTGGGGCAAAGAAACTCTCGATATGATAAATCCTGTGCAACAGGTGAGAGGGTTCTTGACTTTGCAAAGTAATGGCTGGGTAATAGGTATTTTTAAATGAAATTGTTAATAATCCTTGTTAATGTTTCTAGCTACAATGATGGCATATAGGGGCTCTTCCTACATGTATAATATTATAGTTCCAGAGTGATGGTTCATGGATGCAGTGGTGACATGATGAATGTGACTGCCTCAACTAATTCATGCTCACACCACAGTGAATTTTAAAATGTTCTAACAAACCTAACAGGGTATTAAATTTTTTTCTAATTCTTGGTAGACTTACATACTATTTGGAGAACTCACAAGCATGTTTGAATTCAGTTGAAACAAAAGCTATAAAGATATTTAGGACCTTGGCGTTTTCTTGCAGATTTTGCCACCTTTGTTTTTCCAGGCAGCTCTAGTAGTTCAAACTTGATCCCACAAACATTTCTATGAGGAAATAGTAAATGAAACATCAAGATAGGATTGAGAAAATCCTAAACTATATAACTTTATTAAGTAAACTGAATATAAGATTAGTCTTCATATCTTCCTTATCTAAAGGAAACAGTCATATGGATAATTTACAAAACACTTAAATGTTATCCTGAAAAAAAAAATGTTATCCTGAGTTGAATATTTATTTCCAGGGCATTACCTGCTGGCTCAAAGAATATGGCATTTAGAGCATCATTGTAGAGTTGAATCAGTATGACCTCACTGTTTTTTAGCAGTGACAACTTATTCTTCCTTATCCTTTAGTTTTCATTGTAATGATGACCCTATGTGTTATGGCTGTTTATTTGTGGTATATAAGGACTGTATATGCACCTATAATTTCAAATAATACTAAATTATCTGTTATAACTTTACTTAACAGCAGAATCAAATTGGATATCCACAAGCTTATGGCCAGTGGGGCCAGTGGTATGGGAATGCACAACAAATTGGCCAGTATATGCCTAATGGTTGGCAAGTACCTGCATATGGAATGTATGGCCAGCCATGGAACCAGCAAGGATTTAAGTAAGCACACTTGTTCTTTTCCTTTATTATGAACCTTTGAAAATGTCAAGAACTTAGGAAGAGATTTTAAGTAATTAGCAGGTAATGTGGCCTTCTATCTAAAGCATAGCCTTTGAAGGACTTAGAGAGTTTTTTACTTTATGGTTTTAAGTGTATATCTTTAAAAAATTGCCTGCAAATGTGTTGCTTTGATTTATAACCAGCATTATAAGGACTTTGGTAATGCTTGAATGACTCAACAAATATTTAAGTAAAAAATAGGAACTTAATAGTTGTTAAAGTTTTTATGTGACTAATGGTCACTAGCCTTTCTTGGATACAGTTATTTTGATCCTAGTTGCTTTATTCATTAGACTTTTTTCCTGTGCAGAAGGGTTTATTTATACATTGTTATACAAAAGTTTCTTTATATATCCTGAATTGTGCAATTTTACTTAAATTTCTGAAAAACACTTTGCAGTTTTTATTTAAAATGAATCTTGTTATGTTGAAATATTTATAAGCTTACAATACTAATAAATATTTTAATTTCTTCTTTGAGTATTATAAATGCAAGTCCGTATTATACCAGCTAATCAAGATTCTTTCAGACAGTGACTTGTTCAACGTATGTCAAACCCCAGGAGAACAGTTCTGAGATGAAAGATGAGTTTTTCTGAGTTCAAAGGGAAAAAATGTTTATAGATAAAGGATGTTTTCTTAGCTGTAGTTAAACTAACAGAATTAAACTGCATAAATTAAAGCTACATGGATGCTTATTTTTAAAAGAAAAAACCTTTTGCCTTTGCTTTCTCTGACATAACAATTATTCTTATATTTGGGCTTAAGAAAAAGGATATTTCCCACATATGTGTAATTTTTTCTTGGCATTACATTTTATTTTAATCAGTGGATTTCCCTTCCCCTCTGCTTCTTTCACATTCTCCACCAGTCAGACACAGTCTTCTCCACCATGGATGGGACCAAATTATGGAGTGCAGCCACCTCCAGGACAGAATGGCAGCATGATGCCTAATCAGCCTGCAGGGTATCGAGTGGCAGGGTATGAAACCCAGTGAAAAAGGACTCCAGAATCTAAAGTCAGGGGCTTAAGGCTACAGGGAGTAGTAAAGCCGTTGTTTACTTACAGATTTATCAAATCAGTCAGAGCAAATGTCAGATACAGTGTATTTATTTAAAAGATTCATTTTTCAATCATGAAATTACTTATCATCCACATTGTTTTAAAAAGAAACAAGATGCTGGATGTCTGCCAATTTTTGCCTTCATTACCTTTTTTGATAAAGATTCTCAGATCCTTGTTTCAAATACAAATGCAGGGATTGCTGCCACTTTTTTAAAATTGAGGCAGAAAATTGCACAATGTTGAACTTTTTTCCACTGAAGTAGTATGCAGTTCTAGTTTGCATTCCTGATATGATTTAAAACATGTAATATAAAGATGTAAAAAAAAAGAAAAACCAAAACTGTGCAGAGTCTAGAAGTTCTTTGTAATCTTCAGCTAATGCACAATTCTGTTTTAGGTTTTTTTGAAATAGACATTGTTTGAGCTGTCCCATCACCACTATTTCCCTCTGCCGTTTTTAAATATAAATTATTAGTTTACATCATTTTTGTATCTACATTTTTTCACAAATTTGTCTTGCCTTATTAAAGTTCTGTAAAATACACTTAAATGGGAAAAAAAATGATGTTCATTTAGATTGAAAACTTTTCTCAGATGGATTGATAATTGTATTCATCTTGTGTTTTATATGAGAAGGTGCCTCAAGAATTCCCTGTTTAATCTGTTTAAAAGGGTTTTTATCTTCTGTGATAAACTTTGCTGTGTACCAGGAATTATAAAAACAAAAACTTGTTACTAAAGAAAATCTCTGAAATGTGATAAGTTCTTATGAACCCATGTTAATTTCATATGTCAACTTCTATATTTACATGTATTATTTCATTATGTAAAATGTTTTAGCAATTTAATATTTTGCACAGTTACCAAACTTTGTATGTCATTTCCTCCTTAAAGGCATCATGCAGAGTCGACCGGAGATTTATAAAGTTTTGTTTGCATGTGAATATCAAATACACACTTTGGTAGTCTTTGAATACAAAGTCATCAGCTCTTGTTTTTCAAGAATTTTGAAACACAAAGTTGTATGTAAAAAAAATATTAATTTGCCATATTCTAGTTATATTTACTCAAAAAGAGTAAATCAACTTGATTTGAATATGTACAAACGATAGCTGTGAAACTGTAGAATGTCCTTATGTCAGGCACGGGGGTTCCTTGTGAACTCCAGAAGTAGCCTGAATGACCAGCCAGACAAAGCATTTTTTAAATGTTCAGAGGCCAAAAGATCAACAACAACAACAAAAAAAAACCCTTGAAATCCTACCTCCTTAAACAGCCTTCAAAGAGGAGAATCCTCAGTGCAATCATTACTTTGATTCTTTTGGTACCTGTTTTCCTGGAGTTCCTAGTTTTATTATTTTGGGTTGGCTCCAAGCATTAAGAAGTTTAATTTTTGATGGCATTGTTCTAGTTTTGAAATTTTAGTACATTTCAGAGTCTCTTTGAACAATAGTGGGAGATTTTGTTTGTTTTGTTTTGTTTTCTGTAAAAGTCACAAACTCTCCTGTTTGACTCACAAAGGGAAAGGATCCCCAGTATACCTATTTGGATGCTTGGTTGTTCTTTTTAAGACCAGAGAGCTCCCGGTGTTTTGTTTAGGAACAGAAAAGGCCCGTCGAATCTTAAGAGATTCCTGGCCTGTATTCTCCAGGTAGCAGCAAAGGAGCCTAAACTGGTCTCTAAGCCAATACTCCAGTAAACCAGAGCCCAGGAAAGACAGCTCTTAAATGTGTGTAATTCTCTGGGGCTCAATTCTATGCAGTTATAAACACTTAGGAATTTTATTTCCTTGTTAACTTCTACAGATCAGGGCATGCAACCAAAAGCAGCTTAAATGAAATACTCAAAAAATGAAATGATAGGATGCTGTTTTTAGATTCTTCTGGTTTATGTTCCTGTTTTAGGACCCTCGTCGTTTTTCTCTTATTCAAAAAAGTTTTATGTCCTATACATCTGTGGACTGCAGGGTAAATTATTTGGGCATAAATAAGCAAAAGTGTAGTTTTCCTTTCATTTTGACTGTCTCAAGTAATAATACTTTTTATTAGCCAATATTTTTTTATTGCACAATTCTAAAATGTACAGACTACTTTTTGAGAAGAAAGTAGTATTACTCAAAGGGTTACTACTGAACAAATTTGCAATTCAGGAACATTGCTAACTTTGCTATAAATCTTATTCTCAGTGTTAAATCACTTTAAAAATTTACAGTCTAAAAATCATACTGGTATTAGTATCCGGTAAGGAAATTACAGTTTTAAAATGAATTCATTCTCTGCAATATGCATTCAGATTTTACTTTAAAATACATCTGGTACTGTAAAGAACCTGAAGTGGTTCACACTTAAGGGGTTCATTAATCCAGTATTCTTTGCCCTGACTGTTTGGATATTAAAGTTCCTTTATGTTTTCTATAACCTTTGGGATCTGCTTGCAGTGATTATTGTGTGTGAGATTTTTTTTTTTCTTTTTGGTCTAGCCATATTGTTATATTCACTCAGGTATTTGTTCAATTTCTTTTTAATCTTATTCTAGAAACCATGCTTTGCATTGGGATACTGCAAAGAATTGCTGTAGAGAACTTACTATATGAAATCAGGATCTCATTTTCCTTGTGTGATATTCTCTCCCTGTGGAAAATGAGATTCACATTCTTGTTTTATTCCTGTTTTGTTTCTGTGCTTACTCAGCTTCCTTTTGTATGTGTTTTAAGAGTTCTGTTACTTTGGAAAAGACGGTTGGTAAGGACTAGTTTGCATAGAGAATTAGAGTTGAGTTTACTAAGAGCTACAGGGTGCTCTTGAGGTTACAGTTGAATTGGAAAAATAAACTGTGTTTGTAGGAAATAAAGAGCAAACCCTTTCAATGAAAGAGTGATGATTTCTAAACACAAAATCTTTTTTGTGTACAGAGTTATTGCATTTTTTTCCAGTGACTACATTTTGACTGTTTAGAACTTGAAGAACATACCTCTAAAACAACAAATTTTAATTTAAGAACCTTGAGTAAAATGTATATGAATGAGTCTCTGTTGAGTAGTACTTTACACTATGGCCTCTGAAGTTGGAGGCTGAAGTTATTCTGATAGCAATTCACCTAAAAAAGGAAAAAGTAAATTTTTGACTCAGGGTTAATATGCTTAAATGAGTTACTGCCCAGAAAGTAGGAGTTAAGCAGATTTACATACTAGATAAATGAGATCCCTAGCTTATCTGTTTTCAGCTCTGGAAGACCAATAACCATACTTAAACATGTAAGAAATGGCAACCCACTCCAGTATTCTTGCCTGGAGAATCCCATGGACGGAGGAGCCTGGTAGGCTACAGTCCACGGGGTCGCAAAGAGTCGGACACGACTGAGCGACTTCACTTTCTTTCACTTACACTGTGGAAATACTAAGCTGCTCTTGAGGGAAAAGACAGATGCTAATATTTGAGTGTCCTCACCGACTCAATGGACATGAGTTTTTTTTTTTGGACATGAGTTTGAGCGAGCTCTGGGAGGTGGTGAAGGACAGGGAACCCTGGCATGCTGTAGTCCATGGGGTCGCAGAGTCGGACACAACTGAACAACAAAACCAAAAAGTAACTGGCCACCAGTCCTCTTCGAGTGGAGTGTGCTGACCAGTAAGCCCTGCCCATGTACACAAACCTTCCAAACAGGTTTTTAGTGCTTCACTTTTCAATGAAGTCAGCCAAAGGTCACCAGAAATTGAGAAGAACTTTGACTGCAAAAGGTAGAGCTAAATAAAAAGCAACTTGATAACTCTCAAGAATCTGCAAACTTATACAGTATTCAAGAAATTAGAACAGAATACTAATAAAATGTCACAACAAGAAATGAGAATAAATAAATTCAGTGAGAGTATTAAAAGACAAGGAGATGTTCTAGAACAGAAATCAAAAGTAGAAAAAATAAATATGGATCAATTCAGGAGGTTTATAATATAAAATCAATAAGTGTTCCAAGAAGAAAACAGAAAATAGGGGAGTGGGTAGAATTTATTAAATAAAGGAAAACTTCCCTGATGATATTTTGAGTTTTAAGATTGAAGAAAGGCTAGTGTTGAGTTTGCACAATAAATAGGAAAGATCCATATAAAGCCATACCACTATAAAATTTTAGGATGCCAGGCCTCTAAGGGACCCATCCTAAAATTTACCAGATAGAAAAAGGATTGAGAAAAATACCCAATGACAACATTGAACCTAGGAATCAGTGGGGCACTATCTTCAGAAGTGTAAATGAACTATGGTTCTGGGTCACCGTAGAATAAAGACTAGATATGTTAGTTCGTAGAAGACTGATTCTCAGGGATAAACTGGATAAACTCCATCAGAACAAGAATAAGTCAGGAAAAAAATACAATGTAGTATATAGAAACAGGATCAAACAGGAGTGAGATAATAGGAAGTCCTAGGATTACAGTTGTGAAGAGACTTGGCAGCCAATCCAGATTGATAGTCAGCAGGCCAGACTTAAGGCTCTCTAGAGGTCAGGCTGTGTATTGTGAGAAGTTTCACAGAACTGTGGAGAATGTGAGACTAAATACTGGAAAATCAGGCAAATGGGAAGAGACAAGCCAGAGAAAAGATTGTGTAAGAAAAGAAACATTCCCTGAGCCAAGTACATGTACCAAGCTAATATTTCTTGTTTTCCTGAATTATATTCATAAATATTTGTACTATTCCACTGCTTTGGTTTTCTTTGGCAACTCCAATTGTATGTTGGATTTCCTCTGCCTGTCATTGATTTCTATCATTTGTTCTTAATTATTTTTTATCTTTTCATTTGCTTTTCTTTTTTGGCCCCGTGACATACAGTATCTTAGTTCCCTGACCAAAGATCAAACCCGTGTCCCTTGCTTTGGAAGCGTGGAGTCTTAACCATTGGACCGCCAGGGAAGTCCCTGCGTTTCTCATCTCTAATCTCTGTTCCTTAATGTGCTTCCTGTGGTATCCTGACTCACTTGTGTTCCTTTTAATGTAACCTTCATTTCTGGAAAAAAAAAAAAATTTTTTTTTCTGTTTCCTAAATTCTACCAATTTCTGTTTCACTTTAGGGACAGCTCTTCCCTGAATTCTTGTATTTCTTAGCTGCATTTGCTTCATTAGATTTTTAAAATTTACACTGGAAATGTCAGTGTACTATTTTCAACTGCTTTATGGGAACATTTTCTTGTGAGTTTTCTCCGGGGAAACTCTGGGTAAGTTTTGCTGTCTTTCTTATTTTTAATTACAGTGTCTTGGTACAAATGCTGTGCTTACTCCTTTCTGTTTATTCATATTTGAAATGGTTGGTTTTTTCTAGACCAAGTACCAGCAGGAGGATGAAGGGGAAAGACCCTGTCAGGGTTTCTTGCCTCCCTTCTCTGTGGCTACAATGAATTGTCTCCTTAAAAGTGTAGCCATGGTTCCTCTCTGGGATGAGGCCCTGTTCAGAAGTTCTGTGCCAGCTGAGCGCCCTTGATTCCTTCATGTGCTCCATTAAGTGACAAAACTCTTGACTTCAAGGAGATCCCCTAACTTGCTTTCTGAAAGACATCTCCTCTGGACCCTTTAGGCACTTAACACATCTTCCCTCCCTGCCTCTTCCAGTGCTTACATGCTAGTTCAGTCCTTCCTACAGCTGGCTCCACTCACGGGTTGGCTCTCAGACTGAATATTTGCAAGTGATTTCTGAGGTCTGCCACTACCGGCCCTCTCCTCACTCCCTGTCCTTCCCCCACAGCACTCAGTTGGCCTCCCATCCAGTACCACACTTCTTCTCAATATGGAATGTGCTGAATTTTCTCTGTATCCCTGGCTTCACTTAAGATACTGTTTGTGGGAGTCGGTGGTCATAGGTTTTCCTTATTGCTCCCTGTGGTTTCCAGGAGAACGGTAAAGATCCAGGTACCAGACTGCTAACCTTTCTGCCAGAATCAGAAGCCCAAAGGAATCTTTTATAGATTTAGATCTGATCATGACTCTTCCCTTCTTGAAAGTCTTTGCTTCATATTATATTTAGGATGTAATCTAAAATCTTAGGAAAAGACCATGATGCTGGGAAAGATTGAGGGCAGGAGGAGAAGGGGGCAACAGAGGACGAGATGGTTCAATGGCATCATTGACTCAGTGGACATGAGTTTGAACAAACTCCAGGAGATGTGACAAACAGGGAAGCCTGGCATGCAGCAGTCCATGGGGTCACAAAGACACGACTGAGAAACTGAACAGCGACCCAAATCTTTAATACGGCCTGCAGTTGTCTTCTAAAGTGCTTACTCGACTTCACTGCAAGCCACTTTATATATCAGAATCCCACCAGAAGACAGAGACCACCACTAAAATTTGAAAAGGGAAATTTTAGTGTAAATAGTGAAAAATGGTTAACCCCTAGAAGGAGTCCAAAAATTGCAAGTGCAAAAAAAATAAAAGCTACTACTTCTAAGCAGAGTGGACAGTGCAGAAGCTAAGGGTTTAGGAGAGCACTTGAAGTTTCTAACCTCTTCAAAGTAGGCTTGATTATCACAGGACCCTGCAGCCTGGTAAGAAACATGCCAGAAGGCGTAGGCCGGGCCCGTTCCTTAGACGCTGCCTACCACTGGCCAGAGCTGATCCTTAGAAATGGCCCACCGGGTGAGGGAGCTAGGGTTGCCAGATTCAGCAAGTGAAAGCACAGTCCAAAATATTACCTGAAACATACTAAAAGTTATGTGATGTTTAATGGTGTCCTGTATTTTATCTGTCAGCCTTTGAGGATGTTACAGGCTGGTGCAGCCAAAGCTGCCATAGAAGCAGCTGCAAGTGAGGGAAAGTATAGCCTGAGGGTGTAGCAGGGGCAGGTCCAGAGAACCACTGAGGGGAGCACCCCTGTGTCATCTGTACACTGATCCATTGGCTTGCACACTGAATGCAAAGATTGAACCAGAACCCATAAGGAACATTCCTTCCTGTCATTGCCTTGCGTGTTCCTCTAGTTCCCTCTGTTGGCAGAGCCTAATAGTGAGCCGGCTGGCACAGGTGAAATGCTTCATAAAGCAAGGCATAGCAGGGTGGACTGGGGATCAGGACTCCCATTGCAGAACCCTGCCGTGTGAATGCCTTTTGTCTGTCTGCTGTTTGTCTTAAGCTCTCCACTTAAATGTCTCTTCCTATAAAACTTCTTCCTTTCTCTACCCACAATCTATATCAGGAGCCTCTCAAGTCATCTCATAGTTTTCCTTAGAGCATTTGTCATAATTTTAAATTATATATTTATGCAATTATATCTTTAAAACCCGTGTTCCCCATTAAAAGCTGGTGACTGTTTTCTTCAAGTATATATACCCTGTAGGTAGTAAATCATTTAATTGATTTAATTATCTCAATCTCATTTTAAACAAATGGCTTTCTGCTGTGTGCTGATAGTAAGTACTACCACCTAAAATACTGGGTGTGAGGTGATAAGAGCTAAAACCAAAGGACCAAACCAGGGCCAATTCTGTGAGATCTACCTTCCAAAATATGGGGTGTAGGCACGTAAGACATTCAGGTAGAAATATCCAGTAGATAATGATGTAGAATTTGGAAGGGAGATCCAGGCTGGAATAGAGATGGGAGCCATCAGCATTTAGGTGGTAATCCAGCCCAAGGAGTGGCAGTCACCCAGAGAGACAGTAGTGAGAAGAGGACTGAGGACAGAACTCAGGTCTATCTGTATGGAAGGGGGCAGAGACAGCTACACTTGCAAAGGAGAATGAGGAAGAGAGCTGCCTGATGGGGGAGAAATACTGAAGGCCCATAATGTGGTAGAGATCAGGAAGGAAACAAAGAAATAGTAGTCAAGGGTCAGGTGTGGCAGAGGGAAAAGTGTTCACTGGATTAGCAATAAAGAAGAAATTGGTGACTTTAAAAACTAACACTTTCAGCGAAATAGTATGAACAAAATGTGGATGCAGTGGGTTAGGGAGTGGGAGGTGGGGATGTTTTAACTAGTGCAGACTGCCTTCCTGATTTAGTGGGCTGTAAAGAGAAGGAAGCAGAGAGGAAGGAGCAGATGGGTTTAAGAAAGCAATAATTTTTTTAACATCTCAAGACAATAAATTATGAATAAATCACAAAGGTAAGTAAATGATCACCAAAAACAAAACCTCTACTGTTCACCCATTTGGAAATACACAACAAAAAGATACCTCTGTTTTATATAAAAAACTGGAACAACAGTTCAAGAATGCGTTTGTGTGCATGTGTGTACTATTTCTCTAGGATACTTAGAATTGAGAGATGGATTAAAGAATGTAAAGTGTAAAAACTGTATGATACATATTGTCAGATTGCCCTCTTAAAAGTTGTATCATTTTATACTCCAACCAAAAATGTCTGAAAGCACCTATTTGCCCTGCTTTTACCAATGCTGGTTGTTACTAAGCTTTCATTTTTGCCAATCTGAGACATGTAAAATGATCTCTTTTATTTCCCTGATTGCAAGTAAAGTTAGTGATTTTTTTTTTCCATGGTAATTGGTTGTTTGTGTTTCTTTTCTGTGACTTTTCTGTTTATGTCCTTTTGTCTTTTTGACCTCCAAGGACTTTTAGACATAGTGATTGCATATTGAATAATAAATTACTGAAGCCCATGCGCCTAGAGCCTGTGCTCCACTACAAGAGAAGCCACCACAGTGAGAAGCCTGTGCACTACAATCAGAAGCTCCCACTCGCCACAACTAGAGAAACGCCCTTAGAGCAACGAGACCCAGTACAGCCAAAAAATACTTTTTTTTTTTTTAAAAGAATAATAGTATCTTATGTTAAGTGACAAAAACAAGTTGCAGGAAAAGATAACATTTATCTTTGAAAGTAATAGAGGAAGTTTTGAAAACAATACTTTTGAACTAGACAGCTTTCTTAAAGAACTAAATAGAGTGAAAGCTAGGCTCATGCAAATGGAGAAACTCTAGAAACATTCTTAAGGTCAGGAAGAGACTACTATTACCTTATTAATTAATTATTTCCAGGACTTACCTGGTTGTCCAGTGGTTAAGAATCCACCTTCTAAAAAAAAAAGAATCCACCTTCTAATGCAGGAGACACAGCTTTGATCCCTGGTCAGGGAACTAAGATCCCACATGCCTAGGGGCAACTAAACCCACACGCTGCAACTGCTGAGTCCGTCCACCCTAGGACCTGTGCTCCCCAGGAGAAGCCCACACACTGCAACAAAGACCCAGGAAAGCCAAAGAAGAAAGAAAAATAAAAACCCCAAACCTATGACAATTAGAAAAATACTATAAAACAATGAAAGAAAGAAGTGGGTAAAAAAATATTAGCATACTGAAATAAAGAAGGCCCTTATTTGTACAAAGTCCTTATTGAAGAAGGAATTGAAGAACCCAGCGTGCCTGGCTTGGAAGAAAGAAACCTCTTTTAGAGTGAGGTTGTTTGGAACATATAATGTGTATCAGCTGAAAACCCACAGATCTCTTAGGATGCATTTGGGCAATTTCATTGGAAAAAAATTTAAACACACTCCCTTTACAACAGTCTCTCAGTTGTGACACTGTTAACATTTTGGTCCAGATAATTCTTTGTTGTAAGGGCTGTCACCTATGGCATCTACTAGATGTGTAAGCAGTGCTCCCAACTGAGAACAACTGCTTTGTGTAATCACTTGACACTAATATCAACAACCAGACGTTGAAAGCCCACCGTATTATTAGGTGATCATTTAGATGATCCAGGATATACTTCAAAAAAATTTTTTTTTGGCTGCACAGGCTCTTCATTGTATAGTGTGGACTTTCTCTAGTTGTGGTGCATGGGTTTCTGTCTTGTGGCACATGGGCTCTAGGGCGTGTGGGTCAGTAGTTGCAGTGCGGATGCTTAGTCCCTCCATGACATGTGGGATCTTAGTTTCCTAATTAGAGATTTAACCCACCTCCCCTGTATATTGGAAGGCATATTCTTAGCCACTGGACGGCCAGGGAAGTCCCGATCCAGGATATTCTGATGATCATTTTAAAACTTGAAAGACAAAATTGGAAAAATTTCGTGGAAAAGAAAAAATGTGCCCTTCTCCCCCCTACCTCCAGATTAAGAAACAACATAGCAAATCTTAATCACTGAAGAGACCCCTTGTCTTATTAATAGTTAAGAAGACTAAGGTTCTGCCAGCTAAAGAATGTCACTCACCATCTGGCTCTATAAGGATTAAGTCATTAGCCACTGCAGTCACTGACCTTCAACACACCTTGAAGGGAGTTCAGGGTGGAGATCAGAAACAAGGCACTCTGTGCTCTGGAAAAATTGGGAGAATAGGACTTCATATGGATATTTTCAGGAGATTTATGAACCTAGTTTCCTGCATCTTTCCATACTTAGAAAAACACTAAAATCATTAACTAAGATACCTGTGCTTTGTCACCAGAAACACCCCTCTACCAACTTGTGCTTGATGGCACATACCCCTTCTCCAAAATCATAGATGTGCTAACCTCCCCCCCAACCTCTTCACATCACTTCCTCAGAGCTGAGAGACTCTCTCATTGACTACAGTCCTCAGTAAGCCCCTGAATATAACAAACACAGCTCTCACCTTTTTATTTATTCGTATTATTTCATTTGACAGTTCTCAGGCGACCAGTCCACAGTGCAAAGGTTAATAAGTAGCAGGATGAAGGCTAAAGGTGCAGGAAATCTCATTCCGGGGTTTTTCAATACATGCAAGCCTCACCCTTAACACATTGGTACTCAGCAGCTATTGTCAACAAAGAGTATGTAGATTTATTCTGTGCAATTCCATGGACCAAAACTAGGTTATGCCGAAACTCAACTCAATTCCAACCCCTTCTAAGGGAAAACGTTCAAGTAATACGTCAGAGTGTAATTAAGGGAGAAAAAATAACTTGATACAAACACACAAGTGATAGAAACAGCGAATATTTTGGTGGACAACACTCCCTTGACAAAACACTAAATCGTAGCCGACATTGCTAAAAATATAGAAAATCTAAGACTTGCATCAATGACGGATGGAATTCTACTCAGAAACAGGACTCACTCAGGCCCGAAATAGCCATGACCAGCCCTAGAATTGTCTGTGCCTTCCAGTACCAGCAGAGTTGTCCAGAGCACTCTTGCCATAGCAAAAAAAAATTTTAAGTGGTACAACCGCCTGGTAGGAGCAGATTCCACCACTTGATTCCGGAGCAGATTCCACCACTTGATTCCGCAGCGATTGTCCGCTGCCTCTAGGAGGAGGAAACTACAACTCCCATCAGACAACGCGAACTGAGGCGGGGCGGCTCTGACCAATAACGACTGTCGTTACAGCGAACAGTTTGGCCGCGTTTGTAAAAGGCCGCGGCAGGCGAAGAGAGAGGAGGTGAGGGCGGTCATCAGCGTGGGAGCCTGGGGCCGCAGGGTGGGGGGCGCAGGGCAGGTAAGGGGACTGTGTTGACCGAAGGCGTGGGCGACAGTGGGACAAGGGCGTACAGCCGGGAATCCCGGCGGATAGCGTGTCCCAAGAGCAGGGTGCTGGCCGAGTGATGCTTCTACTCGGGCCTACTTAGGACCGGAAGTGAGCGGTCGCACGGGGAGGATGCCGGGAAGTAGGTTCCCGGGTGATGCGGCTGGGGGCGGGCTGCGTCCTGAAAGCGAGGTAGAAGGTGCGGGACTCGCCGGCCAGGTGACAGGGGATCTTGGCCTTTCTCCGGTGTTCCGAGGCAGCGCAGGGCAAACGGAAGCACCCTGGACCTGAAGTTGAGAGTTCTGGCTCTAGTCTTGCCCCTTCCTCTCTTTTCTGGTTGACAAAGAGTCCAGCAGATTCCAGACTCACCTTAGATTATCTAGAGGCTGGCCGAGGAACAGGAATCAAATCCGTGCTTTCTCTGAGCCACTGGTAAAATAATACCTGTTTCAAAGTATCATGGTGAGCATTCCATGAGTAAATGCATGGGAAGGGCTTACTTGTACTCAATAAATGTTAGCAAATGTATGTTTTATTCATGGTGCTCGTTCACTTACTGTGCTTCACAAGAATTAAACAGCGTTCAGCGAACTGAATATAGCTCTACAGCCAAATGGCACACGGCTGAAAGCCCGCCACCACGGGGAGTGTTCGTGGAGTAGCTCTTCCAGCCCGTCCCTGTACACCATCCGAGGAGGCTGTTCAGAAAACTTGCCCGGAAAAGGAGACCCTTCTTAAGGCAGAGCTCAAATACAGATTCTTTATGAATCTGCATTCCTTCTCAGGTGGGGCTCAGCCAAAACTCAAATTCGGACTTGACTTAGGAGGAAATGGGAACTCACTATGTTGATCTTTTAATTGAAACCGTTCAACTAGTGTCAGGACTTAGTGAAGCTCGGAGAGTTAAGTGTGAGGCAAAGTGGCCGGTAAAGAATGAGTTTATTAGCATAGGAGGCTTGTGAGAGATAGAAGCAGGCCAGCAAGGGAGCACAACCCTGAGAACTGTTCAATAGGGCTGCATTTTTATAATCACAGGAGAAGTGGGGAGGAGAGAAGACCACCTTCTTCCCCATTCTTGGACCTGCATCAGGGCTTACATCATTAGTTTCTCCTTTGACCGTCTCTGGCCTAACTGGGACTGTCCTGGCGCTAATTAAGTCATTTGTATATTAGCAAAAGGCTGGTAAATTATACTAAAATATAGCGGGATTTCTAAACTTAACTAATTATCCTACTCTATCCGTCTCACTTACGAACTGTGTTACTTGTTCGTGTATGCTTTCTGTAAGAGGTAATACTCGTGGTCAGTTGCTAAGTTGTGTCTTACTGTGTCCCTTTGGACTGTAGCCTGCCAGGCTCCTCTGTTTATGGGGTTTTCCAGGCAAGAATACTGAGTGAGTTGCCATTTCCTCCTCCGGGTGATCTTCCTGACCCAGGCATCAAACCCTCATGTCCTGCATCTCTTACATTGGCAGGTGGATTCTTTACCACTGAGCCATCTGGGAATCCTAAGTGATAGTAGTACAAGTTTAAAATTCAGATGTTACAAAACAGTGAAATGTGCATATCCCTCCCTCTTCCCATTTCCCAAGTCCCCAGTCACTTCTTCTGAGGCAATACATTATATAGGTGTGTGTCTTCCCTGTTTCCATTTTTCTCTTTTAAACCAAGAGTATCACATTAAACATGAAGTTTTATACCTTTTTTTTCACTCCACAGTGTATCTTGATATTTGTTCCTTATCAATACATATAGATCTGATACTTTTTAATGGTTCTATAGTAGCATATTTTATAGTTACACCATGATTTATTTAGTTAGCTCTTAGATTGTTTCTGTTCTCGTGCAGTTATGGACAACCTTGCATGGAGTACCCCTGTGCATGTTTCATGTTCATGTGAGACTTGAACTCATAGAATCTTAAAAGTGGAATTGTTAAAGTGTGTTTTATTTTATTTACATCCCTTTGAAGACAATATTGCAGTTTACATTCCTACCAACAATGCAGAGTGTGTTTCTCCACATCCTCCTGTGATAACATCTTTTTGTCACTTTGCTGAAGTCCTGTTTTAATTTGCTTCTTGCTTATTTCAGGGTTGAGTTTTGGACATTTAAAACTTTTTTTTTTTTTTAAATCCCCTGGTGGTTAGGACTCTGTTCTGCCACTTCTGAGGACCTGAATTCAATCCTTGGTTGGGGAACTAAGATCTCACAAGCCACACCACCAGAAAAAATTTTTTTTCTTTTTTTTTTTAACAAGATGTCTTTCCGTGCCCTTTACTCATTTTTCTAGTGGGATTGCTTCTTTTTATTGATTTGTAAAATCTCTTATTTTAGGAAATTAGCCCTTTGTTATTTGCATTTCAAATATTTCTCTTTTCCCATTAAATATAATTTTTACTTTATCTTAGAATATAGTTGATTTACAGTCCTGTGTCTCAGGTGCACAGCAAAGTGATTCTGTACACACACACACACACACACACACACACACATCCACTCTTTTTCAGATTCTTGTCCCATCCAGGTAATTACAAAGTATTGAGTAGCGTTCCCTGTGCTATACAGTAGGTCCTTGTTGATTTTCAATTTTATCCTTTTGTTTTTAGTGGCATATTTATTGAAATTAAATCATATAACATAAAATTCACCCTTTTAAAATGTTAAATTTGGTGATTTTAGTATATTCACAGAGTAATGCAACCTTCCATCACCCCATAAAGAAATGTCACACTTATTAGCAGTCATTTGTAATCCCCACCATTCCCCTCATACCTTAGCAACCACTCATCTGTCTCTATGCGTTTGTTGATTCTGGATGTTTCATCTAAATGGAATCATACAATGTACGGCTTCTTATGTCTGGTTTCTTTCATGTAGCATAGTATATCAAGGTTCATTCATCCATGCCATAGCATGTATCAGAACTTCATTACCTTTTATGGCCAAATAGTATTCCATTGTATGGATATATCACATTTTGTTTACCCATTCATCAGTTGATGGACATTTGGATTGATTGTACTTTCTGGCTTTTATAAATACTATTACAATGAGCATTGTGTACAAAACCACCAATTTTCTAAAGTGGTTGCACCATTTTATAACACTCAACAATGTATGAAGGTTCCAATTTTTCTTTATCATTATTATTGTCTGTATTTTTTTAGTCATCTTGGTGAAATGGCATCTCATTTTGATTTGCATTTCCTTAATGGCATGATTTTTGAACATCTTTTCATGTGTTTATTGGCTCTTTGTATGTCTTCTTAGGAAAAATGTCCATTCATATCATTGGCTCATTTTAAAATTGGGTTATTTGTCTTTTTACTGTTAACTTATAAATGTTTTTATATATTCAGGATACAAGTCCTTTATCTTATATATGACTTGCAAACATTATCTCCCATTCTGTGCATTATCTTTTTACTTTCTTGAGGCATCCTTTGAAGCACAGTTGTTTTTAATTTTGATTAAGATCAATTTTTCTATTCTTTTCTTTTGTCACTCAGGCTTTTGGTGTCATATCTAAGACACCATTGCCTATTCCAAGGTCATGAAGATAAATGCCTGTATTTCTTCCTAAGAGTTTTATAGTTTTAGCTCTTACATTTATGTCTACAATCCACTTTGGATTAACTTTTTTTTTTTTTTTTTTACTTTTCAAACTGTTTTTTATTGATTTTTTTTTTTTACTTTCCAAACTGTTTTTTATTGATTTTTTTTTAAATCAATAAAAAGCAGTTTGGAAAGTAAAAAAAAAAAAAAAAAAAAAATCAATAAAAAACAGTTTGGATTAACTTTTATATACAGTGTGAAACAGGGATCCAACTTCATTCCTTTGCAGGTGGCTATGTATTGTTCCAGCACCATTTGTTGGTGGGACTATTCTTTATCCACTAATGGATCTTGGCATTCTTGCTGAACATCAACTGACCATAAATGAGAGGGTTTACTTTTTAATTCTCAATACTATTTCATTGGTTTCTATATCTATCTGTAGGTATATTGTCACATTGTCATTTCCCCCCCAATTTTATTGAGATGTAGTTGACATATAACATTGTGTAAATTTAAAGTGATACACGCTTACATTGCAAAATGATTACCGCTACAGCATTACCTAATGCTTCCATCACTTCACATAATTACCATTTCTTTTTTCAAAATCATTTATTCTTTTTGGAATAAAGATTTTAAAGCACTGTATCTTTATTGCTACTCCCAGGCTTTCTCTAGTTGCAGTGAGCAGGGGCTACTCTCTAGCTGCACTGTATGGGCTACTCGTTCTGGTGGCTTGTCTTCTTGCAAAGCAAGGGCTTTAGGGTGCACAGCCTGTGGCTCACAGGCTCTAGAATATGGGCTCAGTAGTTGTGGCACACCGACTTAGTTGCCCCACAGTGTGTGAAATCTTCTGGACTAGGGATTGAACCCATGTCCCCTGCATTCAAGGTGGATTCTTAACCGCTGTAACTATGCTGTACGTTAGATTCCCAGAACTTATTCGTCTTACAACTGAAAGTTTGTACCCTTTCACTAACATCACCCGGCTTCTCCAATGCCCTAGGCCCCTGGCAGTTACCATTCCATTCTACTTTTATGAGTTTAGTGTTTTTAGGTTCTACATGTCAGTGGTGTAATACAGTATTTGCTCCCTCTCTATCCACAGTCTTAATTTGCCGTGTAGTAAATTATGAAATCAGGAAGTGAGAGTCCTTCTACTTTGTTCTTTCTCAAGATTTTCCTGGCTCTTTCAGGTCCCTTGCATTTCCATATGAATTTTAGGCTCATCTTGTCTATTTCTGCAAAAAAAGGTATCTAGGGTTTTGATAGGAATACATTACATTGGATCTGTAGATCAGTTGAAGAGTAGTGCCATCTTAATAAGATCAACTCTTCTGGTTCATGAACATGAAAAGATCCCTTTCCATTTTCTAGGTCTTTAATTTCTTTCAGTTATGTTTTATAGTTTTCACGGTATAAGTCTTCCACTGCTTTGGTTGCTTAGTTTGTTTTCATCTTTGAACTTAGTCTAAGGTACTTTTTTCCATAAAGAAAAATGCCATTTTCATGTAATCAAATGAGTCATAATTTTAAACTGGGTCAATTATTTGAATAGTTAATTCCCCAAAGAGATAGACATATGACTAGATAAGCATGTGAAATGTTGCCAACATCATTATTCACTAGGGAAATGCAGTAAAAACCACAGTGAGGTACCACTTCACACCCACTATAATCTAATGGCCATAACCAAGAAAACAATAACACATGTTGGCCAGGAAATGGAGAAAGTTTGTGAGAATGTATAATGGTGCTGGGTGCGATGTAAAATGGTACAGTCGCTTTGGAAAACATTTTGGCAGTTTCTTAAAACATTACATTTAAACTTGCCCTGAAGTGTTAGTCACTCAGTCGTGTCCGACTCTTTGTGACCCCACGAACTGTAGCCTGCCAGGCTTCTCTTTCCATGGGATTCTCCAGGCAAGAATACTGGAGTGGATTGCCATTCCCTTCTCCAGAGGAACTTCCTGACCCAGGGATCAAACCCTGTTCTTCTGCACTGCAGGCAGATTCTTTACCACTTGAGCTACAGGGAAGTCTGACTACTCCTATTTATCAGTTTTTTTTTTTAACTTCTTTATTGAGGTAAATGTAAAATTACCCTACCACTCAGTAATTCTAATTCTTGGTTTCTACCCAAGAGAAATGAAGACAGTTGTCTACACAAAGACTTGCATGTTAATGTCCTCGACAGTACTGTTCATGATAACCCTGAAGTGGAAGCGGTCCAAGTATGTATAAGGTGATCAATAGATAAACAAAATGATGTAGCCATACAGTGGCATGCCATTCAGCAGTGTAAAGGAATGAAGTACTGATACATGCTACAATGTGGTAGAACCTTGAGAACATTATGTTGAGTGAAAGAAGCCAGACATAAAAGGCCACATATTGTATGATTCCAGCTATATGAAGTGTCCAGGAAAGGTAAATCTATAGAGACGGAAAGAAGGTTAGTGATTACCTAAAGGTGGGCATGGTGATTGACTCCAGAAGGCAAGAGGGCTCTTTTATGGGGTGATAGAAGTGTTCTAAAACTTAATTGTCATGATGGATACCCAACTCTATAAACAATAAATATTATTGAATTTTACACTTAAAATGGGTGAATGTTATGGTATGTAAAATATACCTGAATAAAGAAGTTTAAAAAAAAAAACACTGATAAATAAGAATAATAATCATTTCTAGATTTAATGTTTACTATTTTCTGGATTCTGGGTTTTGTGTCATGTAGGCCATCTTCAATCTGATACCCTTAAAAAATATTTTAAGAAAAAAATCCCTACTCTTTTTGTTTTAATGTATTGATGGTTCCATTTTTTTTGTGTTTGAATGTTTTATCTGCTTGGAATGTATTTGAGTACAGAAAGTGAGATAGGATGAATAAGACAATAATAACATTTTTAGAAGTCAGACTTCTTTCTCCCAATAAAATTTTATTCTGTACCCAATAAATTAAGAAAACTAGAAACAATGTTCAGAATCTTGTCTACTGAAATACTTGCACCTATATACTAAAGTCAGTGTTTAAGATGTTAATTGCAACATTGTCTAGAACTAAAACTCATTGGTAGAGATGGTTCAACTGTGGTAAAATATTAAGAATGCAAACTTGAGGACATTGAGTATAATATAACTCAATTTTTCTAAAACCAAAATCCCACATGTGTACATATATATATTTATTTATTCATAAACACAGAAAATAGTCTGAAGGATATATGCCAGCCTGTTAACTGTATTTACTCTTGAAAAGTGAGGATATGTGGGGTGGAGGGGCAAGTGGGGGTAGTGGTAGTGAAAGTAGGGCATAAAAGGGTCATTAGCTCTTTAGTCTGCTTTTTGCAAGATCATAGACTTAAATGATTTATTTACAAAATAAACTATAACTGGCAAATAGTTCCTCCCTTAATGAGCAAAGTTGTTCTGTTTTTTCACTTTAATAATAATATGAAAATCATCATCAGTGTAATTTTAAAATTGATTTATATATAAAGAAATCTGAAGCTCAGAATTTAAAAGATTTGGTCATAGAGATAATCAGCTTTGGAACAACATTCTTTCTAAGAACCCGAGTTTGACTGATTGGGAATACCTACCAAAAAAGTGTATTGACCTCAGAAGGAAATGCTGTGTAAACAGGCTAATGTGTCTAGGTGTTTTTAAAGGGGTGACTTTGCCCCTCAAGAGGACATTTAGCAATGCCTGGAGACATTTTTGTTTTTTATAACTTGGGGAGGGCACGGTGACTGCCACTGGCATCTAGTGGTGGAGACCAGGGACGCTACTAAACATCCTAAGACACACAGGATAGCCCCCCATAATAGTTGTTGTTGTTGCTCAGTTGTGTCCGACTCTCTGTGACCCCCATGAACTGCAGCATGCCAGGCTTCCCTGTCCTTCATTATCTCCCGGCATTTGCTCAAACCCATGTCCATCGAGTCTTTGATGCCACCCAGCCATCTCATCCTCTGTCGTCCCCTTCTCCTCCTGCTCTCAGTCTTCCCCAGCATCGGGGTCTTTTCCAGTGAATCAGCTCTTCACATGAGGTGGCCAAAGCATTGGAGCATTAGCTTCAGCATCAGTCCTTCCAATGAGTATTCAGGGTTGATTTCCTTTAGGATTGACTGATTTGATCTCCTTGCTGTCCAAGGGTCTCTCAAGAGTCTTCTCCAGCATCACAGTTTGAAAGCATCAATTCTTAGGCACTCAGCCTTCTTTCTGGTCCAATTCTTACATCTGTACATGATGGAAAGACTATAGTTTTGACTATATGGACCTTTGTCGGCAAAGTAATGTCTCTACTTTCAATAGGCTGTCTAGGTTGGTCATAGCTTTTCTTCTGAGGAGCAAGCGTCTTTTAATTTCATGGCTTTACTCACCATCTGCAGTGATTTTGGAGCCCAAGAAAATAAAAGTCTGTCACTGTTTCCATTGTTTCCCCATCTATTTGCCATCAAGTGATGGGACCGGATACCATGATCTTTGTTTTGTTTTGTTTTGTTTTGTTTTTTTGATCTTTGTTTTTTGAATGTTGAGTTTTAAGCTAGCTTTTTCACTCTCCTCTATCACTTTCATCAGGAGGCTCTTTAGTTCCTCTTTGATTTCTGCCATAACGGTGGTGTCATCTGTATTTCTGAGGTCATTGCTATTTCTCCCGACAGTCTTGATTCCAGCTTGTGCTTCATTCAGCCCGGCATTTCACATGATGTACTCTCCATATAAGTTAAATAAGCAGAGGACAACCTTGACGTACTCCTTTCCCAATTTTGAACCAGTCTGTTGTTCCATGTCCATTTCTAACTGTTGCTGCTTGACCTGCACACAGGTTTCTCAGATGCAGATAAAGTGGTCTGGTATTCCCATCTCTTTGAGAATTTCCCACAGTTTGTTGTGATCCAGACAGTCAAAGACTTTAGGGTGGTCAATGAAGCAAAAGTAGATGTTTTTCTGGAATTCCCGTGCTTTTTCTATGATCCAGCAGATGTTGGCTATTTGATCTCTGGTTCCTCTGCCTTTTCTAAACCCAGCTTGTATATCTGGAAGTTCTCCATTCACGTACTGTTGAAGCCTAGCTTGAAGGATTTTGAGTATTACCTTGCTATCATGTGAAATGAATGCAACTGTGCAGTAGTTTGAACATTCTTTGGCTTTGCCCTTCTTTGGGACTGGAATGAAAACTGACCTTTTCCAGTCTTGTGGCCACTGCTGAGTTTTCCAAATTTGCTGGCATATCGAGTACAGCACTATAGCAGCATCATTTTTTAGGTTTTGAAACGCCTCAACTGGAATTCTATCACTTTCACTAGCTTTGTTCTTAGCAATACTTCCTAAGGCCCACTTGACTTCACACTCTAGGATGTCTGGCTCTAGGTGAGTAATCACACCATTGTGGTTGTCCAGGTCATTAAGACCTTTTTTTGTATAGCTCTGTGTATTCTTGCTATCTCTTCTTAATATCTACTGCTTCTGTTAGGTCTATACTGTTTCTGTCCTTTATTGTGCCCATCTTTGCATGAAATGTTCCCTTTTTCTTGAAGAGATCTCTAGTCTTTCCCATTCTATTGTTTTCCTCTATTTCTATGCATTGTTCACTTAAGAAGGCTTTCTTATCTCTCTTTGGTAGTCTTTGGAACTCTGCATTCAGATGGATGTATCTTTCCTTTTCTTCTTTGCCTTTCGCTTCTCTTCTTTTCTCAGCTATTTGAAAGGACTCTTCAGACAACCACTTTGCATTTTTGCATTTCTTTTTCTTGGGGATGGTTTTGGTTACCACTTCCTGTGCAGTGTTACCTCTATCAATAATTCTTCAGGCACTCAGTCAGATCTAATCCCTTGAATCTATTTGTCACTTCCACTGTATAATCATTAGGGATTTGACTTAGGTCCTACCCGAATGGCCTAGTGGTTTTCCCTACTCTCTTCAATTTAAGTCTGAATTTTGCAATAAGGAGTTCATGATATGAGCCCCAGTCAGCTCCTGGTCTTGTTTTTGCTGACTGTGTAAAGCTTCTCCATCTTTGGCCACAAAGAATATAATCAGTCTGATTTCAGTATTGACCATCTGGTGATGTCCATGTGTAGAGTTGTCTTTTGTGTTGTTGGAAGAGGGTGTTTGCCATGACCAGTGGGTTCTCTCAGGAAAACTCTGTTAGCCTTTGCCCTGCTTCATGTGTACTCCAAGACCAAACTTGCCTGTTACTCCAGGTATCTCTTGACTTCCTACTTTTGCATTACATTCCCCTATTATGAAAAGGACATCTTTTTTTAGTGTTAGTTCTAGAAGGTCTTGTAGGTCTTCATAGAACTGGTCAACTCCAGCTTCTTTGGCATGAGTGGTTGGGGCATAGACTTGGATTACTGTGATATTGAATGGTTTGCCTTGAAACAAACCAAGATGATTCTGTCGTTTTTGAGACTGCACCCAAGTACTGCATTTCGAACTCTTTTGTTGACTATGAGGGCTACTCCATTTCTTCTAAGAGATTCTTGCCCACAGTAGTCGATATAATGGTCACCTGAGTTAAATTCGCCCATTCCCATCCATTTTAGTTCAGATTCCTAAAATGTCGATGTTCCCTCTTGCCATCTCCTGTTTGACCACATCCAATTTACCTTGATTCACGATCCTAACATTCCAGTTCCTATGCCACGTTGTTCTTCACAGCATCGGACTTTACTTCCACTACCAGATGCATCTACATCTGGGTGTCGTTTACGCTTCAGCTCAACCTCTTCATTCCTTCTGGAGCTATTTATCTGCTCTTCTCCAGTATCACATTGAACCCCTAACTGACCTGGGGACTTCATTTTTCAGCATTACATCTTTTTGCCTTTTCATACTGCTCATGGGGTTCTCAAAGCAAGAATGCTGAAGTGGTTTGGCATTCTCTTCTCCAGTGGACCATGTTTTGTCAGAACTTTCCACCATTACCCATCTGTCTTGACTGGCCCTACACAGCATGGCTCATGGTTTCATTAAGTTACACAAAGCGGTGATCCATGTGATCAGTTTGGTTAGTTTTCTGTGATTATGGTTTTCATTCTGTCTGCCTTCTGATGGATGAGGATAAGAGGTTTGTGCAAGCTTCCTGATAGGAAGGACTGGCTGTGGGGGAAATAGTCTTGCTCAGGTGGGTAAAGCCATGCTCAGTAAGTGTTTAATCTAATTTTCTGCTGATGGGTGTTCCCTCCCTATAGTATCCAGCCCTAAATGTCTGTGGTGCCAAAGTGGAGAAACCCAGCTATCAGTCATATTTCACAAAACTTCATTCACTCAGCAGATATTACATGGGGGGTTAGTTCTTAGCACCACAATGTAAGCATTCCTAGACTTCTTATTTGTACTTTTCAATTTGTTAATTAGTGGACTAGAGAAGATGTGAAAGGAGAGTCTTTTATCAAGACCATTCTTTGGGAACATCCCTGGTGGTCCAGTAGTTAAGAATCCACCTGCTAATGCAGGGGATATGGGTTCGATCCCTGGTCTGGGAAGATTTCACATGCTTCAGGGCAAGCAAGCAAGTAAGCCCATGCACAGCAACACTCAGCACACCTTGAGGGGAAAAAAAGACTGTTCTTTGGGGTCAGAGAGCAAAAGCAAAGCTCACACCTTACTTCAAAATCATAAGCAGATTTACCTTTTTAAAAAGCATTAAAAATATTAACCTTTAGTTAATAATATGCACGCTGCTGATACCTGCAGCTTACTTTGAAATTCATTGAAATATGAAAGGGATTGATAGATGAAAAAATGGATATGTAATAAACAAATATAGTAAAAGGTTAATTTTATAATCTAGTGGGTGGGTATATGAAGGTTGACTGTAAATTCTATTTTTTTATATGTTTGAAATTTTTCATAATGTTGGGGGGAAATCAGAAACAGAGATTCACATTCTTTTTAGCAGACACTGGGTTAGTGGCAACCACACTGCTGATTTTGATAGGTGGCCTCAGGCAAGTTACTTAACTTTTTGATTTTCATCTGAAAAGCCATTGTTGTTTGGCTCCAATGAGACACTAATATGGTGAGGTTCAAATGAAATAATGAACGTAAAAGCACGTTGAAAAGCATAAAGTGCTCTGAAAATGCCGTGCATTACTGTTAGGAAGGCTGAGTGTCCAACTATTTATATCCCTGGCTCTAGGTGTTTTTGAAAGCTCCCTGTGTAATGACATTAGCACTGTTTTACCTTCTTGTGATTGGAAGTATAAAACAACCATGATAATTTCTATCAAATATTTCTCAAATATTTGTGAAAGACTTTCCTCTTCTAAAAGGAAAGAGTCACTCTTTGTATAACTTTAATAGTTTTTTCCTGTTTTACTTACAGGCTGCCTTGGTCTCCACTTAGGGCAGTGGGAATCTTTGACTATGGAACATTGGGCATGAGCTTTGCCATTGGCTGACCCAGAAGGAGGAGGCAGAATGTCTCCATTGTTACACCACAGAGTTCAAACTTCAGAAGACTTGAGTTAAACAGTGTTTTTTACTCTGCAAATTGTTGCATCTTCACTTGTCCTCTATGATCATCACAAACTAATGAAACACCCTTTAGGTCTTATGAATTCAGGTTATACTGTTTTCTGGATACTCTGGCAATTGATACAGGTAAGATTGGTCAGGGTTTTGTGGGGAATGGTGGAAGAGAAAGAACTCATCTTTCCCATTCTCCAGTCGCTCAAGTCAAACATCTGTGCATGTTGAAATCAGGTTAGCTAGGGAATTCCTTGGCCGTCCAGTGGTTAGGACTCTGTGCTTTCACTGCCATTGATCCCTTGGCGTGGTCAAAAAAAGATTAGGTTAACTAATCCAGCTTGTATAAAACAAGACTGAATCTTGAGAAATATTTCAGTTATTACATTAGGCCTTAAAAAGTAGAGAGATGCAAAAGGCAAAGTTTCCTACACTTTTATTTTATTTGAGGCTTTAAATGGATGTTTTCTTTGAGGGTACAGTTTGAAAATAGTGGATAGCTTCTTTTCATTTTACTTTCTGTACTAGATATTGTAAGTGATTTTAACTGTGTGTGTGTTTGCATGTATACTCAGGCTGATGAGCTTATTGTCTTTTCTAGAACCTGTGAAAAATGGAACCAAACTCTCTAAGGACCAAAGTTCCAGCTTTCTTATCTGATCTGGGGAAGGCCACGTTGAGGGGGATCAGAAAGTGTCCCCGATGTGGCACATACAATGGAACCCGGGGACTGAGCTGTAAGAACAAGACATGTGGAACCATTTTCCGGTACGGTGCCCGGAAGCAGCCTAGTGTTGAAGCTGTCAAAATCATCACAGGCTCCGATCTGCAAGTCTACTCAGTGCGGCAAAGAGACCGGGGCCCTGATTACCGATGCTTTGTGGAGCTAGGTGTTTCAGAGACAACCATACAGACGGTGGATGGGACCATCATCACTCAGCTGAGTTCTGGCCGGTGTTACGTCCCCTCATGCCTGAAAGCTGCCACCCAGGGCGTTGTGGAGAACCAGTGCCAGCACATCAAGCTGGCAGTGAACTGCCAGGCAGAGGCCACCCCTCTGACTCTAAAGAGCTCGGTCTTAAATGCCATGCAGGCCTCCCCAGAAACCAAGCAAACCATCTGGCAGTTGGCCACGGAACCCACAGGTCCCCTTGTACAGAGGATTACTAAAAACATTTTGGTGGTGAAATGCAAAGCAAGCCAGAAGCATAGTTTGGGGTATTTACATACATCCTTTGTGCAGAAAATCGGTGCCAAAAGCTTGCCTGAACGCCGTTTCTTCTGCTCCTGCCAGACTCTAAAGTCACACAAGTCGAATGCTTCCAAGGATGAGGCGGTCCCGAGATGCATTCATTTCTTTGCTTGCATCTGTGCCTTTGCCAGTGACGAGACATTGGCTCAGGAATTCTCAGACTTCCTAAACTTTGATTCCAGCGGTAGGTGGTGTGGTTGACACATTTACTCTGTTTTTCTAAAACGGCAATGAAAGAGTCCCACTGATGGCATTTGGAGATTGTCCTAGCAACCTTCAGAAGCAGTTGCTAGATAAATCCAATGAAAAGCATTCCTTCTTTTAATTCCAGTCAGCACACTTGCATGAAGGTTGGTTGGTTGGTTGAAATTAATGATCAAGAAACTTGGGCATTTTCATTGAGACAATGAATCAAGCAAAGTTAGCTTTGCTTTGATTTTTTACTTTTCTACAGATGCCCTATGTTAGTAAAAACAAAGAACAAACAACAAGTACCTTATATTTTGTCTCGCTTGCTTGTTACTTATGTTTGAAGATGGGGAAAACTAGGACCTTGCTCAAAAAATCTTTTAAAGTTTCTACATCAAGACTTATGTTGTTTTTAACATTTTCATCTTGTGCTTTTATTTTCATTTCTGAATGATCTTTAGCTGGCAGCAACTCCCAAATTTTTTGTTTTACGTTTCTCTGTAGAGCCTTTTATCATATTAATGGCCCATGAACAAGAACATATATTTGGTGAGTTCTTTAAAGGAACTGATTTTAAAGCAGACAGTCATGCTATAATTTGTTTTGGGGATTTGGATTTTTTAGAAATTAATTTTTCTCTAGGTTGGGACCCATAGTTGTTCATAGATAGTATTAATAATTCAGAAATTTATTATATTTTAGGTCTAAAGGAGATTATTGTGCCCCAGTTAGGTTGCCATTCAGAATCACCAGTATCAGCTTGTGAGTCTACGGCCTCTAAGCCAAAGAAGAGGAAAAAGGAGGAAGTATCTGGTGAGAAGCTGTTTCATTTGTTTGTTGGTGGTGTGACCTTTAGATATTATTTTACTGTGTTTTATATGTTTCACTGAATCTCAGCAAATATAAGAGGTAATGTTGTTGTTTTCTGAAAAAACTTTTACCCTTATTGATAATTCTTTGTCAAGCTAAGAGTTGGTTCTGTTGGCCAAGTATAAGATCCACTCAAACTCTGCTTGTATTATTGATATGTCTGTTCATCCCTGAATCATTTTCAGACTAGTTTTACACCTTAATCTGCCTTAGGATAGACTTACGAAGTTTTCTTTTTTCTTTTTTTTTTTTACTTACGAAGTTTTCATTGATAGGTGTTTGTTTAAAAATTTGTGATAATGTTTAATTATATTTTCCATGATACTTTAGAAATATAGTTTGTTTTCTGCATTTTCAGCAGGTGGCATTATATGTGTATTTTTTTTCTTTTTTAATTCGAATGTATCAGTGTCAGTTAAGGACTCATATAAATCAATGTGAAAATGCTAAAGTATGTGTTGTATGAAAGGAGAGAAGGTTAGCACTCCCCTTGACAAGGATGGAAGAGGCTCTCGGGCCTAACAACACGCATACGGTTAAGGCATTGCCACCTACTTTGTGGCATCTAACCACTGTTTTTAAAAAAAAAAAAAAAAAGAAAATGCTAAAGTATCATAGTTGATGAGTGTTAAAAAAAAAATCTAGACTCTGAATGAAAGGAAAATATTACCTGGTCTGCACATGTGGACCAAACTCCAGACTCACTAGTGAAGAGAGAAATGCAAATGTTTTATAAATACAAAATTAAAACAAAATACTTTTGGATGCCAAGTTAGCAAAGTTTTTTTTACATGATGAGGCCACAGGCAAATTGGCCTCTTCAGCGTGGCTAATGTAGTGTAATTTGCTTTAATCATTTGTAAAAGTAGTTTGCAGTATTTCTTAAGAACCTTGAAAAATGTTCCTATCCACAGAGGGCATATTGCTGGAGGCGGGTCAAGTGGTTGTGCATAGTTTAGGTGCTGGGAAGTTGGAGAAAGATGGAGAGACAGCAACTTGGTTATTTCTGTGTTTTTGAGAGAGAATTCTGGCAGCAATATAGAGCAGAGATTGTGGTTAAATGTTTACTTATGAGTCTTTCCCAGAAAACTTGAAATTAAAAAAAAAAATTTTATACCCTGTAACTCAGTAATTCTACTTTTAAATAATCTTTTTTAAAGGAAATAATCCTTAATATAGGAAAAACATTTTGTCCAGAGATGCTCATTGGGTATTTGTTTATAGTAATGAAAAATTAGAAACAACTAAGGTCCAACCACTAGGGATAGTTAAACAAACCACTTGATAGAATGCCAGGCAGCCATTAAAAATGACTGTAAGGAGTTTGTAGAAATGTTAAATCACTCAGGTAGCCAGATAAAGTACAGAATACTCAATTCAATTTGAATTTCATACAAACAGTGAATAATTTTTTTAGTATAAGTATTTCCCATGTAATCTTTGGAACATATTTACAATAAAATATTATTTGAAATTAAAAAAAATTTTTTTGCTAAATCTGGTAATCCTGGTGTAATCGTTGTTGTTGTTCGACTCTTTGCGACCCCATGGACTGCAGCTTGCCAGGCCTGCTTGTCCATCACCTTCTCTTGGAGTTTCCCGAAGTTCATGTCCATCGAGTCGGTGATGCCATCCAGCCTTCTCATCATCTGTCGCCCTCTTCTACTTCTGCCTTCAATCTTTCCCAGCATTAGGGTCTTTTCCAATGAGTCCACTGTTCATGTCAGGTGGCCAAAGTATTAGAGCTTCAGCATCTGTCCTTCCAATGAGTATTCAGGATTGATTTCCTTTAGGATGGACTGGTTTGATCTCCTTGTTGTCCAAAGGACTCTCAAGAGTCTTCTCCAGCACCACAGTTTCAAAAGCATCAATTCTTCAGCACTCAGCCTTCTTTCTGGTCGAACTCTCACATCTGCACATGACTACTGGAAAGACCATAGCTTTGACTATATGGACCTTTGTCAGCAAAGTGATGTCTTTGCTTTTTAATACACTGTCTAGGTTTGTCATAGCTTTCCTTCCAAGAAGCAGTTGTCTTCTAATTTCATGGCTGCAGTCACCATCCACAGTGATTTTGGAGCCCAAGAAGAGGAAATCTGTCACTGCTTCCACCTTTTCCCTTTCTATTTGCCATGAAGTGATGGGACTAGATTCCCTGATCTTCATTTTTTCAATACTGAGTTTTAAGCCAGCTTTTTCACTCTCCTCTTTCACCGTCATCAAGAGGCTCGTTAGTTCCTCTTCACTTTCTGCCATTAGGGTGGTATCATCTGTATATGTGAGGTTGTTGATATTTCTGCCAGCAGTCTTGATTCCAGCTTGCAACTCATCCAGTCCTGCATTGTGCATGATGTGCGTTACATATAAATTAAATAAACACAGTGACAATATACAACCTTGTTGTACTCCTTTCTCAATTTTGAACCACTCAGTTGTTCCATGTAAGGCTCTAACTGTTGCTCTTGACTCGCATACAGGTTTTTCAGGAGGCAGGTAAGGTGGTCTGGTATACCCACCTGTTTAAAGGCTTTCCACAGTTTGTTATGATCTACACAGTCAAAGGCTTTAGTATAGTCAATGAAGCAGAAGAAGATGTTTTTCTAGCATTCCCTTAACTTTCTCTATGACCCAGCGAATGTTGGCAATTTGATCTCTGGTTCCTCTCCCTTGTCTAAACCCAGCTTGTACATCTGGAAGTTCTTGATTCAAGTACTGCTGAAGCCTAGCTTGAAGGATTTTGAGCATAACCTTACTAGCATGGGAAGTAAGTGCAATTGTCTGGTAGCTTGAACATTCTTTAGTACTGCCCTTATTTGGCATTGGGATGAAAATTGACCTTTTCCAGTCCTGTGGCCAGTACTAAGTTTTCCAAATTTGCTGACATATTGAGTGCAGCACTTTAATAGCATCATCTGTCAGGATTTTAAATAGCGGTGCTAAAATTCCATGACCTCCACTAGTTTTATTGGCAGCAGTGCTTCCTAAGACCCACTTGACTGCACGCTTTGGGTTGTCTGGCTCTAGATAACCACCATCGTGGTTATCTGGGTCAATAAGATCTTCTTTTATACAGTTGTTCTGTGTATTCTTGCCATCTTTTCTTGATCTCTTCTGCTTCTATTAGGTCCATACTGTTTTTGTCCTTTGTTGTGCCCATCTTTGCAGGAAATGTTCCTTTGATATCTCCAATTTTCTTGGAGAGACCTCTAGTCTTTTCCCATTCTGTTGTTTTCCTCTATTTCTTTGCATTCTTCATTGAAGAAGGCCTTCTTGTTTCTCTGTGTGCTTCCCTGGTAGCTCAGCTGGTAAAGAATAGCCTGCAATGCCGGAGACCCTGGTTCAATTCCTGGGTTGGGAAGATACGCTGGAGAAGGGAAAGGCTACCCACTCTAATATTCTTGGGCTTCCCTGGTGGCTCAGTTGCTAAAGAATCCACCTGCAATGCAGGAGACCTGGGTTTGATCCCTGCGTTGGGAAGATCCCCTGAAGAAGGGAAAGGCTACCCCACTCCAGTATTCTGGCCTGGAGAATTCCATGGACTGTCACATGGGGTCATGAGAATTCCATGGGGTCACAAAGAATCGGACACGACTGAATAACTTTCACTCTCACTTCTTGTTTCTCCTTGCTCTTCTCTGGAACTTTGCATTTAGTTGGGTATACTTTTCCCTTTCTCCCTTGCTTTTTGCTTCTCTTCTTTGCTCAGCTATTTGTAAGGCCTCCTCAGACAACCACTTTGCCTTTTTGCATTTCTTTTTCTTGCGGATGGTTTTGGTCCATGCCTCCTGTACAATATTACAAACTTTCGTCCGTAGTTCTTCAGGCACTCTGTTTACCAGAACTAATCTCTTGAATCTATTCATCACCTCCACTGTATAATTACAGGAAATTTGATTTAGGTTGTACCTGAATGGCCTAGTGGTTTTCTCTGCTCTCTTTAGTTTAAGCCTGAATTTTGCTATAAGGAGCTGATGATTGGAGCCACATTCAGCTCCAGGTCTTGTTTTTGCTGACTGTATAGAGCTTCTTCGTCTTCAGCTGCAAAGAATGTGATCAGTCTGATTTCAGTATTGACCATCTGGTGATGTCCATGTGTAAAGTAATCTCTGTGTTGTAGGAAAAGGGTGTTTGCTGTGACCAGTGCATTCTCTTGGCAGAATTCTGTTAGCCTTTGCCTTGCTTCATTTTGTACTCCCAAGGCCAAGCTTGCCTGTTACTCCAGGTATCTCTTGACCTCCTATTTTTGCATTCCAATCCCCTATGATGAATTGGACATCTTTTTGTGTGTGTGTTAGTTCTAGGTCTTATAAGTCTTCATAGAACTGGTCAACTTTATCTTCTTCAGTGTCAGTGGTTGCGGTATAGACTTGGATTACGGTGATGTTAAATGGTTTGCCTTGGAAATGAACCAAGATCATTCTGTCATTTGTGAGACTGTACCCGAGTACTGCATTTCGGACAGTTTCATTGATTTTGAGGGCTACTGCATTTCTTCTATGGGATTCTTGCCCGCAGTAGTAGATATAATTGTCATCTGAATTAAATTTGCCCATTCCCATCCATTTTAATTCACTGATTCCTAAAATGTCGATGTTCAACACTCTTGCCATCTTCTGTTTGACCACATCCAATTTACCTTGATTCATGGACCTAAAATTTCAGGTTCCTATGCAATACTGTTCTTTACAGCATCGGACTTACTTCCATCACCAGTCACATCCACAACTGAGCATCATTTCTGCTTTGGCCCAGCTGCTTAATTCTTTCTGGAGCTATTAGTGATTGCCCTCCACTTTACCCCAGTAGCATAGGGGACGCTTTCGGACCTCAGGGGCGGCGGGGAGCAAGGGGGGGTGGAGCTCATCTTTCGTTTTTGCCTTTTTGTGCAGTTCATGGGGTTCTCACAGCAAGAATACTGGAATGGTTTGCCATTCCCTCCTCCGGTGGAACACATTTTGTCAGAACTCTCCACTCTGACCCATTGGTCTTCAGTGGCCCAGCACAGCATGGCTCATAGCTTCATTGAGTTATGCAAGCCCCTTTGCCACAACAAGGCAGTGATCCATGAAGGCGGATGTGATTATAGGTCCTTAAAATCACAAAACCAGCAAAATAAACTATTCATAAAAAAGAAAATGGACACTGCTTCACCAGAAAATTGATAGTGATTGTCTGAGAGGTGGAACAAAGGGTAAATTTCTTTTCTTCCTTTCACTTCTAGTCCTCCCTCCAACTTCCTATGAAGAGTGTAAGACACTTTAAATGTTATATATAAAGGCTAATGCTAATTCCTTTTAGAAACTGAAGCTAAGCTAATGTAGAAATTAGCATAGACTTTTTATATATTTATATATATGTTTTAGACTTCAGAAATTAATGTTGAATTGATTTATACTCTGCAGACATCTTATTAAACACTATGATGATTGTGGTTTAGGTGCACAGACAAACAGTTCCCTGCTACCTCCAGATGCAGTGAGCAGTAATCTAAGGAAAAGTGGCCTGAAAAAGCCTGTGGTTGCTTCTTCATTAAAAAGGCAGGGTAAGTGTCCCTTCCCCAGAATAGGGTAAAGAGGTGGAAAATTATCCTAAATAAGCCCAGAGCAATATAATCACATGAAATGTTGCATGTTGTCCCCCAAGATAAACAATAGCAGGCACCGAGGTCAAGATCTGTGCTATCCCTCCCACTGCCTCAAAACAGGTTCACAACCAAATTGTCTTTTAAATAACAAATGCAACAAAAATTACTGACATGCTTTAGTATCATGGATATTGTAGAATATTTTATTTTTCTTGCTTATTGGCCCACATGCAGTTGTTATAGGTGGTTCAAAACTGAAGAAGAAACGTATTTTACAGTTATACAATGATAAATATTTGTTAAGAAATACAAAATTAGTGAAATTTGAAAACACTGAAAGGCCATAGCAGGACTATCATTCTAAATTTTTGAGTCAGAATGACTTGATTTGAACATAACTTATAAATATATATATATATTATATATATATATATATATATATATATATATATATATATGTGTCACTTTTCTGTGCAGAAGAGTTAAGCCTTTATGTTTGGGGATCAACATCTTCTTTACCCTCATATAATTTGGCTGGGTGATTAAAAATTAGACACTATCCCTAAGCTCACACTTTGGTTTTGAAGACAAGACCAATAAATACATAAATAGCAGATGGTGCATATGTGTGTGCATGCTAAATCGCTTCAGTCATGTCAGCAAATTGTACAAGACCAAATCTCAATTAACTAATTAAGAACTTACACATTCCAAGAACAAACGTTTGTAGAAGGTCAGGAAGTAAACAAATTAAAAGTATCACTTTGATACAAAGAAAATAGCTTTTAATCCAGCTTATCATTAGATTCTTTTACCTATGAGAATTTTAATTTTAAATGAATAGTAGTTTTGGCATCTTGATGTCTTTATATAAGGGGATATATACTTCAGACACGTGAAGACATTTCAGGAGAAGAAACAGAATGGTAGGTCAGTATATAGACATACTCATCAAGAATCTGGTCAGTTAATGGCTCTAAACCAACCACTCTTCAGTTTGCAGTTTGATGTTGAAAGGCTGCGAACTTTCTGTGGTTAATAGTCTTAAACCCATTAGTCTCTCAGAGCTTTCTATTTCTTTTTTTTCCTTTCTCTAGATGTTTTTTTTTTAGATGAATTTTTAAAAAGAAAATCCCTGCGGTATTCCATTTCCCTTAATTTACCTACTGTCATTGAATTTTGACTTGTTGCTCTTTTATATAGTATAAATTCCTTAGCTTTTTCAGAGTTCAGTTAACTGTTAAATTCTGTAAGAAAAGATAAAAATTAATGAAAAGTTGTTTGTTTTTTTTCCTAGCCTGTGGTCAGCTGTTAGATGAGGCACAAGTGACCTTATCCTTCCAAGACTGGCTGGCCAGTGTCACAGAACGCATCCATCAAACCATGCACTATCAGTTTGATGGTAAGTATTGGTCATCTAACTGTGCTGTTGCTGAAAGTCAGAGAAATTAAAGTGGTTGTGTATAGCTCTACTCTGTTTTGAAAAAAAAAGTAATTGGGCTTCAGTCTAGAGGGCACTGGACCACAAGAGGATAGAAATCTAAATGAAATAAAGGAATAATCACATAATTAAAATGCAGGACAAACAAAATTGAATTTGGTGATGGAAAAGAAAAACCACAGCAAATAATAAGTAAAAGTAGACAGCCTTGGTCTTAGGGTGTGCGTGGGTGTGTATTTGATGAGAGAGATAACAAGCCTTAGAAGGTCATTCTAAACCCTCAAACTTAAAGCATGGGAGGAAAAAAGTATGGAAAAAAATCTAAACATGTGAGACTAAGATAGTTATATAAAATTACATGGATATGCTAAGGGCTTCCCTGGTGGCTCAGATGGTAAAGAATCTGCCTGCAATGCAGGAGACCTGGGTTTGATCCCTAGATTGGGAAGATCCTCTGAAGGAGGGCGTGGCAACCCACTCCAGCATTCTTGCCTGGAGAATCCACATGGTCAGAGGAGCCTGGTGGGCTACAGTCCATGGGGTCGAAAAGAGTCAGACATGACTGAGCGACTAAGCGCAGTACATAGCACAGATATGCTAAGGAAGATTGGAGAACACAAGCTGGATTCGGGTTGATCATGATAGCCTCATAGAACCTCAGCAATTTCAGAAGTGGACCATCCACCAGGGCTTGCCCATTGCCTGAAAAGCATCCCTGATGGATGGTTTTCAGGTTTTGTGCAGTGATGAACCGCTCACTCCTTTCTGAGGCAGCTCATAACATTGTTGGACAGTGAGAGCTGTGAGGAAGGTCTTCCTCATACTAAGTGGAAATGTTTGCTAATAATACTTCTGTTGGTTTTAGTCTGTGCTCCAGCCACATGGAGTAAGTCTGTTCCTGTTTTAAAGTAACAGTCCCTGCTACCGCACACACCCATTGGCCTGCATGACAGGTCTTCTCTTTTCCAAGTGATACATCTCAGGTCTTCAAACACTCCTCATGGCATTATTTACAAACCTCACTACACTTTGATGTTCTTTGCTGAATATGTTGAAGTTTATGAAAATCATTTTAAATACAAAGCACCCCAAAGGGAATAGTAGCCCAACAGCGGACACTCAGTAGGAGGAGCTGAGTTGAAGGGTTGGAGCAGTTGTGGCTTCATGGTGAAGAGAGGAGCAAGAATGGAGATGTTGAAATACATGCTTAGTTTTATTTACCTTGGTTCAGAATAAATAAAATTTATTCAGTAATAGAATTTTAGAAGTTACTTTTAGAAAAACAAAATAAACTAGGGAAGTATAGGGATTTCCCTGGTGATCTAGTGGCTAAGACTACACAATCCCAGTGCAGGGGGCCTGGGTTTGATCCCTGGTCAGGGAACTAAATCCCACATGCTGCAACTAAAGATTCTGCATGCTGCCACGATAGAAGATCATTTAAAAAAAAAAAAAAAAAACTAGGGAAGGTTAAAAAGAGAGTCTATTTTTCTTTCTTTTAAAATTTCATTTATTTATATATTGTTTAAAATAATATAATAAATGCCTACTAACCTACCTCCCAAAACATAAAATAGAACATTGACAATAATGTAAGCTATAAACTATGGCCCTTTTTCATCCCATTCCTTATACCACCCTCTCTCACCATCTCTGTTACCACCACCCTTGTCAAAGTCACCCTCCAGCACTGTGATTCTGTGTCTTTTACAAGGGTTTTTCAAGATTAATTTATAAACCTAAACCCTAGAATCCCATCAGCTGAGTTCTGGTGAGTTAGCACTTTTAGAGTCTCTGCATGTAGCCTATAATCTAATTTCAAGATGAAAGACTTTAAAATTCCTTTCTTCAGTGACTTCTCTAAACTG